>NC_072446.2:11672115-11981346 GCF_028878055.3 Symphalangus syndactylus | reverse complement strand
ATTAATATTTTGGTGGATTCCCTTCTTGTTTTACTTCTTTCTTTCTTTTTACAACTTTTCACAAAACTAAAGTTATTTTTTACTTGTTTTACTTGAAAATATGGAATTTAACAGGTCCGTAACCTTAAGCCTTCTGCCCACATTGTATGTGCTTCAGTTCCCCGGCTACTCCCAGCCGTTCTCCTTTTCCTCCATAAATCATGAAGCAATGGGCATTTCCGTGCATCAGCCCTGCCATTGACAATGGGGCCGAGAACAGCACAGGCTCTTATCCTGCCTGCGTGATGGCATTGAGAAGTTCTGAGTTTGGATGTCGGTTCTGACTTGCCTCAATTCTTCTAATTTTATGTTCATTTGTTAGATGGTAATTATGAGTCCCTACTTCACAGGGTTTGGGGAATAAGTGAGACCATCCCAGTAAAGAATTTAGAATAGAGCAAATGCAATCAACATTCACCAAACCAAACAAACCTGTGATTGATTGCTGCATCAAAAGATGGCAAAAGACTTTTGATAGCTCTATTGCCAAACTGTCTTCCAGGAACAACCTGCCAGCGTAAATATGTACCCGTCATGCGTCCAAGTACTCTCTTTGCCGTACATTCACCAACTCTTGAAAATATTTTTTAACGTACATATTTTTCAAAGTGGCAGTTTAACATATTTATTCAATGGCTGTTTCAACTTACTGTGTTTTATCATTACTGACTTGTTATATATTTTTAGTTATTTGTGTTTCTTGTCATTGCTTTTTCTTATTCATCCTTATGATTTTTGTGTGGATTAATTACCTTTATATGTAATGGGATTAACATATTCTGTCTTGTAAGGCATTTATTTTGCTAAGCATGTGGTATGCCTTTCCATTTTTACTGTATATTTTAAAATAAAGTATTTTATCTTTAATTAATATGAGGTTAATAATATAATTTTTTTCTTTAGGGAAAGAATTTCTTGAACTATGGAATGTAGGCAGACATAATTCTTTTTGGTTTCATTTTCATCATTAACTGCAATCAACTTACGTGTTGATGTTTTCTATTGGTTTTATTTTGCTTTGCTTTATTTGTTTTTGCTTTATTTATTTTGCTTTGCTTTATTTGCTTATGCAAACTGAGAGGTCAGAACATGTCTTAATATTCCAAATAGTAAACAATAACCCAGTTACAATGTATTGGATGAATCCCCACTATCCTCTCCAAATTAAATCACCACTCTTAAGCAAAATCAGTGGCTAATATAACACTTTACTTCTTTAGCATCTTTAATGTTATAATTTTAAAAACTGAATATTTGGCTCTAAATTCCAATTTTTAACTTTTCTTAGCCATTTTCAACTATTCATCCTTCAACATAAAGTTTAAAACACTTTCATCTACTTACAAAAAAATACTATTTACTTTTAATTAAATCTATAAATTAATCATTGTGAACTTGTCATCTTTATAGTATTGCAAATTTCTTCCTAGCGAAAGAGGATGTAATGTCATTTATTTACTGATATTGACCTTGTAAATTTCTTATTAAATCTATTTTTCATTTTTTATTTGTGTGTTAACTGTAGTATCTACATTTGCTTCATTGTTAACTTTTTAAAAATTTTTATTTTAAATTCTTATGGTTACATGGTAGGTGTATATGCTTATGGGGTACATGAGATATTTTGATACAGTCACACAATGTTTAATAATCACATCAGGGCAAATGAAATATCCATCACCTCGAGCATTTATTCATTGTGTTACAAATAATTCAATTATACTCTTTTAGTTACTTTAAAATGCACAATAAATTATTGTTGACGATAGCCACTGTGTTGTGCTATCAAATACTAGATTGTATTCATTGATTCTAACATCATTTTTGTACCCATTAACCATCCCCTCCCCTCACCACCCCACTCCCACCCCCACCCCACCCCACTCCCACCCCCACTCCCAACCCCCACCCCACCCCCACCCCCCACCCCACTCCCACCCTACTCCCACCCTACTCCCACCCTACTCCACTCCACTCCCACCCAACTACCCTTCTCATCCTCTGATAACCATGGTTCTACTATCTTCATGAGTTATTTTAATTTTTAGCTCGCAAATAAGTGAGAACATGCAGAATCTTTCTGTGCCTGGCTGATTCTACTTAACATAATGACTTCCAGTTCCATCCATGTTGTTGCAAATGACAGGATCTCATTTTTTTAATGACTGAATAATACTCCATCGTGTCTGTGTACCACATTTTCTTTCTCTTTTGTCTGTGGATAGACTTGTAGGTTGCTTCCACATCTTGGCTCTTGTGAATAGTGCTGCCACAACCATGGGAATGCAGATATCTCTTTAATATACTTATGTCTTTTCTATTGGGTATACCTAGCATCCCTAGGGATTGCTGGATCATAAAGTAGTTCTAGTTTTAGTTTGTAAAGGAACCTCCAAATTATTCTCCATAGTGGTTGCACTAATTTACATTCCCACTAACAGTATATGAGGGTTCCTTTTCCCCCACATCCTCACCAGCATTTGTTATTGCCTATATTTTGGATAAAAGAAACATTTTAACTGGGGTCAGATGATATGTCACTATAGTTTTGATTTGCATTTGTCTGATGATCACTGATTTTGAGCACCTTCTCGTACACCTGTTTGCCATTTGTTTGTTGTCTTTTAAGAAACATCTATTCAGATCTTTTGCTTATTTTTTAGTCAGATTATTTTTTTTCCTATGGAGTTGTTTAAGCTCCTTATATGTTCTAGTTATTCACCCCTTGTCAGAGAGGTAGTTTGCAAACATTTTCTCACATTTTATGGGTTGGCTCTTTTCTTTGTTGATCTTTACTGTGCAAAAGCTTTTTAACTTCATGTGACTCCATCTGTCCATTTTTGCTTTGGTTCCCTGTGCTTGTGGGGTATTACTCAATAAATCTATACCCAGTCCAACGGCCTGGAGGTTTTCCCCAAAGTTTTCTTTTAGTAGTTTCATAGTTTGAGGTCTTAGATTTAAGTCTTTAATCCATTTTATTTGATTTTCCTATATGGTGAGAGGTAGGAGTCTAGTTTCATTCTTCTGCCTATGGAATTCCTGTTTTCTCAGGACCATTTATTGAAGAGAGTGTCCTTTCCCTAATATATGTTCTTGGCACCTTTGTCAAAATAAATTCTCTGCAGATGTAAGGATTTGTTTCCGAGTTCTTTATTCTGTTCCATTGGTCTATGAGTCTGTTTTTATGCCAGTACCATGCTGTTTTAATTACTATAGTTTTGTAGCATAACTTGAAGTCAGGTAATGTGATTCCTCCAGTTGTGTTCTTTTTATTCAGGATACCTTTGGCTATTCAGGGTCTTTTGAGGTTCCACATAAATATATTATGATTTTTTTTCTATTTCTGTGAAGAATGTCATTGGTATTTTAATAGGGATTGCACTGAATCTGTAGATTGTTTTAGGTAGTATGGACATTTTCGCAATATTGATTCTTCCAATCCCCAGGAACATAGACTGTTATTCATATTTTTTGTGTCCTCTTCAATTTCTTTTATCAATGTTCTACAGTTTTCATTGTAGAGATCTTTCACTTCTTTGGTTAATTCCTAGGTATTTTATTTTATTTTATTTGTAGCTATCGTGAATAGGATATGTTTTTTTTTAATTTCTTTTTCAGTTTATTTTTTGCTGGCATATAGAATTGATACTCGTTTTGTATGTTGATTTTGTACCTTGCAACTTTACTGATTTGCTTCAGTTCTAAAAATTGTTTGGTGGAGTCTTTTGTTTTTTCCAAATATAAGATTATATCATCTGCAAATTATTTTCCAGTTTGGATGCCCTTTATTTCTTTGTCTGATTGCTCTAAGTAGGACTTCCTGTACTATGTTTAATAATGGTGGTAAGGCCAGGCGTGGTGGCTCACACCTGTAATCCCAGCACTTTGGGAGGCCAAGACGGGTGGATCACGAGGTCAGGAGATCAAGACCATCCTGGCTAACATGGTGAAACCCCCACCTCTACTAAAAATACAAAAAAATTAGCCAGACATGGTGGCGGGCGCCTGTAGTCTCAGCTACTCAGGAGACTGAGGCAGGAGAATGGTGTGAACCTGGGAGGTGGAGCTTGCAGTGAGCCAAAATAGTGCCACTGCTGTCCAGCCTGGGTGGCAGAGCGAGACTCCGTCTCAAAAAATAATAATAATAATAACAGTGGTAAAAGTGGGCATCCTTGTCATGTTCCAGATCTTAGAGGGAAAGGCTTTCAGTTTTCCTCATTTGGTATAATACTGGCTGTGGGTTTGTCATATATGGCTTTTATTCTGTTGAGATGTGTTTCTACTCTACCCAGTTTCATCAGGATTTTTTTTTATGAGGAAGCAATGTTGAATTTTATCAAATGCTTTTTCAGCATCAATTTAAATGACCATATGGTTTTTTATCCTTCATTCTGTTGATACGATGTATCATATTGATTAATTTGAGTATGTTGAACTGTCCTAGCATCCCTGGCATAAATTCCAATTGATCATGATGAATGATTTTTTTAAAGTGTGTTGTTGAATATTTTCTTGAGGATTTTTTCATCAATGTTTATCAGGAATATTGGCTTGTAGTTTCCTTTTTTCAATGTGTCTTTGGTTTGTAATAATGGCCTCATAGGATGAGTTTGGAAGTATTTCCTCCTCTATTTTTTAGAATACTTTGAGTAGAACTGGCATTATTTATTCCTTAAATGTTTGGTAAAATCCAGCAGTGAAACCACTGGGTCTTGGACTTTACTTTGATGGGAGACTTTTTTATTATTATGACTTCAATCTCATTATTTGTTATTGATCTATACAGAATTTAGATTTCTTCATGGTTCAATTTTGCTAGGTTGTATGTGTCTAGGAATTTGTTCATTTCTTCTAGGTTTTTCAATGTATTGGCATATAGTTGCCCATAGTAGCCCCTAATGGTCCTTTGAATTTCTGCAGTGTCAGTTGTAATGTCTCATTTTTCATCTCTGATTTTACTCACTTGAGTCTTCTCTCTTTTTTGCTTGGTTACTCTGGCTAAAGGTTTGTCAGTTTTGTTTATCTTTCCAATAAACCAACTTTTTATTTTGTTGATCTTTTGTATAGTTTTGTCTCAATTTTATTTAATTCTGCTCTGATCTTTACTATTTCTTTTCTTCTACTAATTTTGTGTTTGGCTTGCTCTTTTCCAGTTCTTTCAGATGCATTGTTAGGTTGTTTATTTGAAATTTTTCTACTTTTGTGATGTAGGCTCTTATAGCTATAAATGTTCTTAGTATTCCTTTTGCTGTATCTGATAGGTTTTGATATGTTGTGTTTCCATTATCATTTGTTTCCAGAAACTTTAATTTTTTTAAAAAACTTCTTCGTTGACACCACTGATCATTGATCAGTATATTGTTTAATTTCCTTGTGTTTGTATAGTTTCCAAAATTCCTCATTATTGATTTCTGGTTTTATTCCTTTGTGGCCAGATGAGATACTTGATACAATTTTATTTTCTTTGAATTTCTTAGGACATGTTTTGTGGCCTAACAGAGAGTCTATCCATGTGCTGAGAAGAATGTGTATTCTGCACTTGTCAGCTGAAGTGTTCTGTAAATATTGATTAGATTCAGTCTATAGCGCAGATTAAGTACAATGTTTCTTTCTTGACTTTGTGTTGGCACAACCTGTCCAATGCTGAAAATGGGGTGTTGAAGTCTCCAGCTATTATTGTATTGGAGTCTTTCTCTTTAGCACTAATAATACTTGGTTTATCTATCTGGGTGCTCTAGTGTTGGGTGCATATATATTTACAATTGTTATATCATCTTGCTGAATTGACCCCTTTATCATTATCTAATGATCTTCTTTATCTCTTTTTATAGTTTTTGTCTTAGAATCTATTTTATCTGATATAAGTATAGCTAATCCTGCTCTTGTTTAATTTCCATTTGCATAGAATATCTTTTTCCCATCCCTTTATTTTCAGTCTATGTGTGTCTTTATAGGTGAAATGTGTTTCTTGTAGGCAACAGATAATTTGGTCTTGTTTTTTCATCCATTCAGCCACTGTCTTTTAATTGGAGAGTTTAATACATTTACATTCAATGTTATGATTGATAAGTAAGGACTTACTCCTGCCATTTTGTTATTTGTTTTCTGGTTGTCTTGTGGTCTTCTCTTTCTTCTTTCCTGTCCTCCTTTTAGTAAAGGTGATTTTCTCTGGTGGTATGTTTTAATTTCTTGCTATTTATTTTTTGGGTATCTGTTGTATGTATTATGATTTGAGGTTACCATAAGACTTCCAAATAACATCTTATAACAAATTATTTTAAACTGATGGCAACTTAACACTGATTGCATAAACAAGCTAGCAAACAAGCAAAGAAAAAAATGAATAAACACTCTACACTTTAACTTTATCCCCTGCTTTTAACTCATTTTTGTTTCTATTTATATCTTATTGTACTGTCTATGTCTTCAGACGTTATCGTAGTTATTGTTTTTGATTGGTTAATCTTTTATCCTTTCTACTCAAAATATGAATAATTTGCCCACCACAATTGCAGTGTTATAATATTCTGTGTTTTTCCGTGCACTTTCTATTATCGATGAGTTTCGCACCTTCAGATGATTTGTTATTGTTCATTAATGTCCCTTTCTTTTAGATTGAAAAACTCTCTTCAGCATTTCTTATAGGGCAGGTCTGGTGTTGATAAAAATCCCTCAGTTTTTGTTTGTTTGGGAAAGTCTTTATTTCTCCTTCATGTCTGAAGTATATTTTTGCTGGATATACAATTCTAGGATAAAAGTTTCTTTCTTTTCTCCTTTAGCACTTTAAGTATCTTATGCCACTCTATCCTGGTTTGTGTGTTTTGAAACTCCATTTTGTAGTATTTGTTTCTTTTCTTTTGCTGCTTTTAGGGTCCTTTTTAATTCTTTACCCTTGGAAATTTGATTATTGAATGTCTTGAGGTAGTCTTCTTTGGGTTAAATCCTGGTTTTCTATAATCTTTGTATTCTTAAATATTGATATCTTTCTCTAGGTTTGGGAATTTTTTGTTGTTATCCCTTTTAATAAAATTTCCATCCCTATATCTCCCTACCTCCTCTTTAAGGCCAATAATTCTTAAATTTGCCCTTTTGAGGCTATTTCCTAGATCTTGTAGGTGTGCTTTACTCTTTTTTCTTTTGTGTTCTCTGACTATATATTTTCAAATAGCCTATCTTCCAGCTCATTCTTTTTTCTGCTTGATCAATTCTGTTCTAAAGAGATTGTAATGCATTCTTCAGTATGTCAGTTACATTTTTCAACGCCAGAATTTGTTTGATTCTTAATTATTTTAATATCTTTATTAAATGTATCTGTTAGTATTCTGAATTTCTTCTTTGTGTTATCTTGAATTTCACTGTTTCCTCAATATGGCTATTTCGAAGTGTCTGTCTGAAAGCTCACATATCTCTGTCTCTCCAGGATTGGTCCCTAATGGCTTGTTTAGCTCATTTGTTGAGATCATGTTTTCCTGAATGATCTTGATGCTTGTGGATATTCATTGGTCTCTGGGCATTGAAGTTTATTTATTACAATCTTTACAGTCTGCACTTGTTTGTACCTATCCTGCTTGGAAAGGCTTTCCAGGCATTCGAATGGAGTTGGGTGTTGTAATCGAAATTTTTGATCACTGCAGTCATATCTGCATTAGAGGGCACCCCAAGCTCAGCAACGCTGTGGCTCTTGCAGACTCATAGAAGTACCACCTTGGTGGTCTTAGACAAGATCTAGAAGAATTTTCTGGGTTACCAGGCAGAGACTCTTGTTCTCTTCCCTTACTTTCTTTCAAACAAATGGAGTCTCTCTGTGCCAAGCTGCCTGGAGCTGGGGCATGGGTGACACAAGCTATCACTTCTTGACCTCTGTGACCACCATCTCTGGGACTGCACTGCATCAAACCTGAAGCCAGCATGGTACTGGGTCTCACCCAAGGCTCATAGTAACCACTGTCTGGCTACTGCTGATGTTTTCTCAGGGCTCTAGGGCTCTACAGTTAGCATATGGGAAAGTCAGCCAGGCTTGTGTCCTCCCCTTCAGAACAGCAAGTCACCCCTAGCCCTGGGTAGGTCCGGAAATGTCATCTGAGAGCCAGGGTCTGGAGTCAGAAACCTTAGGGATCTAACTGTTGCTGTATTATACTGAAGCTGAGCTGGCACATAAGCCACAATACAACTTCTTTCCTCCTCTTTCCACAAGTTGAGAAGTCTCTCCCTATGGCCACCACCAGTCCAGGCCTATGGCAAATACTGCCTGGCTACACTGATGTTCACTCAAGGCCCAAGGACCCTTCAGTCAGCTTGTGATGAATGCTGCCAGGCCTGAGTCTCTTCCTTTAGGGCAGTGGGCTCCCTTCTGGCCTGGGGTAGGTTCAGAAATGTCACCTACGAGCCAAGGCCTTGAATCAGGGACCTCCACATCCCTGCTTAGTCCTCTACCCTACTGTGGCTGAGTTGGTACCTAAGCTGCATGACAAAGTCCCCTTTACCCTTTGCTCTCTTTTTCTCAGGCAGAAGAAGGCTCTTCTCACAGCAACCATAGTATGGGAATGTGTGGATCACATTTAACCCAGCATGTCTCTGAGTCTTACCCAAGGCTCATAGTGAGTGCTACCTGGGTATCACTGCTGATTATTTAGGGCCCACGGGTTCTCTTGTCAGCAGATGATGAATCTTTCCAGTACTGGATCTTTTCCTTCAAGGCGGCAGTTTTCATTCTGCCCCAGAGAGTATCTAGAAATCTTGTCATCCAGGAGCTAGGGCTTGGAAAGGGGCCTCAGGAGTCCAGCCGGTGCCCTGTCCTACCATGGCTGAGCTAGTATCCAAGTTTTAAGGAAAAGTCTTCTTTCCTCTTCCCTTGCCTCTCCTCAAGTGGAGGAAAGGAGCCTCTCTCTCTCCCAAGCACACAGATTCTGTCTCTGCACCACACAGCCACTGCTGGGGGATGGAGGAGGGATGCTGTCAGCAATTTAAGACTGTAATTTCTACCCTTTTCAGTGCTTTTTTCGGTGATACACAGTTAAAACCAGGTACTATGATCACTCACTTGAGTTTTAGTTCTTATGAAGATCATATTTTTTGTGGGTAGTTGTTCAATCTGATGTTCCTATGCGGAGGATGATTGATGGAGGCTTCCATTCAAATGCCTTGCTTTCCCTCTCCCTAAATCTATTTTAAACATTTTATATTTCCATGTCTGTTGTAAATATGACCTTTCATTGGTCATATTTTGTAGCTGTTTTGGTTAATACATGGTAGAACTATTAATTTTTATTTTTCACTTTTATAACTCATTAGTGGACACTAGTTTTTTTTTTTTTTTTTTTTTTTTTTGAGACAGAGTCTCGCTCTGTGGCCCGGGCTGGAGTGCAGTGGCGCAATCTCGGCTCACTGCAAGCTCCGCCTCCCGGGTTCACGCCATTCTCCTGCCTCAGCCTCCGAGTAGCTGGGACTACAGGCGCCCGCCACCGCGCCCGGCTAATTTTTTGTATTTTTTAGTAGAGACGGGGTTTTACCGTGGTCTCGATCTCCTGACCTCGTGATCCGCCCGCCTCGGCCTCCCAAAGTGCTGGGTTTACAAGCGTGAGCCACCGCGCCCGGCCACTAGTTGTTTTTATACTGTGGTTTTGCTGGCCTTTTTAGGTGCACAATGTGATCTGCAAAACTAATTTAATCTTCTGTTCCTAATAATTATACCAGATTGATTTTTTTCTTATTTTATTGTAAGGGATAGGTTTTCCAAATGCTGTAAGGTAATAGTAGCAATAATGGGCATCATAGCTTTCCGGTTCATGTTCGAACTGAAAACATGGCACAATATGGCACAGATCAATCCAGGCCTAAAATTGGAAGTCAGATATGGCATCAACTGGCAGTGCATCAAGATTTAAGTATAGAGTATTAGTTCCATTTTATTAGGGAACAATCAATATCAAATAACAATGGTTTGATTAAATTGTTGTGTAGCTATAAGATGAAATTTTTTGTAGTCACTGTAAGAATGGGTTTCAAAGAATTTGTCATGGCACAGGTAAAACTTCTAGATTTGCAAGAAAAATTGAAATGTGAGCTATGACATAAGGCCTTGAGTTCTAATCCTGTCCAGTCCTCAACAGCAGTCCACTTAACCCTCTGTGACTCGGTTTCCTTAACCCTCAGTATCCTCATTTGTTAAAAGGGGATAATAATAGTGTGTATAGTCTATGGTTCTCACAGCTATAAAATAATACATTGTGGGTATACCTGACACGTAGTAGATGGTCATTAAATCATTAGTTGGTAACTATTCTTTCCATCCTGTAATATCCTTCAGATCTATGACAGAAAATGCAGTAACCTGGCAATTGAATTTTGTTTTTCTTATTGGGGACTTTGAGGCAATTCCAAATACTCTCCTTACATTTTCTTCAGTATTTTCCACAATGTAGCCATATTTTTTTAAAAAAATATAATCTGAAAAATGAATAAAAGCAAAAGCAGATACATTTACTGAGTGAAGGCTCTATGTCAGGAGGGGTCATGGGAGAAGAAGGAGATGGTTTTGAGTCGGAGGAAGGGGCTGGGACAAGGGGCAGAGTGGAGGGGGTGAGGGAGATGTACCGTGTGGATGTTGGGGATTTATTCGTCAGGT
This sequence comes from Symphalangus syndactylus, assembly GCF_028878055.3. Classification (NCBI taxonomy): domain Eukaryota; kingdom Metazoa; phylum Chordata; class Mammalia; order Primates; family Hylobatidae; genus Symphalangus; species Symphalangus syndactylus. The sequence goes on along the minus strand of NC_072446.2, from coordinate 11,970,683 downwards.
GGCCTGAGACTCAGCCTCCTGGCTTCAGGCACCCAATCCTGCACAGGGTGGGCATGTCCAGCAGGACTTCAAGGCACAGGTGGAGCTGAACAGGGGTATGATTGAAGCCCCAGATCTGGATGCCATGCCCCAGGCTTAGCATGGAGAGTATGGAGCTGCAGGAGTCCAACTCCCCAAAAGCCAATAGATGGATATTCTGGATGATAATATTATCTGAATCTCCATATTTATCCCATTGCTGACATTTTATCTGTGACAGAATGCTTTATGTTTTGAGATTTTTTTGCATCCTTATTTGTCTTTTTCCTCTATCTTCCCGTAGATGATTTCAGAAGTTTTTCCCCTCTAAGAATCATTCTGCTTTATTTTCATATTTCCAGTAATTATTTATCAAATATGATACTTTTCATACAACCAGTTTCTTCATTTCTATTTGAATAGTCTTGTTTCTTTATAGCATGTTTTTCAGTTTTGCAGAATACTGCATACTAAAAGGATATACCAAGTAAATTCACACATATCCAATATTTATTCATGTTTCGTCAGATATTGTTGCTTTGGAAACACAGGAAATGACGTGGCAGATGCGTCAGAAATCTATTTGGCATCATTGCACTTAATGATTCAGATGCTGTGAAAAATGAGTTGCACTGATTACAAAACCCAGTCAACACATACAGCGTTGTTTTAACTGTATTTCTAAAATGCTTAGTTCTTTTCGTGGTAATGATAAACATTTTTATTGAAGAAAATTTGTGGTGCAAAAAAATAAATAAGAAAAAGTCGCTTATTATCCCAACATTCAAAGATAGCCACTTTCATTATTTTATAAAGTTGCTTTTTCCCATTCAAAAATACTTTGTTTGCGTAAATATGTGTTTGCAATATTCATATAATCAGAAACCATCCACAGTCTTTGAGAGATCTGTGTGCCAGATTGAATGAATGTTTCATACAGAGTTTCAGTCATAGAAATTTTGCTAGATCTTAAACTGGTTCAAAGAGAGTCCCCACCCCCTGCTCCTGAATAGCAGCTGGATCAGTGCCTGGCTGATGGTCGGGATTCAGGAAATGTTTGATGGAAGAATGAATGAATGAACCATGACACTTAAATCAGTAAAAGCAATGCATGCTGGATAGGATCAATAATTTGTCAGTGCTGCCTTAAAAAGAGAGGCAACCCTTCAGAAAAAGCTGGCCTTTATCTTAGGAGAAAACATTAAGGTTAGTGAACAATGCTCAGACTTCCATAAAAGGCAGAGACAAAGGTTCTGAGGGTAACTCTGCTCCTGACTTTATGTCAGAGACGCCTATGAGAACACTGAGAACAATGGTCTGGCTACTTATTGGGATGAGAAGTCAGAAAATATGAAGAACAAAATACAAAATAATATCTCAATAAATTATCTGGACTCAGCAGTTCTCCAAGCCAATTTGGAATCTGTTTGTTTGAAGCTATGGGGAAAATCACAGCCTCTAAACTTATGAAACGGTGCTGAGTTTTGGAAGCAGATCAGTCTTGACAGGCACGGTCCCTGCCTTGCTGGGATTCCAAAGAAGAAGAATTGATGAAGTTGACAACTCACTTGGCCATTTGCTCCTGGAGGAGCTGGTCCTGCTGTACAGAGAAGATGAGCAAATGTGGACTACATTTGCTCAGAAGGAGGCTGCTGTGTGAAGGTTTTGGGGTTAGACTGATTGGGGTCACATTCAGTGATGTGTGACTTTGGACACATCTCTTGACACAGTCATACTTCAATATTCCCATTCATGTGACAGGATGTGCCCTCATGGCTCAGGCAGGATTCACGGGTGATGTATGGTTTGTAGGGCACATAGCAACTTCTTCAAAGACCAGTTCCTTCCTTCCCCTGAAACTCCTGTTTCACTTCACAGTGGTGGCTGAGGTTAGGGAAAATTCCTCGAGAGCTTGTGCTTTGTAATTTAAACCATGAACTCTTGCAGACCTTCCAAATTGTTTTGCTTTGCAGGTACAACAAGATAGATAGATTAGGTTTAATTTTGTTTACAGCAAATAATGCGATGACTTTTTTTTTTTTTTTTTTTTTTTTACAGTGGGATTCAAAGCCACTTCAAACTGCCTGCAAATGGTGGACCCCAATCAAAGAGTTAGTGAAGTTTTTCCTTATAAAATAAGACTCCCAACACATCCCTCACTCTGTGTGTGGATTAGGAGTCTTAGTAGGAACTGCGTATGACATTCAGCCGGCCACGCTAGATTCAGAGAGATTTCATAGCAGTTGAACTCTCTCCTCCTGACATCTATGCCTGAAAGCACAGATATCCATAGCTGGTTAAACGGCAGTATGCATTGCTTCTTCCAGGAAAAGGCCAACACCTCCCACTGTTGAAACTATCTTCGCGCTCTCAATTCATCCTAATGCAAACTAGGACAGTGGCAGAGAATGCCAACAGCCCGGCTGTCTTCCTGGAAAACTGGTCTGCATGGAAGGAGGATGATTTCCCCTCTTGTCAGAAGGGCTCATGGAGATCAAAGGTACTTGGAGTTTGTGAGGTTCCCATGATCCTGTGTAAAGCAGGATGCTAATTCATTCCCAGTAAACCCAAGCCTGAAGGCATTCTGTGCCCTGTGTCTCCCTGCCAAGACAAGAGAGCTGAAGCCAGGCGGTGGTATGGGTGGGCTGCTGGCCATGGCTGAACCAGTTGTCATCAGTGCCATGGTCTTCATCATTGTCTTCAAAGCTGTCATTCATGTAACCAACTCTACATCAGATACTCTAGTGTTTTGCAAAATGCTTGGGCTCGAAAGCCCAACTCCTGGTTAGAGTCCTGCCTTTGTTACCTGCTGACTGTGTGACCGCAGGCAAGCTACTTATCCTCTCTGTGCAGCAATGCACTCATCTGCAAAATGGGCAAAGTAATAGTAAGTACTTAATTGGGCTATGATGGAATAAATGATACAAAACCCACAAAACATTTAAAAAGAGGCAATACACTAAACAGTGATGATTTCTATAATCTCACACAATCTTATAACAGCCCCATGAGTTAAAGGCTATTTTTATTCCCATTTAAAAGTACATGCTTAGCACACTTGATTCTAGGGACTGGGGATCCACTTACAAATCACAACAACAGTCTTTGTCCTTGTGGAGTTTTCATTCTAATCCGTGATAACAATCATCAACAGGAAGGCAGATGAGCTCATGGCACAATTTCAGCTCTTAAGAGGTGCCAGGAAGGAAGGAGAGGCAGGTGGTCTCCTGGGGAGTCACAGGAAGGGGGACTCATCCAACGGTGCCATCAGAGAAGGAATCTGAGGGTCATCCATGGGACTATCAGCAGCGAGTGAGCTCCAGGTGACAGGAGTGACACATGAACCAGCACATTCTCTGTCCAGGTCAGGGGGGCCCTGGGGCTGAGCTTGGGGACCCATGGGAGAGTCTTGGAAAATAAATGGGGAGACAGGCCAGGAGCAGATCAGAGTTCCCACCCAGGCCAAGGCATGCAGAGTTTATTCTGTGAGTGATGCCTGCACCAACGACAGTGGACCCTGGAGAGGGAAGAAAGTATTGAAGACACGTTTTAGCTGCAGAACTGAAAGGTCTTGGGCTTTACTGGATGCAGACAGGGAGGAAAGGTGAGGCTTCCAGAGTCCTCCCAGCTTTTTGCCTTCAGCAGGTGAAACACTTCTATCTATCTCCTCCACGATGGCCTTTGCTGTTGTTAGAGGTTTCAGCCACAATCCAGGATTGTGTGAAAGAGTTGATACATATGTAACAAAACATTTTGTAATGCCCGTTCTCTATGCTGAGATGAAATCTATAGGTAATGCACAGTACCTATTACGTGTAATTTCAAAAAAAATCTAAAGCCCTGTGATGTAAGGAAGAAATGAAAGAAACATAATAGGTATTCAGTATTTAAATGCTTGGTATGAGGGCATGAGGATTTTAAAATGCCCCCCCCCCACCCCATATCAAAATCACCTCCCTGGGATATAACACCCCACTGGGAACAGTTGATGCGAATGAAGGATAAAACAGCAATGCAGGAAACCCAGTGGGGTGAGAACCACATCTGATCACATTCAGGACAATGGAAGCCATTGCAGCAGCAGCTTCCAGAGCTCTGGGTTGCCCAGGCCTCCCTGCTCACTTGCTTTAGTGGAGGAATGGCTGCCTCTGACCAATTAGTGTATTGAATGTGTTCTGTGCCCCGCAGGATGTGCGGATGACAGGCACGGCCATGACTGAGAGCATTGGAGAGGTTTATTCACAGTGCTGCTCTCAACCTGCATCCTCTCCTCAACTGAATGTGGAGAGTTGAAGAGTAGAATGTAGCTCTTCCCACCACCCTGGAGCCTCCCTTGTGTAACAAGGCGCTCCCACATTTTCGAGATAGACACCATCCTCTGATGCACACCCATGCTGGGGGGCTTCCCCGTGTTCTGTCAACTGGGTCAGAGACTCCATCCAAAACATCCACCCGGGTCTCTGCCCACTCAGGAACATTGTGCCCACTGAGGAACACTGTTCCCCTGATTTCCTCAGACAACCTTAAGTTTTTGGGTTTCTTTTTTAAAATTTTGTTCTCAGTCAATTCACATGTTTATTCAGATTCCCGTGTTGTCTTGTTATGTTCTGCTTAGCAAATGTTTACTGAGTGCTTATTATGGAGGAATAAGGCAAGCACGGACCCAGGAGCAAATAATGAGATGTCCCCTCACTCAAGGGGGGGTCACAATTCACAGGCCAATCCTGGCAGGACTGTGCATCACAAGGAAGGATGGCTGAGCACTGAGTGCCAGCCGGGCTCTCCAGGTACTAGCTCCCACATGGGATGTGCCTGTTCCTGTGAGCAGGTTTGCCCCCTTCCCATCCCAACACAGGATGGCAAGTCTTTTGGGGTTGGGATCAAGGAAGCAAGTTTTATTTTATATATATATAAATATATATATTAAATATATGTATAAATATATGTATATGTATAAAAATATGTATAAATATATGTATAAATATGTATTAAATATATGTATATATAATTATGTATAAATATGTAAATATAAAAAATATATAAATATATATATAAAATAAATAAAAAATATATAAATCTATATGTAAAAAATATATATGTACGATATGTAAATATATGGTAAATATATGTAAATTATGTAAATATATAAATGTGTTATATGTATATATGTAAAATATATGTAAATATGTAAAAATATATATGTAAATATGTAAAATATATATGTAAAATATATATATGTATTTATTATACTTTAAGTTCTAGGGTACATGTGTACAACGTGCAGGTTTGTTACATATGTATACATGTGCCATGTTGGTGGGCTGCACCCATTAACTCGTCATTTACATTAGGTGTATCTCCTAATGCTATCCCTCCCCCCTCTCCCAACCCCACAACAGGTCCCCAGTGTGTGATGTTCCCCTTCCTGTGTCCAAGTGTTCTCATTGTTCAATTCCCACCTATGAGTGAGAACATGCGGTGTTTGGTTTTATGTCCTTGTGATAGTTCAAGGAAGCAAGCTTTAAATGAGGTGGCCTTGCTCTTTCTTCTCCCTTCTTCATCCTCTTCTTCCCTCCCTCCCTTCTTCATTTTTTCCTTAGAAGCAGAATTGAGTTTATGAGATTATTCAGCTCATATCATCTTTACCAATTCATGAAAGTCTATTTTTATTTTATTATCTCTATCATCTAAGAACCTCGCCTCTGTCCCTCTTCTCCTTTTCAGCACCCCACCTAATGTGTTGGACGCATGCCCATAAACTGGCCATGCAGTCTTACCAAATATAGGGGGTTATTATGCTAGGGCATTGTGCTCTAAATCTCATTTTGTTTCTGATATTTTTCAATCAGCACAACATCTTAGAACAATATGACATTGCTGCTGCATGCATATCTATTCTGCTGCTCTTAACTGCTGCATAGCATTGCCTGGTATATATCCTCTACATTACATAGCCCCAAAAATGGATCTCTAGTTCACTTTCAATTCTCTAGTACCCCAAACAATGTGGACGGAGCACCTTTGTGACTTTTTAAGAACCTGTCTGTGAATATATTGGAACAGCCAATTTACATGTGATCCCGGGACAAGGGACAGGTGAGCAAATTCCATCTCAACTGGAGCAGGTGGCCCAGAGGGAGCAGGCATGGCTGTTGTTGCAGCTGCTTTCTCCTCATACTCATGCTATGCTGTGTCTGTTTGCTTGTGTGATCCCTGCCCTCCCAAGATTAAAATGTAAAATCCCATGAGAACACTGACTTCAGTGGTTCACAGTGGATAAAGAAAGAAACTTCAATGCTTTAGAAGGCAGGGATCCCTCTAATAAGTGCCATTTTTAGGAGCTGAGCTCTAAATCTCATTTTGTTTCTTCAAAGTAAAGGCCCCAGTAAAATAACCCCATATATTTGATAAGGCTGCATGGCTAGTTTATGGGCATGTGTCCAACACGTTAGAGGGGGTGCTGAAAAGGAGAAGAGGGACAGAGGCGGGGTTCTTGGACGATAGAGATAATAAAATAAAAAAAGACTTTCATGAATTGGCAAAGATGATATGGGCTGAAGAATCTGATAAACTGAGAATAAACATGAGAGGATCCTAGTGTGGTGCTCTGATCTCCAATGTCTATCTTTGAAGAAATGAAGAAATGCATGAGGGATCTGGGGAACACTTGTGGAGGAGGCGAAACCTCGAAGAAAGCCAGCTGCACTCCCGAGTCCACCTCCTTGGAAAGCATTCATGGAGCTGACCTCGCCCTCCTTCACCCACACCCACCCACCCTGCAGCACACAGCACAGAGAGCCCTGTGGGCTGGCCACAGGCAATCAATCCTCTCTCCTTGGTGAGGAGGGGAGCCCCTGACCACCAGATCTTCTTCTGACACATCTCATATGACTCCAGCATATGTGCAGTTTCCATAACCTCCCTCCGAAGCATGGAGCCTTTGGGCCAGTTAGTGCCCCTGTATTTAGGGATTTTTAAAAGAGCTGTTTGCATGTATTTTCCAGGTTGCCAGGAGCAAAGCTACTGAGGCCCTGAAGAGCTCATCAGGTGATGACAGAGCCTGCTGGGTTTGTCAGAGAGGAGCTGGGGCCACTGGGCCTCTCTGACAAACAGAAAGCCAGGCCTGAAACCCGAGTGGGGTTTGTATCCACCTCCCTCAGCCCATATGTGGCCACCTGGCCCACTGCTGTCTTAGTTCCTCTACGTGGCACTTGTTGAGCACCTGTCTCTGTGGCTGGAATGCTGAGTGCCAGAAGAAACTCTGCAAGTAAAACCCAACCATACCAGGACACTGGAAAATCACCACTGTGATGGGCCAACTCTGGTTCCCAGTGACATTGTAAGTTGCTCCCGAATCGCCTTTTCCAAGGCTTTATGGGATGAAGTTGATGTGCAGAAACTCATTAACAGAACTTTCAGAAGGGAGAAGGGAAAATGGGCTGCCCCTGAAGATGAGGTCTTGCACCTCACCAAGTGGCTCCCCAAAGGCCAATTATTGGAAGGATCCCTGCCTTCTAAAGAATTGAAATTTCTTGGCCGGGCATGTTGGCTTATGCCTGTAATCCCAGCAATTTGGGAGGCCAAGGTGGGTGGGTCACCTGAGGTCAGGAGTTCAAGACCAGCCTGGCCAACATGGTGAAACCCCATCTCTACTAAAAGTACAAAAATTAGCCGGGCATGCTGGCAGGCACCTGTAATCCTAGCTAAGGAGGCTGAGACAGGAGAATTGCTTGAGCCCAGGAGGCAGAGGTTGCACTGAACCAAGATTGTGCCATTGTACTCCAGCCTGGGCTAAACTCTGTCTCAAAAAAAAGAATTAAAATTTATTTATCCACTGTGGGGGGGTGGAGCCAAGGTGACCAAATAGGAACAGCTCCAGTCTACAGCTCCCAGGATGAGTGACCCAGAAGACGGGTGATTTCTGCATTTCCATCTGAGGTACCGGGTTCATCTCACTAGGGAGTGCCAGACAGTGGGTGCAGCGCACGGTGTGTGAGCTGAAGCAGGGCAAGGCATTGTCTCACTTGGGAGTTGCAAGGGGTCAGGGAGTTCCCTTTCCTAGTCAAAGAAAGGGGTGACAGACGGCACCTGGAAAATCAGGTCACTCCTACCCTAATACTGCACTTTTCTGAGGGGCTTAAAAAACGGCACACCAGGAGATTACATCCCGCACCTGGCTCAGAGGGTCATATGCCCGCGGAGTCTTGCTGATTGCTAGCACAGCAGTCTGAGATCAAACTGCAAGGCAGCAGCGAGGCTGGGGGAGGGGTGCCCGCCATTGCCCAGGCTTGCTTAGGTAAACAAAGCAGCCAGGAAGCTCGAACTGGGTGGAGCCCACCACAGCTCAAGGAGGCCTGCCTGCCTCTGTAGGCTCCACCTCTGGGGGCAGGGCACAAACAAAAAGACAGCAGTAACCTCTGCAGACTTAAATGTCCCTGTCTGACAGCTTTGAAGAGAGTAGTGGTTCTCCCAGCACGCAGCTGGAGATCTGAGAATGGGCAGACTGCCTCCTCAAGTGGGTCCTTGACCCCTGAGCAGCCTAACTGAGAGGCACCCTCCCAGTAGGAGCAGACTGACACCTCACATGGCCGGGTACTCCTCTGAGACAAAACTTCCAGAGGAACGATCAGGCAGCAGCATTCACGGTTCAAGAAAATCTGCTGTTCTGCAGCCACCACTACTGATACCCAGGCAAATAGGGTCTGGAGTGGACCTCTAGCAAACTCCAACAGACCTGCAGCTGAGGGCCCTATCTGTTAGAAGGAAAACTAACAAACAAAGGACATCCACACCAAAAACCCATCTGTACATAACCATCATCAAAGACTAAAAGTAGATAAAACCACAAAGATGGGGAAAAAACAGAGCAGAAAAACTGGAAACTCTAAAAAGCAGAGCGCCTCTCTTCCTCCAAAGGAACGCAGTTCCTCACCAGCAACGGAACAAAACTGGATGGAGAATGACTTTGACGAGTTGAGAGAAGAAGGCTTCAGATGATCAAACTACTCTGAGCTACAGGAGGAAATTCAAACCAATGGCAAAGAAGTTAAAAACTTTGAAAAAAAATTAGACAAATGTGTAACTAGAATAACCAATGCAGAGAAGTGCTTAAAGGAGCTGATGGAGCTGAAAGCCAAGACTCGAGAACTACATGAAGAATGCAGAAGCCTCAGGAGCCGATGCAATCAACTGGAAGAAAAGGGATCAGTGATGGAAGATGAAATGAATGAAATGAAGTGAGAAGGGAAGTTTAGAGAAAAAAGAATAAAAAGAAATAAACAAAGCCTCCAAGGAATATGGGACTATGTGAAAAGACCAAATCTACGTCTGATTGGTGTACTTGAAAGTGACGGGGAGAATGGAACCAAGTTGGAAAACACTCTGCAGGATATTATCCAGGAGAACTTCCCCAATCTAGCAAGGCAGGCCAATATTCAGATTCAGGAAATACAGAGAACTACACAAAGATACTCCTCGAGAAGAGCAACTCTAAGACACATAACTGTCAGGTTCACCAAAGTTGAAATGAAGGAAAAAATGTTAAGAGCAGCCAGAGAGAAAGGTCAGGTTACCCACAAAGGGAAGCCCATCAGACTAACAGCGGATCTCTCAGCAGAAACTCTACAAGCCAGAAGAGAGTGGGGGCCAATATTCAACATTCTTAAAGAAAAGAATTTTCAACCCAGAATTTCATATTCAGCCAAACTAAGCTTCATAAGTGAAGGAGAAATAAAATACTTTACAGACAAGCAAATGCTGAGAGATTTTGTCACCACCAGGCCTGCCCTAAAAGAGCTCCTGAAGGAAGCACTAAATGTGGAAAGGAACAACTGTTACCAGCCACTGCAAAAACATGCCAAATTGTAAAGACCATCGAGGCTAGGAAGAAACTGCATCAACTAATGAGCAAAATAACCAGCTAACATCATAATGACAGGATCAAATTCACATATAACAATATTAACTTTAAATGTAAATGGGCTAAATGCTCCAATTAAAAGACACAGACTGGCAAATTGGATAAAGAATCAAGACCCGTCAGTGTGCTGTATTCAGGAAACCCATCTCACTTGCAGAGACACACATAAGTTCAAAATAAAGGGATGGAGGAAGATCTACCAAGCAAATGGAAAACAAAAAAAGGCAGGGGTTGCAATCCTAGTCTCTGATAAAACAGACTTTAAACCAACAAAGATCAAAAGAGACAAAGAAGGCCATTACATAATGGTAAAGGGATAATTCAACAAGAAGAGCTAACTATTCTAAATATATATGCATCCAATACAGGAGCACCCAGATTCATAAAGCAAGTCCTGAGTGACCTACAAAGAGACTTAGACTCCCACACAATAATAACGGGAGACTTTAACACCCCACTGTCAACATTAGACAGATCAATGAGACAGAAAGTTAACAAGGATACCCAGGAATTGAACTCAGCTCTGCACCAAGCGGACCTAATAGACATCTCCAGAACTCTCCACCCCAAATCAACAGAATATACATTTTTTTCAGCACCACACCACACCTATTCCAAAATTGACCACATAGTTGGAAGTAAAGCTCTCCTCAGCAAATGTAAAAGAACAGAAATTATAACAAGCTGTCTCTCAGACCACAGTGCAATCAAACTAGAAATCAGGCTTAAGAAACTCACTCAAAACTGCTCAACTACATGGAAACTGAACAACCTGCTCCTGAATGACTACTGGGTACATAACGAAATGAAGGCAGAAATAAAGATGTTCTTTGAAACCAACGAGAACAAAGACACAACATACCAGAATCTCTGGGACACATTAAAAGCAGTGTGTAGAGGGAAATTTATAGCACTAAATGCCCACAAGAGAAAGCAGGAAAGATCCAAAATTGACACCCTGACATCACAATTAAAAGAACTAGAAAAGCAAGAGCAAACACATTCAGAAGCTAGCAGAAGGCAAGAAATAACTAAAATCAGAGCAGAACTGAAGGAAATAGAGACACAAAAAACCCTTCAAAAAATTAATGAATCCAGGAGCTGGTTTTTTGAAAAGATCAACAAAATTGATAGACTGCTAGCAAGACTAATAAAGAGGAAAAGAGAGAAGAATCAAATAGACGCAATAAAAAATGATAAAGGGGATATCACCACCGATCCCACTGAAATACAAACTACCATCAGATAATACTATAAACACCTCTACACAAATAAACTAGAAAATCTAGAAGAAATGGATAAATTCCTCAACACATATACCCTTCCAAGACTAAACCAGGAAGAAGTTGAATCTCTGAATAGACCAATAACAGGCTCTGAAATTGTGGCAATAATCAATAGCTTACCAACCAAAAAGAGTCCAGGACCAGATGGATTCACAGCCGAATTCTACCAGAGGTACAAGAAGGAACTGGTACCATTCCTTCTGGAACTATTCCAATCCATAGAAAAAGAGGGAATCCTCCCTAACTCATTTTATGAGGCCAGCATCATCCTGATACCAAAGGCTGGCAGAGACACAACCAAAAAGAATTTTAGACCAATATCCTTGATGAACATTGATGCAAAAGTCCTCAATAAAATACTGGTAAACCAAATCCAGCAGCACATCAAAAAGCTTATCCACCATGATCAAGTGGGCTTCATCCCTGGGATGCAAGGCTGGTTCAACATACGGAAATCAATAAATGTAATCCAGCATATAAACGGAATCAAAGACAAAAACCACATGATTATCTCAATAGATGCAGAAAAGGCCTTTGACAAAATTCAACAATGCTTCATGCTAAAAACTCTCAATAAATTAGGTATTGATGGGACGTATCTCAAAATCATAAGAGCTATCTATGACAAACCCACAACCAATATCATACTGAATGGGCAAAAACTGGAAGCATTCCCTTTGAAAACTGGCACACGACAGGGATGCCCTCTCTCACCACTCCTATTCAACATAGTGTTGGAAGTTCTGGCCGGGCAATTAGGCAGGAGAAGGAAATAAAGGGTATTCAATTTGGAAAAGACGAAGTCAAATTGTCCCTGTTTGCAGATGACATGATTGTATATCTAGAAAACCCCATTGTCTCAGCCCAAAATCTCCTTAAGCTGATAAGCAACTTCAGCAAAGTCTCAGGATACAAAATCAATGTACAAAAATCACAAGCACTCTTATATACCAATAACAGACAAACAGAGAGCCAAATCATGAGTGAACTCCCATTCACAATTGCTTCAAAGAGAATAAAATACCTAGGAATCCAACTTACAAGGGATGTGAAGGACCTTTTCCAGGAGAACTACAAACCACTGCTCAATGAAATAAAAGAGGATACAAACAAATGGAAGAACATTCCATGCTCATGGGTTGGAAGAATCAATATCATGAAAATGGCCATACTGCCCAAGGTAATTTATAGATTCAATGCCATCCCCATCAAGCTACCAATGACTTTCTTCACAGAATTGGAAAAAACTACTTTAAAGTTCATATGGAACCAAAAAAGGGCCCGCATTGCCAAGTCAATCCTAAGCCAAAAGAACAAAGCTGGAGGCATCACACTACCTGACCTCAAACTATACTACAAGGCTACAGTAAACAAAACAGCATGGTACTGGTACCAAAACAGAGATATAGATCAATGGAACAGAACAGAGCCCTCAGAAATAGCGCCTCATATCTACAACTAACTGATCTTTGACAAACCTGACAAAAACAAGCAATGGGGAAAGGATTCCCTATTTAATAAATGGTGCTGGGAAAACTGGCTAGCCATATGTAGAAAGCTGAAACTGGATCCCTTCCTTACACCTTATACAAAAATTAATTCAAGATGGATTAAAGACTTACATGTTAGACCTAAAACTGTAAAAACCCAGAAGAAAACCTAGGCGATACCATTCAGGACATAGGCATGCTCAAGGACTTCATGTCTAAAACACCAAAAGCAATGGCAACAAAAGCCAAAATTGACAAATGGGATCTAATTAAACTAAAGAGCTTCTGCACAGCAAAAGAAACTACCATCAGAGTGGACAGGAAACCTACAAAATGGGAGAAAATTTTTGCAACCTACTCATCTGACAAAGGGCTAATATCCAGAATCTACAATGAACTCAAACAAATTTACAAGAAAAAAACAACCCCATCAAAAAGTTGGTGAAGGACATGAACAGACACTTCTCAAAAGAAGACATTTATGCAGCCAAAAAACACATGGAAAAATGCTCATTATCACTGGCCATCAGAGAAATGCAAATCAAAACCACAATGAGATACCATCTCACACCAGTTAGAATGGCCATCATTAAAAAGTCAGGAAACAACAGGTGCTGGAGAGGATGTAGAGAAATAGGAACACTTTTACACTGTTGGGGGGACTGTAAACTAGTTCAACCATTGTGGAAGTCAGTGTGGCGATTCCTCAGGGATCTAGAACTAGAAATGCCATTTGACCCAGCCATCCCATTACTGGGTATATACCCAAAGGACTATAAATCATGCTGCTATAAAGACATATGCACACGTATGTTTATTGCAGCACTATTCACAATAGCAAAGACTTGGAACCAACCCAAATGTCCAACAACGATAGACTGGATTAAGAAAATGTGGCACATATACACCATGGAATACTATGCAGCCATAAAAAAATGATGAGTTCATGTCCTTTGTAGGGACATGGATGAAACTGGAAATCATCATTCTCAGCAAACTATGGCAAGGACAAAAAACCAAACACCGCATGTTCTCACTCATAGGTGGGAATTGAACAATGAGAACACATGGTCACAGGAAGGGGAACATCACACTCCGGGGACTGTTGTGGGGTAGGGGGAGGGGGGAGGGATAGCATTAGGAGATATACCTAACGCTAAATGATGAGTTAATGGGTGCAACACACCAACATGGCACATGGATACATATGTAACAAACCTGCACATTGTGCACATGTACCTTAAAACTTAAAGTATAAAAATAATAAAAAAAAAAAACAGAATTCACTCCTAGAAAAAAAAATTATTTATCCACTGTGAACAGCCAAAGTCACCATTATCATGGAATTTTACATTTTCATTTTGAGGGTGTGGGGCAGGGATCACACAACTAAACAGACACAGAATAAAAGGAGTATGACAGGAAAACGGCCACAGCAAAAATCTAAGCAGGATCCGATGCTAGAGGGTGACAGGCAGCCACCGTCCCAGGGCGTCTAGGGAAGACTCCTTCGGAAAGGCGAGGTTGGAGCAGCGGCTGGGAGCTGAGAGAGTAAGCCACGATCTAGGGCAAGATGCCCCAGAAAGGAGAAGAGATGTGCAGGGATTGGAATGTCAGGTACCGGAAGGAGGCCAACGCCAATGGGCAGGATGAGGGAGAGGGGCCAGCAGGGCAGGGAGGGGTCAGGGGCAGCCGGATCACTGGGAGTCTGTGGACCATGGCTTGGGCTTCAGATACGGATTGACGAACAGCCCACAGAGGGTACTGAGAAGTGGGTGATGATGGCCTAGCTGCTGAGTAGTGGGATGGCTGTAATAGCATGAGAACATTTCAGGGAGCTGTGGAAGCACAGGGCACAGATGATGGTAGCTCACACTAAGGTGGGGAGAGCAGTTGGGTGTGGATGACTTTCGAGGATAAATCTGACTTCAAGAGAGGAGGAGATACAATGTCTTCATTTCTGCAGAATCTGAATTTAGAGACAAACAGCAAAACACGGCCAGCTAGATGGTTCTGTAACTTGAAAGGTAAATCTCTGGATGCTGTGGTCCACGGCGCAGATCATCCCTTCAAGACCAAGCCCCTGATGTCCCTCTGCAGGGCTTCTGGCTGCTGACAGCTATTTCTCTAGGCATTGCACCTGCCCAAGATAATGGCCTCACCCTAGCCTATATCCCCTCCCCGGGACAACACAGGCTCAGTGGCTGGTCTACTCAGTGGTAAAAAGGCCCAGCCATGCTGCCTCAATTCGAGTGAAAAAGAAGTGCCTTCCATCTCCAGGGTCCCCTTGGAGAATGGCGGTGCCTCCTGAGCAACTGTACTGCCCTTTAGCTTCTCCCTTCACCCAGCCCTTCTCCTCCACTGTCGGGTGTTGCTGAGAACACTCCCTGTGAACCTGCCACAGGAAAATCTCCACCTCACAGTCTGTTTTCCTGAAACCTGACTTCAGATATAATCAACTCCTCAGCGGCTACAATGCAGGTGGAGGCCCATCTAATTACATCTGATGGAAAGTGTTGGTGGGGAGCAGGGGGAGATTCACATTTCAAATGGCAAAATCTAAAGAAAGAGGAAAAGCATCTCATAGCTATGAATGAATAAGAAGCACCTAAGTTTTCAAATGTGATTCAGTGGTAGAGAAGAACAAGCTGTAGAACTTTCTAGTACACGACTAGCAGGGCTGAGTAAATAGGATGACTTGTAACAGAACCAAAGTGTTTGGCCATCACAAAGCTCTTCGACATAGATCTGAAGTCCAGATATTTGGCCACCCATTTCCATGTCATGAAAATCCTAAATGTGGTTGAATGTTCCTATACTTTATCCCTGCTCCCAGGAGCATCTTCCTTGTTCCTTTTGTAGTATTCTTCAGGGACTGACTCTCCACCCCCGAAAAATGGTATGCCCTGTATCACCAAACTGTGTGGGCAGTGTGGCCTCATTGGGTCTGGGGGTCTTGTTGTCCTGTAAGTGGGCTGGGGAGCTCTTGGGAGACTGAACATGCCAAGCTAATGAGAGTCCTGCTGGTCACAGTGGCATGGATGCCCCCAAATACTCGGTGGAGAGCAGGAAGAAGGAGTTGTTCATAGAGATGTTATTTTCAATAACAGAGAAGGGAGGGGGGCAAGAGGACAGGTAAGAAGCACCTGTCAGTGACAAGGGATGGGAGAGCATGGGGAGAACACAGATATCAAGGAAAATCAAAGATCTGCAGGGAAAACATTAACGCTGAAACCCGAAGCCTCCTTCTCCAGCTTGTGGCTCCCAGCAGAGAGCAGATCAGTTTCTCAGTTTCACACCACCTTTCTTCTCTAAGCAGCAGTGAGCACCTGCGCCAGAGCCCTTGATGGTGGCTTGTCCAGGGAAGGCCCTGCCCTTGGCCTTAGGCAAGACCCCCAAGTGCTATTTGGAAAGCTGGGGATTTGGGTTTCATATCCAGGGGAAAGGGCCCTGTTCAATGGCCGTGGTTGGATTAATGCTTAGGGCTGTGGTGATGGAGGGGAGGAGCCAGCAGTATGCCTGACAGAGCAAATCACCTGCCTCAAGGGATTCTGAAGGAAAGGAGAGAGCCGTTAAAGAACGCATGGCCAGCATAGCCTGCGCTGGAGTCTCCTGGGATCCAGACCAGGAAGACACATTTTTAACAAGATCCCCAGATGATTCTGGGGCACACCACGTTCGAGAACCGCTAGATGAAGGGCTGTCTCCCATCTTGTGAGTCTTCACCTCTTCCCATAAAAAATCGAGATTGTTTTGTTCTTCTCTCTCCACTCTCCCTATTAGGATTATCTTAAGCCACAGATTTTTGTCATAATTTCTATCCAAGGTACACAATCCCTTTGAGAATTTAACCAATGAATAAAACCCCCAAATTCCATTTCAAATCTTTCTTATTTACTTGCTTCAGGAAGGTAGGCCCTAATTGGCCATTAAGAAAGTGTGGTGTCATTTACTTTTTGGGTCCTCCGGATTTATCTAGCTGGCTTTCCAGTTAAATGGAACCAGAGGTTTTCATTCAACGTCACAGTATATTTAACTAACAGTTTCATTTCTTCCCAGACCTAAAGGAACTAATGTATTTATTAAAGCATTTTGATCCTTTGGAGACAGATTAATCAGAAGCTTGTGTCAGTTTTGTATGATAAAATGAGTCAATAAGCAGAAATGGGCATTGACATTATATATACTGAACACGAGTGGTACAATGCATATTTGTGTTGTCACAGAGAAAAATTAGGAAAAATTTTGTGGTATTCCATTATCATTATTAAATGATTACTCTAAATCTTAGTTTTCAGGCTGTGTGTGTGCAGGTGGGGGTATGCTTGTTTGTATGGATTTGTTTTGGGGCAGATCTATTTTTTTAAAAAATAAAGAATAGTGAATGAATTTGAACATGGGCTTTGGAACTAAAGGCTAATGCTGTAATACACTTCTCCTTAGCTCTGCCATGGCTTGGACGGCCACAGTTTCAGTCACAGTGTCAAAGCAACCATAGACAACACCTAAACAAATAGGTGAGGCTACTTTCCAATAAAACTTTATCATATTGAAAATAATAAGTGGTCAGCACATTGGCCTAGAGAAATGAAACAAACAAACAAAAAAAGCCGACATCTGTTTGTCTCCAAAGAAACAATCTGGGTTTGGATCTCCTTATCACAGGACTGTTTGTTCATTGGCAGTCTATTTTCACCTTGGATTTTAGTATTTTTTAGTATTTTGAGTATTTCAGTATTTAGCATTTAGTATTAGTTCAACTTTCAGGAATTAATTCGGGAACTAGTTTTGTGTGTTACACTTCTTGTAATTAGAAACTCTTCCGGGCAGATGTTTCATTCTAATGTACACCTGTCCTTCAGGGAAATCATAGAGATGCCAGTTTACAGCCAACAGCTTCATAGTGTTATGTTCAAAACGGTCATTTGTTTTAAACACTAGTCAGTCGCTGACATTTTTCTCACTTTTTAAAAAATTAAACAATTTGAGTATAATTTAATTGTGTTAAAATAGAGATTAGCATGATCATTTAATATAAGTAGGGAAAGGTCTTTTATTTTGACTAGGGAACTCTGAAATTCAATAGATGGCAAAGCTAATTAGATAACAAGGGTGAGTGTCTGATTTGTTAATCCTGTAACTGAAATGAGACTTGATGGGAACACTATCAAACTGGCATTTTTGAACTTCCAAAAAGCACATTCCTCCTGTTCGTAACTTAAGGAAAAACAAATTCAGACCGAGTGTTACTATAGAAAGCCAAATCTCTCTTTTGTTGTGCTAATAATGAATTATTATTCATGCTCGAAGCCAAAATTATTAACCTCTTAAATTATATGCGTCAAAAGGAGATGACTCTAAAACCAGGAACAAAATTAGATATGGGTGATAGTGTCTGTGGCTATCTAATGACAACCTGCTCCCTTCCTAATTTAATTAGCCCACTCTCCGGAAGCAGGAATCGCCAAGCTGAAGAGCTGTGTGTGAAGGCTTCTCCATAAATGTGAGACAAATAATGTATTAGGTTGGTGCAAAGGTAATTGTGGTTTCTGCCATTGAAAGTAAAGGCAATAACCTCAATTACCATTGCAGCAACCTAACACGCGCCCACCATGGGTTTCCTCCTGGGGATGTACAGCTGTTTAGCAGCCCAGCGTTCGCTTTTAGTTAGGAGCTCAGGGAAGGAAGCAGAAGGCTGGGAGAAACAGAGAGAGTTTAATCGATCTGGAATTCAGGCAGCCCCTTCCCTTTCTATGGATAAACCACACTGGTCCTCCCTCTGCAGGTTGAGGCAGAATCTGTGCACCAACGAAGAGTGACAACAAATATCTGGCTCTCAAAACGCTTTCACAGATATACTGTTGAAGGCCCCCAAACACTTCATCCAGGAGTTATTATTGTGCCTAAGTTACAGAGGGAGAAAAAGAGGCTTAGAGAGTTTGGGAAGTTTTTCGGGGACCGTAAAGAAAATCCCAGAAAATCTAACACTGCTGGGTGCACAGACACTGGGTACATTTTAATCACAATTGGGTTTGGCCAAGCGCTTCCTGGGTTCAAGTGTGCTGATGACAATGACTTAAATGAACAGAGTCTGCCTGCTCGTTTGCTTGTTTTCCAGGCAATTGCTTTCACGATGCCAGCAGCTCCCACATCAGCGCTCTGGGCCTTTCTTTTTCCTCTTGGTTACAAGGCTGGATGCATTACTGTCCTGGACTAAATTGGAGTTGCTCAGCAAGCAGGAAGACAAGGGTTCCTGTCTAGCCAGCAGCTCCCAGTGCTTTCCAGAACACAACACTGGCCTTTTAACCTGGGACAGTGTCGTTGGTGGAAGCCTTGGATTGAAGCCACTTCCAACAGCACGCCATCTCCTGATCACAGGGAGCATCTGTGGGCTAAGGACTGAAGCCTCTTTGGCACAAAAGTCACAAAAATGCTCTCCAGTTATGATGTACGAAAGTTCTATATTTTGTGCCATATAAAGCAACAGACATAGGAACAGGTTTACTGAGACACAATCTCTTTGAAGCACAAGTTCCTGAAAGAAAGCTGGAAGTTTGCCATCAAGCAAACCTGCAGGATTTGTGTTTTTATAGAAATTACATGTCTGGGCAGAACCTGAGGAGGAGCAGCAAGGACACTGCATCCCTTGGCTCTTCCCAACGGGGCGGGTTGGCAAATGTAAAACGAGATGAGGATGAGTCGGGACACCGCGTTCTCCATCTGTTCCTCACAGTGCAGGGCTAATGTATGACAAGGCTTCGGTGGGAACCCAGCCCAGGACACATGCTGCCTGTCATGTCCCTCTGTGGGCAGAGGCCAACAAAGATCCAGACCTCTGGACTGGAAAGGCACATGTGGAACAAGTGGAAGAACTGTGACATCCTCAAGCATTTTGTGCTGCAGGGCTGGCTGTCTCTTTCCCCTGTTCAGTGCCCATGGATCAGGCACAGGCTCTGTATTGACGATGCTGCAAGCATGTAGGCTTCATCATCATGTCAATAGGTCCCTCTTTCCTCAGCTTTTCTTCCCTATTTGCTGTAAGAGCATAATTAAAACAATAAAATGCCTCCTGGATATTTAACGATGTGGCACTAACACTCGTGATATACGATGTTACAGATACTTATTAGAGACCACACACTTTACACCCCTTTCTTTATGTCATTGGATACTTGTAATGGCCCTCTGAGGAAGAGGGCATATCGTAATTATAGGACTAACCCATAGGACCCAGTTAGTCTGGAACCTGTTTCCACCTCTTGCCATGACATAATGACGCATTGTCCCTTTGTGCTCTTAAAAGCACCCCAGTTTGAACAACAACATGCATGGTTACCCTATTGTGGCCACACTTTGTGTGCCAGGAAGTTGAAGGCCAGAGGGGATCACTGCCCAAAGATTCACAGGGTAAGAGGGGCCAGGCTTGGCGTTTAGCTCAGGGGATCCTGGTGTCACAAGCAAGACCCTGAGCCGGGAATGGTGCTCCCCTGCATGTCCCATGAGGGCATGTGAAGCAGGGTGGCTTGCAGATGATTGTGGACATCCCGGGAAGGCCCGCCTGCAGATGGCTAAAGACAAGCCAGAGGGTCCTGAGAATCCACATTTTAACAAACTAAATGAAAAGCAAATGCCAATTTTGAGAAATTGTGATAGCGTGCAAAACACCAGCAGCACCCACCTGCACAGCCTCGTCCTTGCCATCCCCCCATCTGGCTGTGCACTGGGCTTGGGGCTGGATTCAGCCATAGGGGTGCTACACCTGCTCGGACTACCAGCCAGGTGGAGAAATGGGGGGAAAAAGTGTTTTAAAGGCTGTTCCTCTTTCGCAAAAGCACAAAGCCCTACTTAGGAGAAAATAAAATTTTTGATGGACTTCCTTAGGTTTATTTTATGGTTTTGTCTTCTTTAGCTTTGAATTATGTATGGTTGAATTAGGGGTCCCGTATTCTTTCCCTACAGTGCACATTCTGTAGGTCTTCATGAAACCCAGCCTGTATCTCAGTGAAGGGAGAAAATCCTACCAAAAGGAATTTGTACTCCACAGAAGGTTGCATCTGCGTCAATTCAAGTCAATTGGTGAAGGCTCCTCAGGCCATCAACAGTGAGCACAGCAGCTACGTGTGCCCCAGCTACTCTGGCTCAGCTTGAGGACTGCTGATCCAATGGCTGCACTCAGCAGGACACTTGGCAGACCAAAGGGTGCAGAGGAGGCTCCCTCGGGGTGGGGCCCCAATGAGAAAGGCTATCCTTTAAGACAGGACACATAAAATAACAGAGCTATCAGTGGCAATGGGGCATCTTGCCTTGGAGTTCGTATGTTTGAGTCCATAACTGGCCTTTGAACAAGGCAGGGTCTCCTGATTTAGATTGCACCTGCCTAATTCAAGACAAATCCTGCTGAGGTGTGTCAGGGCCTCCGGCTTCCCAGCTGGGGCAGTGACTACACAAATACAGGTTGCAGTTTGCCAACTTGTGCAAAATTATGTGACTTTCGACTACATTTTAACTAGGTGAAATTGTCAACATTTTGAATTCTGTGCCTAAACCTAGAGTTGACTTACTGTTCCACTTGGCATTAACGCTGCATCATTCAAATGCACGGGAACACCTACTCTGAGAGACGCTATACATTTTTAAGGTGTTCTATCTGGAAATGTCAACACAGAACTACATGGATTTTCTCTAAGTAATTAATTTATTACCTTGACTATTGCTCAGGAAAAAGCAAACACTAGAAAGGAGCTGATTAAAAACACTTTCTTCTCAAGAAAACATTGAGAAGCCAGAAAGAGAACTCGGTGCATTCCTTGAGTCACTAAGAACAATCCACATGATCTGTCAGACACTACCAGGAGACCCCAAGTATTTCCCAGGGAGGGTTTCTCTGGAAAAGCCTGAAGGGCCTCTGGGGTGTCCACCGTGGCTCTAACGCGTGCATATGTGATTTCCCGCAGGATCCCTGACATGCCACTCCTGTCTCAAGACCCCAGATGATAGACACAACTTCTTTAGCTGCTGCTTTCAGCTGAGCTCCAGATCCACAAATCTAAGCTTGTGTTAATTTGGAAACAAAATGTGTGATAGTTCATTTCTATAGGTCCACTCTGCTGGCCTGCAGCACCCAGATATTTGGTCAAATGTTATTCTGTTTCATGAGGGTGTTTGAGGTGGGATTAGTATTTAAATCGCTAGAGTTGGATAAAGCAGATATTACCCTCCATAATATGGGTGGGCCTAATCCAGTCAGTAGCGGCTTTCATAGAACAAAGTTTGGTGTCTACCCCGGGCAAGGAGGAATTCTGCCAGCAGATGGCCTTTGGCTCAAACTGCAAGTCTTTCCTGAGTCTCCAGCCTGCTGGCCCATTGCATCAGATTTTGGACTCTCTAAGCTTCCACAATTGAGTGAGACAATTCCTTGAAATACATTTCCCTGTCTCTCTCCCTCTCTTTCTTTCAAGGTAGAGTATGGCACGAAGGAAGGAGTTATCAACTTTACAAAACAAAGTCAGGAAAGTATCACATGAGTCTAGAATGTGCTTGTTAGATGGGGAGGAAGACATCTCAAGCCAGGATACTGAGGCACGATTAGGAAGCTGTGAGACCTTTGGTGGTTGATAGGTGGGGAGAAGGTGGAAGAAATTGTAGAAGTTAAGACATGAAAATCAGCTGAAGCAAGATCTTGGCAATCCTTATATGTAGAAGACAAGCTCATCCTAATTTGTGCTGGAATTTTGTTTTTAGCCCTGAAAATCCCATGAACGAGAAGCCCCTTGTGCCTGAAACTGTCTTGGTTTTAAAGCAAAGTCCCACATCCCAGGCCCCTGCCCCGATTCCTGGGGCACTTGGCCACCCCATCTCCATGTAATGTGTATTCAGTCAACAATCTTTATGAAGTACCTACTCTGTAGAAGAAACTATGGATATAGGCCCAATCCCTGCTCTTTGGTGCTGACATCTACAGACTTCTAAAACTATCTGTTTATGGGTGTATGGGAGAAATGAATCCCATGGGGAGGAGAGTAGTGTGAGGTGAGGCAAAGACAAGTGCATTTCCTCTGAAGATCATGGCAAGGATTTAGGCTTTTATTCCCAAGGAACTAGGAAGACAAGAAGGGTGTTAAGCAGGGACATGACATAGATACTTATCAGTGTTGTGGGTGGGAGTGCTGCCCAATGCCCCTGCCCCAGT
Organism: Symphalangus syndactylus; assembly: GCF_028878055.3. Lineage (NCBI taxonomy): Eukaryota > Metazoa > Chordata > Mammalia > Primates > Hylobatidae > Symphalangus > Symphalangus syndactylus. The sequence goes on along the minus strand of NC_072446.2, from coordinate 11,947,781 downwards.
AAGCAGGAGGGGAAAGGGCCCTTTGAGTGGCCTTTGCATGGAGTGATGGGTGATGAGATCCACACTCACTTCCCCAGTGCAGGGAAGGCTGTGGGGAGGATGGAGAAGAGCATCCTGGCATCTGTGATATGGATGAACCCAAACCTGGAGGTGATGAGGCCCCGATCTCGGGCTTGCTGGACCAGGGCTTAGAGCCAGCCGACCTTCTCAGGGCTTCAAATATTCCACACAGAGGACAAGGCAATGGAGCCACGCATGCCTGGGTCTAATTCTAGCCAGGCCACTTCTTGCCTGTGTTGGTTCACATTTCTGAACTTCAGCATTCTCCCCTGCCCCACAAGCCTGATGAGAAGCCCAGACTAGTATATGTGGAGACCGCCCACACAGTAGCTGTCCTTCTGCAATCCTTCAACACACCGCTGTTTTATCATCAGTAACAAAATGGCCCCTACGTGGCTTCTCACCAGGTTCTTCCATAGCATTATCTGACATGAAGCTTCCAATATTTTGCTGAGTTTTAAACAGATGATTCTCCTCATTTTGCAGGAGTGAAAACTGTGGCCCTTGGTAGGTAAGTATCTGTCTGGGTCTTGAGAGTAGCAAGATGGGAAGCCCCCAATTTAGCTCTAACATCAAAGACTGGCCCCTTTCCATAGACTAACCATGTCTCATGATAGAATCCGTGGAAATAATTTGCAGGGTCTCAGCTACACAGGGGATGAATCTCACCTTCTAGCCACCATAGGCTTTTCCCCGTGTGTGTGGAAAGCTGCAAAGACAACTGGAGCAAACCATCCATGCTATACTGGTGCTGGAAGCGTTCTTCATGGCAACCAGTGGATTCAGGGCAGGGGACCCTGGCCCCACACAAAGCATCCCTTCAGAAACAACCTCCCTCTGAGTGTCTTTCTCAAACGCAAAGGTTGGAAGGACAAGAACCCACGTACTTACTACATCCCCTTTCTGCCTCTAAACATTCATGAGGACTTTTATTTAAAAGAATTTGGAATTGAATGCAGGTATTCAACCCAAAATGTGTGCATGAATGCGCATAATAACACTATTCCCAAGAGCCAAAAGGTGGAAACCAAAGGGTTCATCAACTGATGAAGGGATCAATAGTGTGGTGTGTCGGTAGGACAGAATAATGGCCATGAACAGGAATAACGTCCCAGTGCATGCACGTCATGGGTAAGCCTCGGAAACATTATGCTGAGTGCAGTAAGCTGGAGGCAACGGGACACATAATGCATTATTTCATTTATAGCAAATGTCCATAATAGGCAAAGCTTTAGAGACAGAGAGTAGATTAGTAGTTGCCAATGGCTAAGGTAGAGGGAGGATTAGGGAGTGACTGCTTAAGGGATACAGAGTTTCCATTTAGGGCGATGAAAGTGTTCCGAAACTGAATAAACATGATCGTTGCACAACAATGGGAATGTACTAAATGTCGCTAATGGAAATTTTATATTGTGTGTATTTTACCACAATGAAAATAAAAGAGTATTGGCCTGAGGTCCAGAATAACTCTGAATATCCAAGGCCATTTTTTATGTCTCTCAAAACTGGGTTGATTGCTTAATTTAATTTTTAATTTTTGTTTTTCTTTACATTAAAAACCCATCTGTGAACCTCAGGCCTATTTTCCTTTGAAAATGACTAATTTCATATTTTGTACATGCACAATGAATGCTGATGAGTCTTCATTGGTCACCAGGCGCCTGTGACTGTCACAATGGTTCCCCTAATATACCTTGCAAAAGAGCCAATGCGGTCACTAATAACACTCGCACACAAAGGAGGCTCTTCCGCACGCCGCATCCATCTGGCTTAGTGACCTCCTTTGTGCTGCAGGTGTGCCAGTGTGATTTATGCTCACACTTCATGCAGTCCTTTGCCAATCTAATTGCCTGGCCATTAAAGAGTATGAGAAAATTATGTAGACACCGAGACACATCCATTTCAGGATATATGGCCGATCAGCTGCTGGTGGCTAAAATAATACAGATGCCTAATACCATTTTGAATATTAATATCCACCCTAACTTTCAGCAACATTATAATTTGGCAGTGCTCAGTGGCACTTCTGCCTTTCCAGCCAAATGACATTTGTCACACTCAAGTAGGAACAATTATTAATAATTTTCATTTCATTAGAAGCACTACAATAAAATGTCAACAGCCTTAAAAGTGCATCAGAAGTGTACAAATTAATTTTGATTTTCTGAAGTGTAATTACTTTTGTAAGTACTAGACTGTGTAATCACTTTGGGCGTTATTACTTGTGCAATCAATTATACTTAAATGCACTTATCTGTTTTCAAACATGATTTTCAGAGGTCACCTGTTGGGTTTTTTTTTTTTGAGATTATAATAGGAAGAGGCTATCATTCATATTGGACATGCAGTGACTGAAAGATAGGTAAGGCAGTGATGAGATAAATTAAAATATAATAGCAAACGTTGTTTTAGAAGAGACCACTCCCTTCTTCCTATGAATTTTGGGCTTAATTGGTTCTACTTTAATTGTGGGTGGGGTATTACACACAGTGACTAAAAAATATTTTCACATGGGAAGAGAGTAAGGGAGGTAGTTCGTATCTACTTTAGATTGTGGGTGTTAAAATCTTGGGTTCCCGTATCTGACTTTCTGCCTAGCTAGCCGTGTACCATTGCTTGTGTACCATTTGTGAACCAAAAGCTTGGGTTCCAGTATCTGACTTTCTGCCTAGCTAGCCGTGTACCACTGCTTGTGTACCATTTGTGAACCAAAAGCTTGGGTTCCAGTATCTGACTTTCTGCCTAGCTAGCCATGTACCATTGCTTGTGTACCATTTGTGAACCAAAAGCTTGGGTTCCCGTATCTGACTTTCTGCCTAGCTAGCCGTGTACCATTGCTCCACTCCTTCCAGCTGCAGTCTGTTTCATTCCCATGCAGGTGATACAGTGCCCGCTTCACGGAGGCCATGGCCTTCTTTCCATCATTGGTTATTTCATCTTTATTGTGAAGTACAGTGCAGAGTAGATACCTAATAAATATGTTTTGAATGAGTAACAAGCACTGTCATAAAAATTCAATGATAAGATGTAGACGTACCCATTAACTGTTAGCAAGTATTGTTTTTGTTAATCATCCCACTCAATTTAGTATTAATAATAATCATTAAAAGCTTAGAAAAATCAATTGATTCTCTTCATTTTGGCCAGGAAAAAGAGCAAACTCAATAAACCCATGGAAAGATTCTACCTACCACTAATCATTAAATACATGCAAAATGAAGTATGAAATGAATACTTTTACTGCTTAAATAGCCAAAAAAAAATAATTAACTTCCTGAGATGTCAAGGGGTGGGGACATGGGTACCTGTGCACACAGGTGGCAGGAGTGTAAATCAGCTCAATCCTTCTGAAGAGTGATTCGACCGAATGTATAAAAATTAAACATGTACAAACTCTGTGACCAAGGAATTCTACTTTTGGTGTCTAAGTTACAGAAATGACAACTAGGCAGACAAATATATATAAACAAAAGATTCTTTTCAGCATTGTTTAAGTTTATAAAAGGAAATCACCATACACGCCTTTCAATCGGACACTACCAAATAAGTTATGATACATCCATAGAACAGAATTCTATGTAGCCTTTAAGAAGAAGAATCTTTATGGATTGACATGTGAAATTTTCTAAGATAGTCTTAAGTGATTGAACAAAATTACAATCCAACATATATAGCAGGACTGTACAGCATTTTAAACAAATAATAGACTAGATGGCATAAACCTAAGAAGAAATCTAAAAAGTAAATTATAGATCAAACATAAACTGAGTTATGAAAAAACATAAATGATATCTTTTGGGGGATGGGCATGAAAAGAAGTGGTTGTTACTTATTTCTTAACATATTTTAAGGCTGGCATTATGTGTGGTTTTGATTTTTTGTGTTCATAAGAAATTTAAAATAAATGCATCAAACTTATTTAAAAATAGTTTTGAATGTGTGAGAGCTCTCTTGGTAAGTAACCAATCAAGTCAATAAACGAAGGATAGCCAAGTCCATCTGACTCAACCCCCTTGCTCATTTGGGCTGTGTTCCCAGGCTTGCCACTTAATTGGCTACTAGCTGGAATTGATTAGCAAATCTACCAGTATAAATGGAAGCCTCAGGAAAAGGGATTGTTAAATTCATATAATTTATATGAAGTACCATTTTCTTAAATTTCAACATTCTCAGGAGCTTCCAGTAATATAATTCTAATAAGCAGGACTGATTGACTTTCCGAAAATATGGACAAAGTCAACAAAATTACATCCTTGACTCAGAATCGTTTCTGTAGCTGTTAGCTAAATGGCTGCCAAAAAGTTATAATGAAATGTTGAAGGCCTGCTTCCATGGAGATGAAAATAATGACTCTAGCTCTTTGGAACTAGGAACGGAAGTGGTGGTTTGTTTTACTTTGTAGAATCGATTCCATTTGATGTCCATGAATGAGGTGTCCATCTCACTTTTACTGTGTTGACTTTTAAGAATCTCATTTTAAAACATCATATTAGTAAGTAAAATTGTAATTATAAGAAAAATGATGAAATCATAAAATTAAAAAGTAAGCAGTATTTTAAAAAATTAATCTGCTACTTTAAGTAAAATAAAACCTTGCATTGACCTGAGAACTTGGTTAATGAGGCATTTGCCAAATTGTTTAGTTTTATCGCTTGCCAAGTGTGTAATTACTTTGCTTGGCACTTTTTAAAAATGTTATTATAAACTCTTCTTCCAAAGAAAATTATGCAACATAATTATTAACTCTAAAATTACACACACATTTATCTGCTAGTATTTGCTTTCATGCTTCAGCTGTCATTTAGACATCGGCTGCTTGAATCGTGCACCTGTTCACAATGATGTTTTCAATGTGTTTCTACTAATTTCCCATTATATGGTAGAAAGCCAAACACTGGGAAAGATAAAGTAACAAAAACTGGGCTTTAATAGGAAATCACTTCTCACAAAATTGGAGACCATGATCACATTCATATGGAAGGGGCCTGCTGGATCTGCATCCATCTAGGTCATGCTACTCACGGCCTGCACGATACATTTTCATCCATGGTGAATATTTCAACCAGAACCACACTTCAAACCTGGGCACACAACAGCAAGCTGGCCTACATGGGGGTAGATTTTGTTCTTGCCTTCTCTTGGATGTTACCTTTGGAAAGGGCAAAAAGAATACCTTTTGTTTAATAGAAGATGTCCATGGGAAAAAGCTTCATGAAAATGAAAACCTTTATTTAAAGGTGGTCTTGACTCAGATTTCCTGCTTTGATTCCCTTCCATCTAATGCATCTGCTGTCTGCTAACCAGGAAGCTCCCAGAGCTAGGCCTCACGACTGCCCAGCCTTCACACCTGCACAATACTCTGCTCCGAAGATGCCCATCAGCTATTCATAAATGGGCTGAATTACTGTATTCTCTTTTCACTTCAGCTCATCAGTGAAACAGAATGGAGGGACTCTATGGGATGAACTGTGTTCCCCCAAATTCATATGTTGAAGTCCTAACCCCTAGTCCCTCAGAGTGTGGCTGTCGTTGCAGAAAGGGCCTTGAAGGAGGTGATAAGGGTTAAATGAGATCATTAGGTTAGGCCCTATTCCAATTATCACTGGTGTTCTTATAAGAAGAGCAGATTAGGACAGAAACATATATAGAGAAAAGACCATGTGATGACGTAGGGAAGAGACGGTCTCTGCAAGCCAAGGAGCAAGGCTTCAGAGGCACCGGCCCTGGAGATACCTTGATCTCAGCTTTCAAGCTCCAGAACTATGAAAAATTAAATCTCTATTGTTTAAGCCCCCCAGTCAATGGTTCTTTGTTATGGTAGCCCTAGCAAATGAATACTTTGCTATACCTTATAGAGACCTCTTTATGAGAAGCTGTGGGATAAGTTGAACTAACTCCATTGAACCATCACTCAGAGTTCCAAGACAGAAGAGAAATGGATTTAACTGTGGCAGTGTGGTGGAAATCATCCATAGAGCAGTGCCAGCTCCCAAACTCCTGGAGATTCTGGTTGCCTGGATGACCATCCCCAAGGAAAATGGGAAATGCATAACCCATGGATCAGGGTGATATGGTTAGGCTCTTTGTCCCCACCCAAATCTCATGTCAAATTGACTCCCAATGTTGAGGAGGGACCTAGTAGGTGGTGACTGGACCATGGGGTGGATTTCCTTTTGCTGTACTCACAATAGTGAGCTCTCATGAGTACTAGTTGTTTAAAAGCATGTAGCACTTCCCCCTTTGCTGTCTCTCTCCTGCTTTGCCATGTGAAATTTGTGCCTGCTTCCCCTTTGCCTTCTGCCATGATCGTGTTTCCAGAGGCCTCACAGCCATGCTTGCTGTATAGCCTGAGGAACTGTGAGTCAACTCAGCCTCTTTTCTTTATAAATTACCCAGTCTCAGGTAGTTTTTTATAGCAGTGTGAGAACAAACTAACACATGGGGCAACCACAGCTTTCTTTGTAAGAGAATGTGCTCACCTGGACAACTTAGACAGCTTTGTGGTCATACACTGATCCCTCTCCATGGATCAAACCTCTCAAAATGTCAAACTTCCCAAAATGTCAGATTAAAGATCTGCTGAAATTTTCTGGAAATTTTATAATTATTGGGCACAGAAGAATTCTAAAAATGTACAAATCTATGCACATTTGTGTTGGCCCCCCAAGTCTTGAGAAGCAACTGTTAATCTTCTTCTAAAATATCAAGCTTTAGATGTTGGATTAGTTGCCCTCCTTTTGAAGAATTGTGATGGTGGGTCAAACCCCAGCCCCAGGAGTGTTCCATGTCGACTGATCATCTGAGGCTGAACAGGAAAGTATTTGCACTGAAACAGGTTTTATTGAATCTTTAGATATTGAATTAGGATGTATATCACTTAAACAAAATAAAAAAAGCAAACAGTATTAGAATTCTTGAGGCACAGTGCTGAGTTATTTTTACTTTTACTGAACCTACACTTCCTAAATTGATTGCTTCTTTTGCTTCTGATTTAGCAGTAGAGATTCATATTTACTTCTCTGGGGGAAAAGGACACCAATAAAGAGGCTTTGAAAACATAACCTTTCCTTTCCTGTGACAAGTGCGAGTTTATCAATACAGACCTACTGTGACCAGGCTCTCTTGTGTTTTCTAAGATATTATTTTGCTTTTTTGCTGCACGCCTCCACAGATAATCCAATGAAAATCACATGCAAATCTGCATGGTGCATTCTTAGAAAACATTTTTAGGCCCCATTTGAAGAAAGAGAGAGACATATTTTCACTTTTACACCTTCTGTTCCCAAATGAAAACATTGACTTGAAAGCCAGGCTTGCAAACAGCTTTCCACTTAAACAATAAAAATGCACAGAAATCCTAACAGTGCTACCAGAAGTTACGTATCTGCTATGTAATTCGGGTGTTTGTAACCATATAGGATATATGAAAATACATAAAATAAAATCAAAGAACTATATTACTTTTCATGTTCGAACTGATATAGTAAATAAAAATATCAAGATTTTCTATTAGAATATTCCCTTAGCACTTACAGAAAAACCAAATTAGCAACAAAGAAAAGATAATTCTGCTTATTTGCCGTTAGGTAATGAAAGCAGACTGATGTAAGAAAATCATACGACTCTACGTTTTATTCACAAGGGGGACCTGCATTTTTCCAGAAAGAAGTCACCTGTTTGATGTAGACAACTGTTAACAGTGACAGTACTGGTTCATAGGAATAGTGGAACATTCAAATAGCGAGTCTTAGGGCCTCATGATTGGAGATCTGAGAGTGACTACAAACTATAAACCATGAGTGTGCATTTCACTTTGCCAAATGTGTTATTTTTTCAGAGATTAATTGGAAAAAAAGATAAAGTCAGGCACATATTAATTTCTGAATTCAAATAAAGTGGTATAACGCTATACCTGGAACAACCTCATTTTAATTTCCACTTGGTAAGACAACATGCTCTTAGACTTGCACCTTACAGTTCTCTTTTATTATGGCTCAAATCTCACGATGAGCAGGGAGATCATGCTGCTCATCAGATAGATCTGCCCTAATATAATCCCAGCTCTGGAGGTGTCTCGCATTAACACTTCACAAAACTCATCAGCTTCTGCTATCTAGTTCAACTCAGGAACAAAAAGATATACTATTTCTTTTAGATCGTATTTAATAAATTTACTGTAAAACTGTCTAAAAGAATGCAGAAATTATATCATGTGCTTATAATTCCTGGAAAATTTTTTTTAATCAGCATCATATACTTCAAGTTATAGATGGAGAATAAATGGAGTCTGGGATGCAACAGGAGCATTTGCAGCTGCTTTTTCTCAAAAGCAACATTTTCTGAAATTTTTCTGATTTTCTAAATCATGTTGTGATCACACAGTTTTCAGGTAAGACAACAAACCTTCCTTTTCACTAATAACTTTTCCTTTAGGAGAAACAATTCTGGGGATGTATTATCCCATTGTTGCCAGAAAGGGATCCCAATCCAGACCCCAAGAGAGGGTTCTTGGATCTCACACAAGAAAGAATTCAAGGCGAATCCATGCAGCCTTGTGAAGGCAAGTTTATTAAGCAACTTAATAAACTAAGTTGAAAGCAAGTTTTTTAAGAAGGTAAAGGAATAAAAGAATGGGTACTCCATAGACAGAGCAGCAGCATGGGCGGTTCAGCTGCTTATACTTATTGTTACTTCTTGATTATATGCTAAACAAGGGGCTGATTATTCATGAGTTTTCCAGAAAAGGGGTGGGCAAGTCCTGGAACCCGAGGGTTCTTCCCCTTTCTGGACCATATAGGGTAACTTCCTGATGTTGCCAAGGCATTTGTAAACTGTCATGGCACTGGTAGGAGTGTCTTTGAGCAGCTAATGCATTATAATTAGCATATAATGAACAGTGAAGAAGACTATAGGTCACTTTCATTTCCATCTTGGTTTTGGTCGGCTTCTTTACTGAAACCTTTTTTATCAGCAAGGTCTTTGTGACCTGTATCTTGCGCTGACCTCCTATCTCATCCTGTGACTTAGAATGCCTAACCTCCTTGGAACGCATCCCAGTGGGGCTCAGCCTTATTTTACCCAGCCCCTAATCAAGATGGAGTCGCTCATGTTTAAATACCTCTGACACGAAGAGAAATTACAACAGTGAATTTCCATGGTATCAGAGAGGAGTGTGAGAATGAGAAAAATCTCATCAAGGTGGTGCCCAAGTCCCTGGGATGGAGAGGAGTACTTTAACCTATTGACAAAAAGAACCAAACTCTGTAAAATAGTAAAGAGATTTATTCTGAGCCAAATATGAGTGACCAAAGCCCATGACGCAGCCCCAGGAGCCTCAGGAGGTCCTGAGAACATGTGTCCAAGGTGGCTGGGTTCAACTTGATTTTATGCATTTTAGGGGGGCAGAAGTTACAGGCAGACATAAATCAATGCATGTAAGGTGTACAGTGGTTCAGTCTGGAAAGGCAGAACAACTTGAAGTGGAGGTGGGGCAGGGAACTTTTAGGTCATAGTAAGGGAGGAGACCACCTCTCATATTGTCTTACGCCCAATTTCTGCCTCCAAAGAAAGAGGAAGTAAAAACTAAAAGGCAGAAATGAAATCCACAGGCAGACAGCCCAGCGCTGAGCTCTGGGCATGGTAGTTAAAGATCGACCCCTGACCTAACCGGTTATGTTATCTATAGATTCCAGACATTGTATGGAAAAGTATTGTAAAAATCCCTGTCCTGTCCTGTTCCATTCTGATTACTGGTGCTTGCAGCCCCCAGTCACGTACCCCCTGCTTGCTCAATTGATCACAACCCTCTCACGCAGACCCCATTAGAGTTGTGAGCCCTTAAAAAGGACAGGAATGGCTCACTCAGGGAGCTTGGCTCTTGAGACAGGAGTCTTGCCAATGCTCCCGGCCGAATAAACCCCTTCCTTCTTTAACTCGGTGTCCGAGGAGTTTTGTCTGCAGCTCGTCCTGCTACAATAGGTGGATTCAAAGATTTTCTGATTGGTAATTAAGTTATTATCTAAAGACCTGGAATCAATAAAAAAGAAGTGTCTGGGTTAAGATAAGGGGTTGTGGAGACCAAGGTTTTTATTATGCAGATGAAGCCTCTAGGTAGCCAGCTTCAGATGGAATAGAAGGTAACTGTCTCTTATCAGAATTAAAAGGTACCAGACTCTTACTTAAGTCTCTCCTGGTTCCAGAAAGACCTGAAAAGGGAAGAGGATTCTCTACAGAATGTAGATTTTCCCCACAAGAGACAGCTTTGCAGGGCCATTTCAAAATATGCCCAAGAAATATATTTTGGGGTAAAATACTTGGATATCTTTTAGGGCCTGCCATCTGTCATGTGATGCTATACTAGAGTCAGATTGGAATTTGATATTTTATTGCTACAAACAGTCTGTTTTGTCAGCCTTAAGATCTCTTTTTTAATGTTAATGCTGGTCAGTTGTGCCTGAATTCCAAAGAAAGGAGGGCATAATGAGGCGTGGCCAACGCATCCTTTCTGTCATGGCCTGAACTAGTTTTCAGGTTTACTTTGGAATGCCCTTGGCCAAGAGTGGGGCCCATTCTGTTGGTTAGGAGGTCTCCAACTTTATTTTTGGCTTATAAATCCAAAGATGGACAGAAAGTATGCTAGAGGAGTGGGAGGGCTATGCAATGCCTTGAGGTCTGAAACAGGCATCAGGAGCATCCTCTCTTTGCTGTCCCAGAGAATAGTCTTCTAAACATCATCCCTTGTCACTGAACCCACTGAGTTCAGGAAATGAACCAAGTGAGGAAATGTGGAGTGAGGAAATATGGAGTAAGCAGACCCCCACTGGATAATACTTTTTGTCCATTTAGCGCCTTGCTCCTTGTCAGATTCAAAACAGCTTCAATAGGGTCAATGATCCACTCAGCCTGAAGCAGGATGTGTGATGAAGTGCAGGCTTTTGCATCTGCATATGAATCACTTAAACTTGTTCACCCACTGCTTAGCAGGAAATGGACTTTCCAATTAACACTCACTTTGCTCTCCCCAGTTAACTAGCTGCCTCTGCGTCCCTCTCATGAGAACACTCAGTTTTCAGAGTTCAGATGCTTCCACCTTCCTCCCCCCATGGCAGTGTCTGGGGTGGACAGGAGCTCCTGGCAGTGGGGAGAGGAACACTGCTAAGGTGTGTGTGAGTCCTGGGCCACCCCTGGGTCTTGGCTGCCCGGGGAATTGCTGTCTCTTGTGCTTGGTCAGGCCACTGTCCAGTCCCTACTCCTCTTTGACTGCTGAGGCTACAGCCAAAGAACTCGCAGCTGATTTTGCTCAGCTTCCTAGAGCCTAGCCGCCCTTCCCTTGGCCCACTTCATGGGCCCCTTTGGGTCTGGCTGGGGCTCATTTTCACTTCCTCACTGGGTGGCTTACCCTGCACCTGTCACAGCATCACTTCTGAATGGCTGCCACCCTCCTGGGACCCTTGGAGACCCCAAGGGGAACCTTGACCCTCCTTCTGCCTCACTTTGCCGCTCAGATGACTTAATGTGGATGTAGCCACTTCTCCTGGGGCCAGGGACACCTGCAAAATGGTGTTGTTATAGAATGCCCAGTGGGGATTACATTCTGTATACCAAGGCAGCCTAATTTGGTGGGAGAGATAATGGATTTAGAATTCTAATTGCCCATCTTGGAATCTGACCACTTACAAATCTCTAAGAAATTGGCCTAATTGCTTAAATGTATAATGCCTCAGTTTCCTCACTTGCAAATTGAGAATGATGAAAATAGTAGCTTCTATGTCTTGGATTAGTACTCTTGCAGCACTTAGAACAGTGAATACCATGTTAAGCCTCAAAAAAATTACTGGCTGTCATTATTAATATAACCTTGAATTTATTGTGGTAAATGAGGTACAGTGAGAAAGTAAATGTCTTATTGCTGAGCCAATAAGATTCCAAAGATACTTCAAAGATGTGCCACTATTATGACTATTTGCTATGTGCCAGGTATGGTGACAACTGAATTATAATGCCTAGAAACTGGTCTAATTTAGACCAATTCTACAGCTAGGGAAAAAATAGATTAGAGAAATTGTGTTACCTGCCCTGAGTAGAGAAATTCGTCTTAATTTTAATTTGTAATTGGCTCAGTATCTTCAAATTAAGTTGTAGCTAACTTAATGCACATGTATGTATTCATTTATTGAATATACACATGTATTCATAAATATGTACATATATACATATGTATTCAAATTGGTATTCTGCACTGTTTATATTGATGTGTAGAATATAGATGGAAGTTTTAAAAATAAACATATTTCCAAAAGATTATGACGTCCAACCTGCTGTTGTAAAAGTACAATGGCATGTGTACTAGTTATCTCTTACTGTGTAATAAGTGATCCCCAAATATAATAAATGATCCCTTCTAGCATTAGAATGTCAGAACAACAAACATCATCTTATATGGCTTCTGAAGGTCGGGAACTTAAGAGCAGTTTACTGAGTTGATTCTGGCTGAGGATCTTCATTCAGTGGCTGCATTACTGTGGTTAGCCTGGGCCGATGTTATCTGAAGGTGTGACTGGGGCTTGAGAAGCCACTTGCAAGAGTCTCACTCACTTGCATATGGACTGGAGGCCTCAGTTTCCCCCCACATGGGCCTCTGCACAGGACTTCTGGAGGGCTGTCATGGAATAGCAGCTGGCTTCCCCTAGACAGTGATCCAAGAGGGACAGAGCATGAAAAACGGAGCAGCAGTTTGTGATCTAGTCCCAGAAGTCCCCAGTGGCTTCTGTTTCTTAGAAGTGAGTCCATAAGTCTAGCTCATACTGAAGGGGAGGAGAGTTAGGCTCTGCCTCTTGAAAAGAAGATCTGGATGAATTTGTGGATGCTTTAATATTGCTGCACACTGCGTCCACTTCCTACCCCTCTGTAGCAAAAGAGTGCTGTGGTTTGCAGAGCTGCTTCCCTGGGGTGCTTTCGGTGCGACTTCAGGCAGTGGGTGTTTTCTAAGCACATTAATGCCAGCAGCCACCACCACAGGAAGGGTGCACACTTGGAGAGCTGCTGTGAAGGAGGCACCTTGCTTTCCACCATCTACGCATGCCCAAAGCATTCATATTGTGAAATGATCGAAAATATTAAGGGGCATAATTTATCTGGAGGGAGTGTGCAGACAGAAAAGCCAAATGATCCTTTGGTAGTAGAAGCCTTCTTCTTTGACCTTCAACCAGTCATGTTGGCTTATGTTCATTCCCTATGAGTGCTTCTCTAAGAGGTTTTCTCTAAATATTTAACCTTTCTATGGCTTTAGATCTCTTTCCATCATCAAAGTCTTCATCTTTGCAGTTACCTGCATCTGAAATACTGTCACTGTCTGCTTATGGAGCTGACTCTTCATTGTAGTCTTGGTTTAAATGCTGCCTCCTCAGAGTCCCCTTGCCAGACCAGTCTATCCCCAAAGAACCTACAATCTTTTAGATTATAGGTTATGCTTTGGTTTTATTTTCCTTGATTGAACTCAGCACACTTTGCGCTTACATGACCATTTGCAAGTGTGCTTGTCTATTGTCTATCCACCTTGTTAGATTGTAAGTACGATAAAGGTGGTTTTGTTGCAAATATTCATGTTTTGGATGCTTTTAGTTTCCATTGATACACACCTATATACACATATGTGTATGTGTGTGTGTGTGTGTGTGTATGTGTGTAGTCAGGCATTTCTACAGATTGTAGATGAGAAAATGGGAAGTAGGGGGAAGACTATGCAGACCTTGTCAATTCCAATTATATTTCTCAGAACTTATAGCTAAAAGATAATAAAATCCAGCATCTCTGTTAGCACTCAGAATTGTTAATTCATGGGCAAGCAATTTAGATGAATTTTAGATGAGAAATTGAATTTTCAGCAGCACAGCAGGAAAATAATCACTTACTATAGTTGAAAATAGTTATCAGTGATGAGTTTTCCTGTGTTTGATGTGGTAGCTCTTCTGCTGTGTGCAGCATGGGGTGAAGTAGCCAGGTCTGTAGACAAGACTTTTAATCAATGAAACAAAGCCATATGTAAAAGTGTATACATGGAAAGGCATTGAGGACAGGTACAAGATGCTTCTTCAACTGTGAAGAAGAGAAATGTGCTGCTGGCCAGGCCTGGGCACCAAGGTTAGAACACTTCAATCAGGAAATTAAATTCTTATTGGAAGAAGACCACGAACAGGGCACAGTCTCTACACAGGCTTAGCTGCATATCTACGGACAGATGAATGTCCAGATCATTTTTCTATCCTTCTAATAGCTCCTGCATGAATCCAAAATACTCAGCTGAGAAGTGATAATTTTAACCGTCAACATAAAAATAAGCTTCTATGTATTGAAAATATGTATAATTGGTGTTTTGCTGAACTGTGGAATAGCAGACTGGGGTCTTCAGTGTGCATCGTGAGCCCACTGCACACCTGCTGTGAGTGGCCCTAGAAACTCAACAATTAAATCCTAATCTCTATGACTGTGGGTTTTTCTCTTGAAACATACTGTGGTCAGTGCTTCTAGTCCATCTGCAAACTAAGCAATGAGAGTTGCTCTATACACACGTGTACCCCATATATTCTGTAAAATATGTGTATGGGCAGTGAGTCACTATATAGAACCCAGGCTTTCAGAACTTCTGTTAATCTCTGTAGGATTTAGGGATTTTGGACAATACACTGAATTTTTGCTAGAGAATGTCTGTGCAAAACTCATTCCATAGAGAGGACACAATGAGATCCTTCTAAATGGGTGAATTAAGGAAGAGCGTAGGCATCAATGACTCATTGACAGTTTGGTGCATAATTATGACTCGGGGTTGCTCCAGGCATTTGCATCATCTATTAGACAATAAGCCCACATGGCTTCTTAAAGTGCTTAATCATCACCCATAAATGGCCATAAAATTTCTCAGCTTTATAAGCACAGTGAACTTGGTTGCTTTTAAAAATACATACACCACAGAAATTTATTTGGAAAATTGACAATTTCTCTCAAGCTTGTTCAATTCTAACATTTACTGCAGCATGTAACCAGCTTATACATAATTATATTTCCTATAAATTTATTCGCCACAGGAAAATACAAAATTTAGTTTAAATATCCCAAATCTGTGATTGCTTTTAGAATATAAATGTTCTCTCTGCTATGAAATATGCGTGAATCATCAAGTTCTAGCAAAAAATATTACGTAGTCATAATGCAGCCTCCAAAGGTGACTGATGACTGCTTATCATAGTTGCTACTGAGAAGTATTTGGCATCAAATTATTCATCAGTCATATTCCAGAGTCTGTTTAACTATCAGGGGTAGAAGCATCTAAAACATACAGCAAAGACTTTACTTCAAGTATACCTCCCACACTTACCCTACCTTAAAAACTATTTAGAATCCAAATGTGAAACAGAATGTGTGAGCGCACATAATTATCCGTGCCTATTTTCACATTTACATAGCTTCTATAAAAGCCACTCCTGTCTCTTTTACATGCACTTAATTAAGTCTGCCATCTTGCTGGCCTGTAATGTTTGACATGCTCAACTGAAAGCAAATGACAAAAATGCTAAATGACATTTCCACTTTCTTATTTAGAAGATTATTCAACACTATCTGTGTGTGGCATTTCTTCACTTGCTTATAAATATTTTACAAATTTCGATAGCTTCAAATTTAAAAGACTGATTAGCTACATTAACAACCCAAATAATTGAAGAACAGTATACTTAAAGTTCCGGGCATTAAATTTTTATTTTTGATCATCATTGGATTTTAATTGTATAAAATTAAGCATTGTATGCAAATCTAGCTCTGCAGGGGGAATTTGGCCACTTTGCTTTGTAAGAGTGGCCAAACTTGGTTGCCCTAATAGTAGCTGAAAAAAATTAATTATTGAGAACTTACCACTCAATCTGAATAGTAAAAACATTTTGGAAACTGCCTTTCTCCTTTCTTTTTTCTCCCTCCATTTCTAGGGTCACTGGCTATTTCCTCTTGGCTGGGAACACTCCTCCCCCAAGTAACCGCATAACTCACTTCCAAGTCCTCTCCAAATATTTGCACAAACTTTCACCTTCAAATGTGCCCTATGGAGATTGTGCTATTTAAAATGGTAACCAGCCTCCTTTCTTAACCCTTCCCCAGGCCTCCTGATTTATTTTGCCCGCTATATTTTTTTTCCTGGCCCTTATCACTTTCTGACACACGATATAAAGTGTTTCTTTTCAAGATATTATTTCTAGACCATCTTCTCCTACAGGCAGCCAAGCTCCATGAGGGCATCTGTTTTGTTCATCTCTGTACCCCCAACCACTAGGATGGTGTTTGTCTCCAAGTAGACACCCAGTTAATACTAGCAAACCAGGGGCGACCTTTGCATTAATCCGAACACCTGGACAATTTGCTAGAATAGCCTACTTTATTGATGTTTCTTTCTTTGGACTGCTTGGATGTCTTACAAACATTTTTTGATTGAGAATAAAAATTGGGAACTTGAACCTTTGGTTAGGAGTAATTCACTTCCGCACTTTCCACCCCTCAGAGGGCACACAGCCATCTCAAAAATGTTGCTACTAACCCTTTGGTAAATAAATTTCTATCCAAACACTGAAAGCTGTTTAGTTACGCTAAAACATTAGACGTGAATAAAATCAATTTTTATATTTAAGGTTCTAAAATGGAATTGGGACACTACTCTCAGACCTTTTACAAAAGAGAACATTTTACCCCTCTTGTTATTGTAGGCAGATCTGGAACTAGAACTAATCATTTTCAAATTGTTCTCATGGCACTGAAAATACAATTCTCCTTCCCACGGCTGCTTCTATTGTGAGTGGCCAACAAAAAACATCGCCCCTCAATTCCTTTTTTCTTTCCACATATTCATCCATAATCCGACCTCTTAAAATGTGTGAATTAACCTTAGGATATATGCTTAGCATAAGGTCAAGATAAACTCCGTATAAAATGACTACCTTTAGAAGTATTTTAAATATGCTATTATAGAATATTCTACTTTAAGGGATTTTTTCATTTATAGATAAATGGGTCCATTTGAGGAACCTGAAATTATGATTTTGCTTTCCCACAAAACTTTATTTAATCCTGTTGCTAGCCAGCTGACCTGAAAAGATAGTATCCTAAATCTACCTTAAACTCCTTCCATTTCTGTTTAATTCGGATTCCTTTTTCTGCAACCCAGCATTTGTAATCTCCAGAGGGAAATAAAAGTCAATCAAATTTAAAAGTGCTTGAGGCAGCCCGAGGTGACCTGTGTGTGCTTCCCCACCCAGCCCACTTTCTTGGAGCCTCCCCAGGGGTCCCTCGGGGCCTGGGCTGTTGGACCCTGCTGTCTGGTGTCAGCAGTGAGGTGTAGCTGATCCACAGTGGACGTGCCTGATCTGCCTTCACTGCCCCCTCCTTGTAGTTGCCTATGAGAAGCTTCTGGTCTTGTTGGCTTGATGCTGTGGCCATTTTTCTCCCTTGTTATCTCTGACATATTGGTGGGTGTTATTTAACAAGCATATGGTGCTAATTTTGTGTCAAGCACAGCTCTAAGCACTTTACAAAGATGGCCCCATTGAAGACCTCGTAAAACAGCCCTATGAGGCCGGCACTGTGGGGATGCCCATTATACAAAGGAGGAAAGGGAGGTGAGGACGGGGTGAGGGATTTGGCTTCCCCCAGCTGATCATGGAACCAGAATGGGAAGCCGCAACAGATGTCCATTTTTTTTCCTGCCAGCAGCAGCCCCTCCTGATTCTGGAGGAGAGCCGGAAGGGCGTAATTACACTCTGGCTGATAGCTGAGATCACTCTGGGAATTCCACGGAGAGAGACCTGGCACTCCTTCTTTGGACAGTGGCCCCAGGCCAGCCGTGTCCTAATAAGAGCCCGACTACAGCAGCTTACCTGAAGTCAAAGAGAGAGCAACTGGAAGAGGTTTGCAAAGGTGGCTGTTTAAATGGGGGAAGGCAGAAGGGGAGCAAGGCTAGCTGGCAATTCATGAACACCTCCCATTTATTATCTCATCTAATTCGGCCAGGCCTGTGGATAATGAAGTGGTATCATTGTTATTCCCTTTTACACACACAAAATCCGAAACTCAGAAGAAGTTGAATGAATTGTGCTAGGTTACATGGCTAACACGGGGTTTCTCAGGCCTGGCATGATGGACATTTGAGGCAGAATGTTCTTTGTGGTGTGCACTGCCCTGGGCATCACAGGATGTTTAGCACAGGCGCTGGCCTCTCCCAGTCAATAGATGCCAGTAGTATCACCTGGTTGTGACAACCAAGTCTCTGTACATTGACAAGTGTCCTCTGGGAGGCCAAATCTGGATACCCCCCCCCCCAAAGCTTGAGCTCTTAGCTATGATGCCTCCCCATGTAACCCTGGAGATGACCCCATGACTCTGGCTTTAGTGATAAAGGGTTGAACTAGATATCTTTCAATCACCTTATGGTCCTAATGGCCTTCATTCAAGAAGCGTATAACCTGGTAGAAGACACAGGGTGAGTACAAAATCAGTTGCCAGCATCTTCTCCATTGTTTTAATTCCTGTCCTCACCCACCCCGGTGGCCCCAGGAAACACTGAACTGAAAAAGTAGAAGGTATGGATGGATGGCTTCCACAGAACTTCTCTGTTTTGGAGAAGCAAGCACACTTTTTCCCCTTTTATTATTTATTATTATTATTTTATTTAGTTTTAGCACACAATAATTGCACATATTTATGGGATACAGAGTGATATTTTGAAATGTGCACACAGTGTATAATGTTTTAAGGAGTCAACTACCTCTGGCCTCTGTGAATTCAGGCCATCAAAGGCCTGGCCAGCTCTATGCCCACATGCCTTGGGGCAGCCTTTTCCCTTGCAGGGCTGAAAGGATTCCCTGGTCCTGAGCTGGTCTTGATGGCTCCACTAGCAATGGTTTCCCAGACAGGAAGCCCTCTATGAGCCATGGGCCTGTTCTGAAAGTCACATTGCAGTGACACCCAGACGTTTTCAGTAAAGGGGCCGCCTGCTAGCTCTGACTGATGGGAGGTATTCTCCCATACCTCTACATATTCAAAAGATGAAACTAAATACATGAGGATTAAGTACTTCAGTGAAACAGAAATTACAATTATATTTTTTAACAGAAGTGAACAGGTGGTGTTTTAAATCTATCCAAGATTAACCCATATTCAACACTTTAAGCACCCAGGCTGTCATAATAAATGTTGTCTAATTATATATTCTTGGGAGTGCATTTTATGTTGGGTTTTCAAATTGGAATTTGTATCCAGCTGAAGTTATCTACACAGTGCAGTTTTTGTGTATAACAAAGTGAGGATTCAAAATATTAAGTATTTTTTGAGCAACTTCACTTCACTTTGAGGTCTCTGTGTAGCTGTTCTCCAGAAAGGAACGGAATCAAGAACAGTGAATTATAAGAGCTTAGCGATTTCCACCTTTTGGAGGCCTAGTTGCATCCACATAAACTTTTGGTTAGTTCAGGGTAGCAATGGGATTTGTAACCCTGGATTTTCCTAAAATTCAGCCCATTCTCCATGTTTGGTGACCTTATTCAAGGTTTCTCTCTCACATGGTTGAATTCTACTGGTTTTGACTTTAAACACATGTGGTCATTTGCATCCCTAGAATAAAGATGTCCAGACCTTCCTCATTTTTTGCCTTACAAAAATGCAAAACAGTGGCACATGGGCCCCCTCCCACCGAAATTATAACAGCAACGATGTAACTTACATTTAGGTGAAGGTAATAGGATAATGTAATGTTTTACTGGTTCCTGCTATCTTAGGGGATTTCATTAGCTACAACTCAGGCTGTGCAATGCAACCATTTGAGCCCAGCTCATAAAAAGAATACAAGTATTTCTGAAGCCTTTCCATTACATTACTCTAACAATCCCTTCCCATCATCCTAACAATGCATTTCCTCTCATGAGCATCAATGGAGGGAGTAGTAAAGGGAGCTTGTTGAGCTCAATTCCAAGGTCTGATTCAGTGTTCCCACTGCCCTGCCAGCCCCTGCTCTTGGAATCTAGATGCATGGACTCTTAGATTCCACTCTACTATGGAAGTTCAAGTCTTTCCTAGAAAGGGGACTGGGGACTTCCGTTTCCGTAGTCATATCTTCCTCAGGAGCATAATTTCCATGACACATGACCCTCCAACAGTCCTGCACATGGCACTTCTCTGAACTGCTACACTGATCTAGAAGCCAAAACCAGGCATTCTCACCATCTCCTACCCTCTCCTCACCCAAAGAAGGTACTTTGTATGTATGGTAGAGTTTCATCAGTATTTAGAGGGACTGAGAATGAAATCAAGTTGCAAGAACACACACTCTGATTTTTTCATGCAGGGTAATGCAGCCTTTTCCCCCCAATTTTTTTTTTTTTGGGGGGGTACAGCCAAGCCCATCAGAGAGCTCAGAGCTAAAAGGCAGTCCTCTATTTGAGAAGGGACACTATTTAGAAGACTGAGGAAGCAATATTCGCCTTGTTGAGCAGAAATGTTTTATTCTTTCTGTAAGTTCTTGGAATATGAGGCCTCACATGACTAGAGGAGCTATTTTAAGTATCACAGGGGCTGTTCAGAAAATGGCCTTGCCCAACTCAGGACCAAGGACAGCTCTCAACAAACCCTTAGAACCAAGGACAGCGTTCAAGGCCTCCCCAGGTGTTCAGCATCACAAACAAAACACATTTCCGTGTTATATACATTTCGCACGATAAAGAGAGAAATAGCAGAGGCAAATACACTCTAAGGCCAAAGGCAGTTCTGTTTCTTACATAAGGAAATTCAGGGTACTAGCAAACTATATTTGCCTCTAATTTGATGGACAGAAGCAGAGCTGTCCAGGTGAAGTTTTAACTTTCACTGATCTGCTTGGGCCAGCCACTGGAATCTTCCTCCCACTGTCAGGAACATCTCCATACTCCTGAGCTCCAGGGCCTGCAAATCTCCAACACCACTGACCCCTCTCAAATGGCAAAGCCTTTCCCAGGGTGGAACCCCTGGAATGGTGTTTGTGGTTTACTTTAAAAGGTGTGAACAAATGTCCTCGGTAAATTACATGTTACTTGAAGTTAAATTCATCTTGTTTTTGCAATGGTATTGCCTAGATTGCCTAGAGCCTTTAGCATAACAATTGCATTTGGATTCTTCAAGGGGGGGGAATTGAATACCCAGCATTTCTCAAAAGTTTTTAACAGAAAAGCTTTATGGGGGTAGATGCACACTTCAAGACTAGCATTGTGAGGACTTGTGAAAATGCTGGATTTGGAAAGAACGTGCTCTTGGAGGCAAGACTCTGTCTCCTCCCCAAGGAAGAAGAGAACTGGTCTACTCATGTCGGTCTTGCTCCCATACACACCAGAAGGTCGTACCCACACACCTGGTGCCTGTGATGGTCCCAGGATATCCTGATGTGTCCCAGCTTCTCTTGTTTCTTCTCCACTCTAGGTTTTCACTCCTGCATCTCCAAATCATCTGCTCCTATCTCTTTGGAACAGCCTTAGCATCCTTTCTCTTTGCCTGGGGCTTGGGGTAGAGAAGTTTCCACAAAGAGGACAGAAGTTCTCAGCCAAAAGCAATTCAACATCCTGGCTTCTCAGCAGTGGGAAAAAGTCCTGAGGGTGGAAGAACTTCAAGCATTTACTGGGACTCCTGTCTGTCCATCTGCAATTCCCTTCCTAGTGTCATTAAGAGCAGAGGTTTCATGCCTGATGCATCTGTGTTTATTCGAATTTCAGCCCTGCCTCTTACTGTCTTTGGCATGTTTGGGTGAGTCGCTTAACATCTCTGAGCCTCAACACCTCTTCTGGAAATTAGAGATGATGATAATAATAATACTTATTGCTTATATACTGCTGTGAGTATTTAATGAGATAATGTATGTCATAGTCTTAATCTCAGTGTCTGGCACATAAAATATGGGGAATACACATTCTCTGATATTACTATTTTTGTGAATGTTGTTGTTGTTGTTATAATTCATATGCCCAATTGATTCCAATGCATAATCTAGAGATCCACTTAAACCTCCCAGCAGCATCCTCAGAACCTCCCTCCCTGGGCCAGGCAGCAGAATGAACGTGCCCCTTCCCTTGAAATCAGAATCTGCTGTCTCCCCAGGAGGTGCCTGCGTGGAGTTGTGCCTCTTCAGATTAAATGCTGCTGTTGGCATTGAAGCACACAGATTTATTTAGTCATCATATTTGTTGGGTTGCTCTACTGAAAAATGATGGCTCCTAATTAACATATCAACACATGAATCATTTCTGGAGTTCTAGCTGCACAAACTGCCCAGCTGCTGGTCATTTCTCCCAGAAAACAATCAACGGAAATATAACAAGCTGTGGTTCTCCACCTCGCCCTCTATCCTCCCCCCACCAATGCCCATGTCTCCCCTGCTGTTCCCATGAGCATGACAGGCTCCATGGGACAGGAGACATGCCAGCTGAGAGCAGGCTGGGGGCTGCAGGGAATGACTTGGTCTTTTCATGACAATTGTTCTCAACCAGATTAGAGGACTCTAACGGAGGCAGGGGTACGGTTTCAAGAGATCATTCATCTTGAATACAGAATTGAGACTTTTATTACTGAGGAACAGTTTCCAGGTATCTAAATCACAGAATTGGCTCAAAAGTCTCTCCCTCTCTTCCCAAGCACGTGAACCAAGTCCTCATCTTGGCCTGTGAGTACTGTCTCCACAGGCATCAGTCACCAACCAACATGCAGGACTTCACAAGATGGAAACAGCCAATCTGGGCTGGAATGGGCTCGTGGTTGGGGTAGTGGGGAAGGGTATCTTAACACTGAGTAAGGTTTTGTTTCTGCCTGTGTCTCAAAATGTTCATTCCTACATGTGTGGCAATTAGAAAAGACACATGTGTTTGAATTCCTGTTCTTACATTTAAATTTTTCAAGTCTTCTAGTACCCAGGAAAGACACAAGTCAAGCCCAGACTTTCATTCAGTCTCACCTAGAATCCAGGCACACACTGCTTGCTGTTTTGATCATCTCATAGTTAAATATGTGAAGACAATCACAAGCCATAAGGACCATTGTTTTTTTCTGCCGCAGATTCCTCCCGGTGCTGGGGCACTTGCTAAATCATATATGTACCTAATTTCCATCTCCAAATTCTACAATAGGCCCGTCTTATTTTAAGCCAGTAGACTTATTTTAAGTCTTATTTTGTGGCACTCTAGTTTTCAGCACATTCAGCTCCAATGCCAATCGTAACTTTGAAGGACACAATCATGAATGCCATCATCGCAAATGTTGGAATCCTGAAAAATTTAAATCCCTAGAGTCTAAAATCCCTACCATCTAAAACCCTTCCAAATCACCAACCTGAAAGATTAAAGTCTCAGACGGTGAAATTCTGAAAGCTGAATTGTGCAGAAGGGATTCATGTGCTTTCATTTGTACGCAGGATCGCTGCATTGTGTTAGTTGCATCGTGTTAGGTGAACCTATTTTATTGTTTTAAAGACAACTTGTTGTTTTTATTTGGAAATTGAGTATGGGTTAAGGAGAGGCATATTGGAGCCAAGTCAATAAGGCATGGACTTGTGGGCTTTATTCCACATGTCGACTTGACTGGAATAAGGAATGCCTAGAAACCCTGTAAAACATTATTTGAGGTGTGTCTGTGAGGGTGTTTCCAGAGGAGACTTGTATGTGAATCTGAGTGGGCTGATGAGAAAGATCTGCCCTCATTGTTGGTGGACATCATCCAATCTGCTGGAGACCTGGAGAGAACAAAGACAGAAGGCAAGAAGGCAGATGGGTCTCTCTGTCTGAGAGCTGGGACAGACTTTCCTTCTGCTGCCTTGAACGTCACAACTCCAGGGTCAATCGTCTTTGGATTCTGGGACTTCTACCAGCACCCCCAGGTCCTGAGGCTTTTGGCCTTGGGCTGAGAGTTACATCATTGCCTTTCCTGGTTCTGAGGCCTCAGACTGACTGAACCAGGAAGCTATCAGCATCCCAGCTTGCAGACAGCTTGTCATGGAATTTCTCAGCCACCATAATGGTATGAGCCAATTCTCGTAATAAATCTCCTCTTCTATATCTCTGTCTATATATATATATCTTATCAGTATCATCTCTCTGAGAACTCTGGCTAATTTGGTTTTGGGGAAGCCAAATATCCTTCCTTCTTACTGTATCCTTCACAACATAATGGAAGAAATCTGTGAAATTGTTCCCTTGAAAAAAGGCTGTGATAAGTTTAGTGTACGAGGCTACCTAAGGTGAAAGACAAAATATTAAAAGCTAGTTATTATTGGTGCTGCAAAAGCAGAAAGTCTCTCTTATTTGCAATGGCCATGTAATAATCAGACTTTCCAATGAACAAGCACATACTTATAAAATGTGCAGGCCAGGCATAGTGGCTCATGCCTGTAGTCTCAGCACTTTGGGAGGCTGAGGTGGGCAGATCACCTGAGGTCAGGAGTTTGAAACCAGCCTGCCCAACATGGCGAAACCACATCTCTACTAAAAATACCAAAAATTAGCTTGGCATGGTGGCAGGCACCTGTAATCCCAGCTACTTGGGAGGCTGAGGCAGGAGAATCGCTTGAACCTGGGAGGCAGAGGTTGCAGTGAGCCGAGATCACGCCATTGCACTCCAGCCTGAATGACAAGAGTGAAACTCTGTCTCCAAAAAAAAAAAAAAAGTGTAGATCACAACCACTCTCCAAATACAAGTGCACCAAGTGTTTGGAAGATCATAGAAGTGAAAATGCAGGTGAAAAATACAAGAAATATTTTCTGCCAAATTATTCAATTATGTATGACTACTTCTCTTTCACACATAGCACCAACCCACTATGCTCCGTATTTCATCTTCACATCATTTCCAACACTAAAGGTATAAATTGTGTAAAGAGTTTTGGAGAGCTCTAATTCATATTATGCATTTTTGCAAATTGACTCCATGGAAGTATCTTATCACAAAGTTGACTTTGTATGTAAGCATTGTGCATGTGTGTGAAATTAATTAATTTTAATTAACAGAGATGTCTTTTTAAATAATAAGAGATGGCTTTTGTACATTGGCATTTGTGAAAGATAATATTGCTTGACATTCCTTTAACATTTCTTTAGCCATCTGCACATGTGGTGGTAACTCATCACAGTTTTTGATCAATCTCCTCAAAAGACACAGGTTATCTGTCGTATTTCAGATAACCACAGTCATGAACCTGCATGCATGCAGTCAACAATCATAGTCATACACATTCATACATCTTGCTTTTTGATCTATTTCTTTATGAACAGAGCTTGCCTGCTCATAACTGTTATACCCATGTGAATGTCTTTAGTATACCTGACTGTTTATGCTTGCAAAAATGTGTGTTATTATTGCCGATTTTATTGCATAAAGTGGCCAATCAAGTATTCTGTCCTAATTTTATGCTTCTCAAAAATATTCCATTTTAAAAATCTAAATAAATGTTTTCTTTAAAGATTTAAATTTTTTTCCAAAATTATATTTTGAGGATTTGATCTTTCAAGAGTGTAATTTTCGGGATTACAGACCCTAGGGGTTTTCGATTTTTCAGGATTTCAACACTCAAGATTATGATGTTCAGGATTGTGTCTTTTGGGATTATGGCCCAAACTTATTAAACTCATATAGACTTTTCAATGTACATGTTACAGTATGTATGTCATTGCTATGATGAGCAACATATCTGATAAAAGTGGGCAATATCTTTATCAACTATAACTAAAAAATCAAAACTTCCATTGTAACTTTTAAGCTATACTTATATTGTCCTATATACTCTGGTTGTCTGTGTATGTTGTGTTCTATTAGAAGATAAACAATACTGGGCTTCACAGTTCCTGTTATTGAAAACTCCAAGAGGTCCTGAAAAATATTTAAAATAAATTTTTAAGAGACAATGACTTACATTTTTAAAAGAGGATTTGTTCTTGAGTAACATAAACAGTACAGAACACTTCATACGCCACTTTACACAACAAAATAGGCGATAATTCAGGACCTCTTAGAGTTTTCATGATTCCGGTTATTGAAAACTCCAATTGCTGCTCCTTGGTGAATCCCTGGGATTTATTGCAGGGTCAGTAAATAATGAGTGACACATGCATACATACATACATCTTACATATCTATTACACATATGTATCAGTTAGTCAAATATTATTTGAATAGATAAGTGAATAAATACTAAGATAGGGACTTTGAGATAGACGTTTGGGTTTTATAAGCTTAGGTGCAATCTTTTTTGGTCTTCTTCAACCACTAAGAGTTTCAGAACACAAGCATGTGGCACCTATAGACCTTGACTATTGTCTATCACCACACATGCAATGAATGGTCAAAGCATAAAGAAATAATTTTTTCACTGCAGGTCTCAACCCTGGCTACACACTGGGATCACCTAGGAAGCTTTCGGGAAGGATGAAAATGTAATTATGATGATGGTTGCACAATTCTATATGCTAAAAACTGTTGAATTGTATACTTAAAGCAGCTGAAATTTATGATATGTAAATTATATCTCAGTAAAGCAGTTAAAACAAAGTGAATCCCTCACCCAGAGATTCAAATTCAACTTGTCCCAAATGCAGTTGATAAAATCTCCCCAGGTGGTTCTAATGTGCAGCCAGGGCTGACAACCACTAGTTTATAATCAGTTCAGAACTCTATGGCCAATCAATTCCTGCAGACACCTGGAATCCTGGACCGGCTATGGAGACAATTGATTATTCTATGTGTGTAGACCTGGCTACCCAGGGACCCACCTCAAATGCCACATGTTATCAGTAACATTTTAACTCTATTGTTCCCAAACCTAACCAAACAATATACAAAACACGGAGATTTTAAAGCTGTTTTAAAGTCTGTTGGTTCACCTGCCAACCTTCCGCATCACTGTCCCCTGTGTTGGTGCCTGGACATCTAAATTTCTAAAGGCTCCGTAGAGTCTGAGTTCCCTGACCAACATTCCCAGGGCTATGTTAATGTCTTGTGTTAAAATCTAGTACCCAAGTTCTCAAGTAAACAGCAAATATTACCAGGAGGGGCATGTCCCAAAATAGTTTGGGGGAACTATTTGCACTCAAAGTCACAAGGCTGGTAAAACAAATGACAATTAATGTAGTCATGTCATAAGGGAGAGTGACATTCATGTGAGAACAGCCAGAGAATGAGATTAGCTCCTGTTACTTCTTGGCTGGCCGAACATGGGTGATGTCTTCTAATCCACTGGCACTCCCTTTCCTCCCCTTCTCCTGCTATGGAAAAAGGGCTGACCCTCCTTAGGCTGAGGTCAACTCTCCCGTCATTGTTCTGAAGCCCATATGCTTTCACAGAAGACTAAGATTCTCAATTAGACTTTATTCCCTTTTATAACCTCAACCTCTCAGTTGCCATTCTTTCTTTCAGTTCTTAAATATGCTTCTCTCTCGTCTTAATAACAAACAAGCAAAATCCTCAGGACTCCCTTCTCCCACTTCCCTCTCCTGGTCAGCCATGTCCTATCCATGTCTCCATTTTGCATTCACCCTTGACTGGACTCCACCAGTTGCTGCTATTGCTTGGCTAACACACCACTTGTTTCCTGGGCCATCCATGCTAGCACAGCCCCAGCATGGACCTTACCTCCCGATCTACCTTCCTCATGCTCGCCTACCTGGCTTTCCAATGTGGGCATTCTCGAGGCTCTCTTCTTACCCTCTAGTTCTTATTTGCCCTACCCTTTGTCTTTATTAGTATTTGCCCTACTGTTCCTCTTTCTCTCCTAGAAGTTCTCATCTACTGTGATGCTTCAAATTGCTACATATAAACTGAAATCTCCCAGAAGATTGCTCTCTACCAGATCTATTCAACAGAACACTCAACAACCCTAGCTTTCAACTCTCTCTCAGATTCAATATACCCAAGCTGAAATCACGATCTCCCCTATAGGATCTCAGTCTGTGGTCTCCAGGTTGGTGACTAGTGTCATGCCCCATCTAGTGGGTTAGCTGAAACCCGAGCCATCACCCTTGGTCTCTCCCCTCTTCATCCCCCTTAAGTGAAGTTCCCCACATCTTAAAGGATTTTTACTCTCAAGTATTTCTCAAATCCATTTGGTGCACTGTATCTCTGCAATCTCATATTATTCGATTGTCTGTCTAAAGTGCAATTCTTGTCACCACCTTCTCTTAAACCCATAAATGATCCTCCATGGATCAAGGGATAAAAACCACAATTCCCAGCAGCCTCATTAAAGCCCCTGGGTGATCTCACCCTCTCCATCTCCCCAGCAGTGGTCATGACTCACTCCCCTTTTTCTCTACTCTCCAGCCACACTAGCCTCTGTCCTCCATGGAGGGAAATGAGTGTCGTTTTCTTTGGATGCTGTGTTCTCAATGCCCAGCACAGTTGCTGCCACATCATAGGCACTGGCAAAATATCTGTTCATCAAATGAATCTGAATTCCCTAAGCCTCAGTTTGCCCATTTATAAACTAGGGCTAGTGATAGCAGCTAATATTTAGAATGACTTTATGAAGATGCTACATGATAGCACTGGCAAGATACTCAGCAGAGTCTAGCACATCACTGGGGCACTGAACAAAGATAATTATTTAAGTGATGATGATGATCCTGTGGTCCAAGCTCACTGGGAGCCTGAGTCAGAAGGATTGCTTGAGCCTAGAACTCAAAAATGCAGTGAGCTAGGATCACACCACTGCACTCCAGTCTGAGTGACAGTCTCAAAAAAATGATGATACTGATTAAGAATAAAGAAAAACTGATCAGGTGCACAAATTCATAGGACAAAACCCAATTTATACTAGATGATAATTAATGTTATTGCAAGCAGAAGCAGAATCTTACAGGGTTTGTGAATATCACCCCCATATTTGTATATTTGAGAGGAAAAAAAAGCAGTCCATTTTGATATGGAAAAGAACAGATTTGGCACATAAAGAATACCCCAGCTCTGATTCAAACGGTCTTTGTGACCCCTGGCAAGTTGCTTACCCTTTGTGGGCCTCCATTTCCTTGAACACCAAATGGGTGTATTGGTCTGAAGAAGTATCCAAATTCTCGAAAGTCTTCTAGGAGTGATCCCTTAATCCCGGGTAGGGCTGGCCATGCCTGGGGGTGGGGCAGTCAGGGCCTCACCTCTGCTTCATTCAGAGCAGCTCCCATTTTATGTTTCTGTGTTAAATTCTGGAACAAAGCGTTCTGTGTCTAAAAACCCGATGGTGATACGTAAAATGTGGGATTGAGGGAATGTTTGCTTCAGTCAGGATTCTTTGTGCTGCAAGCAAAAGAAAGCCCCACCCAAGCCGGCCTCAACAGGAAGAAAATGTCCACTCATAAGACGTCCCCCCAGGCTCAGGTTCATGTCTCCATGGCTCCTGTGCCTGCTTCCTCCCCAGCTTGTCTCTCGCCAGGTGCGGCTGTGGCACCCGCTGATGCCTGTCCCTCAATCCTCCTACCCACAGGAGGCTGGCCGCCTCGTCAGGCTATGTCTGTGGAGGAGCCAGTCCTGGCACCGCAATCCCAGGGTGACCCCGAGTCACGCGTCCACCCCTGATCCAGCCACAGAGCCCTGGGGAGCACAAGGTGCTGCTCACGTCAGCTTGGGATTCTGTTCCCCACTTTAGGGCTGAGGATTGAGCCTCATGTGGGTTATGTGACCCGAGGGTATGAGGAACGGGGCTCCTCAAGAGAAATTAGAAAATGGTGACTAGATGGTTAAAGAAATGCTGCGAGTGAAACCAAAGCTCAAACATTCTAATGCCTGGACGACTTTAAATCCTCAGAAGAATCTCAATTCCCTCAGGCAACTTCAGTGGAAATTGCTGCTTCAGCTCCAGCTACCAAATAAAGCCTCCCCCTGACCCACGAGCACCTCTGGACTATCTCTTGGACTAAAAAATTTAAACTTAAATCTCCAGACCCTCGGAAAAAGCCAACTGGCCTTCTCTTAACTCAAACCTCGCTAACAGAATAGTCAGGAAATGAACAAAGCCCTCCGGAGTGCTGCTGTCGGCAGAATTCCGACTGTCACATCTTCCCTTCTCCGGGCTGTTTGCTCTGACTCTTATCCGCTCTATCTTGAAGAGCTTGACAAGTTCCCTATCCATTCAAGCAGCTCCCTCGCCATTACATACTTGCTGACCTAGAATATTAGTCTTTTGTGTGCTACTATATCAAAAGCCTTCTTGAAGTCCAAGTAAATTATAGCCAGGCTTTCTCCTGTTGACTCAGTGCTGTTTCCTTGAAAAATTCTATCAGATTAACCACGCATGGTTTCTCTTTGGTGAGTCCATGCCGACTACCTGTAATTAAGCCAGGGCGAGCGCAGCCCCTGCCCGATGCACCCAGTGCGTGTTCCGCTTTGGCTCCCTCTGAAGCCAAGATGAAGCCAAGCAAGCTCCCAAGTAGCGTGGAGACCTGTGTGGCCCCTTCTCCAGGGATGAGCCAAGCAGCTCTAGTTCCTCTTACGTTTTTATCATGCATTTAAAAGAGTGTCCTCAAAAATGGTAATTTCAGTTGAAGTGGGAGAAAGCACACGGAATTTGGAAGCTGAAGCCTTCAATCCAAATCCCTCTTCTGCCTTTTAGTAGCTGTGTGCATGGCTATAAAGGAATACCTGAGGCTGCGTAATTTATAAAGAAAAGAGGTTGATTTTGGCTCACGGTTCTAAAGTCTGTACAGGAAGTGTGGTGCTGGCATCTGCTTCCGGTGAGGGCCTCAGGAAACTTCCAATTATGGCAAAAGGTGAAGGGAGAAAAAGGCGTACCACTTGGCGAAAGAGGGAGCTAGAGGAGAGGGAGATCCTAAGCTCTTTTAAACAACGAGCTCTCATGTGAACTCATCACCACTCACGACCATGGGGAGGGCACAGGCCATTTCTGAGGGATCTGCCCCCATGATCCAAACACTTCCCACCAGGCCCCGCCTCCAACATTGGGGATCACATTTCAACATGAGATGTGGAGGGGACCATGATCAAAACACCTCCCACCAGGCCCCACCTCCAACATTGGGGATCACATTTCAACGTGAGATGTAGAGGGGACATACATCCCAACCGTGTCACATCATCATTCTGAGCAAGTCCCCAAATGTATCTGAACCTCGGTTTTCTGCCTGTCAGGTGGCACTGATAATGACACCTGGTGTGTGTGGTCATTCACAGAATTGAATGCGTTAATGAAGTTATGCAAAGCATCTCATCAAGTCATTCATTCAACAGTCTGCCACATTATAGGGACTCAATTAATGGTGTCATTTACTTATTTCTGCAAGTCAGATACTTCCCCAGGCCATTTCTAATCTTACTTCCCATTGCCATTTTTTTCACTGCATATGACCTTAAATATCCCATCCCCTCCTCCATTTTGTGTCATGTTTAATGGAGAGAACATTTATTCCACAATCTTTATATTTGCTATGAAAGAACTGCCCTAGACCCTTTGGTTTCACCCTCCACCACGTATCTTCAGGGAGGAACAAGGTTTTCTGAATAATGGGTTTTGATCTTGGCATGTTCAGGTCAAGCCCTCTTTGTCTTTGTAATCTGCCTCCCTGCAGCAGCAGGAAGGTTTGGGTCTATTCTCGGTTTGCCCAGAGTGGTCTCGATTTTTGACCTTTTTCTGGAATAATTCTTACTAGCACCTTCTTTTGGTCTCAATGTGCCGCATTTTGGGTGGTAAACTCTAGTCACCTTGTATCTTTGTCATGCATTAAAAGTGTCTCTGTCTCTAGCACAGGGGGCAGCTATCCAGTTGTGTCTGTGACCAGGCAGGCAAGTCTGCTTAACTCAGGGGTGGGTAGTACTCTGCCTACTAGGATTCTGTAAAAAAAAAAAAAAAAAAAAAAAAAGAAGGTGACCTTATTTTTTTTTAAGTCTCTAGCTGCCCAGCTCTTGTGTAGCTCCTTATTGGGGTAAGACTCAGGCAGGAAGAGAATGCTAGCAATCCTCCTACCCTGTCTGGAATTCATGTCCTCCAATTCCTGTCTTATCCTACTCCTTAGTTAGACTAAATAAAACTCAACCCATGATGTCTTTCCTATGCCACGCCTCCATTCTCCATGAGCTTGGAGTAGCACCTACTTCCTCTGAACTCCCAGGGGGCCTCCTCTGTACCTCCAGGTGATACTTGTCCACTTATCCTGCACGGCTATCCTCATTCATGCATATACAGTTAAATTTGTTCACTTGCTCTTTCAGGGCCAGTCCTGCCATGGTCCACTTGTATATTCTCTATAGTCATCATGAGTATTTTGCTGATGGAATGCAGTGGAAAACAACTTTTTTATGTGAATGAGTGAATGAATTGATTTGGTTTCCAGGAGTGTGATTACAGCAGTACACATTACCACTAGCTTTGTCCTTGGGTAGCAGGCTGGTGCTTCATTCTAGTCCACCTGGGGGACTTGCAGTTGTGCCTACCTACAGCTCTGCAATTTATAAAAGTTAGACTTCTGAATAAATACCATGGACAAGGACTAACTGTTCTAAAGATTGCTAGCTACAGAAAATGCTCTGTGTTCTTTGGGAGTTGTTAGTTGGGAGTGACAGCAGCCCAGCTCCAGCTAGCTAACCAAAGAGGGTGTATCAGTTGACAGTGCATCCAGGGAGTTTTGTGCAAGAGAAGCATGAGAGGTAATTGGATGTCTGGACTAACTGGATGTGAGGATTTGGGGACTGCCAGGATGGAAACCCCTTCATTGTTCCCCACATCCTTTGGCCTCACTCTTTCTCATCACAGACTCTCTTTCTCCAAATGGAGGAGAGAATGGCTACCAAGTGCCCCAGGTTTTAAAGTGTCTGCCACTCAGTCACAGGAGAGACTGCTCAGGTCCTAGCAGTGTAGGAAGGACTCTGATTGCCCCAACCAGTGTTGCACCCACTTCCACACTATTACCTGCAGCAGAGGGTGGGCGCTGGGAAGGATGTAAAAGGAGCTTGGGAAGGGCCTGGCAGCTCTAGTGGAGACCAAGCAGATAGGAGAGGGGTGGGTGTGGAGGAGCAGTTCTCAGAAGAAGGAGGTGCTGGGGAAATGGAACAGGGGATGCCAACAACAGATTCTTCAGTAACAGCATTTACACCATTGTACTCTTCAGTGCCATGCATTGGGCATTTGCCCCAGAGTGCTGGGGGTGAAGGGGGGCAAAGAGGACAAGAAGGAGACAGAAAAGCACAAAGCTAAGGAGGTAAGAACTGATACCCATTGAAAATGAATGGCCCTGAGAGCAATGGGTCTTGGAAATGACCGAGTAAATCAGGACCCTCACTAGGACATAACTAAGGCCACCTGAGGGTAAATAGGTCACCATCCTTGCAAGTTTGCCTTACAGCCTCTCAATCAGCTGGTGTTGCAAGACATTAGGGCTGGAAGCCCAAAACTGAACCTCATAGACACCACTTCATGTTATTCAAGCCCTCCCATGTCCCTTTGCACAACTTGGTTGAATGCACCAAAAGCTATCATTTGTATAGACAGCACCATGCATTCCATGCAGGGCCTTCCTGTATCAGTCCATTCGGGATCTGGCTCCATGTAATGGGCAGGAAGAGCAGGCATCATTAGCCCTATTTTATAGACACGGAAACCAAGGCTCTGGAGATGAATGACTTGCAGAGGGACAGAGAGCAGGAGAACCACATGGTGTGGGAGAAAGAACCCATATCTTTCCATCTGGATAGGTACAATAATGCTAGTGGAATGAATTCGTGAATAAGAAAAACATGGATTTTGGAATCACCTATTAGCTGGACAACTTTGGACAGGCTACTCGGTTCTCCCTCCTTGGAGACTCGGTTTCTCCAACACCAAACGATGGAAATGGCATCAATTAGCAGGATGGGGTGATGCTCAGAGAGGGTGGGCATCAAGTGCCTGGGTCACTCAGGCTTAATACTGGTGGCTTCAGGTTTAAGTGATGGAAATTGGATCAAAATCTAGGTCTTTCACCTAGTGGACCTGTTTTTTCCACTTCACTCTTCCTCCTGCATTTTATCCTTCTGCTTGCCAGCAATGAGAGTCTGATTCTGCAGTGAGGCTTTAGATGAGAATAATCATGGTGTCTGATTCTGTGCGCCTGAAAACATCTCACCCACCCCTCTGCACCCTCCTTGTACCATCACCTGTTGAGGGACAGTACACAGACCCCAAGACCATTTCTTTCCTGGCCAAAGACAAATCTCAGAAGTTGTGTGCATGGTTTATTGCTGTGGACCCTGGACCAGAAACACCAGCTATGCAGTGTTGAGCCCTGAGAATGTAGCAACATGATTCCCAGGCAGCACATAATTTCATCCTGACAATGGTTTTCAAAAGAAGTTACCATTTTTATCTTGATTTTTTAGATTATATAACTAGTAACCAGCTAAGGTACAATGTGAATCCTGACATTGAATTCAACCGGCTGTGTTTTAAGCACTCTGCCATTCTGTGTCCAAGGACTTTGTGTCCTGGGACGATAGACATTTGGGTGCCAACCAGGACGGATTCTACTAATAAGGAAGAGCCATTCTATGTTTTGGTGCTGGTGGGTAGGGGCAGTAGAGGGCCTCTGTAATGACTGAGTTGGCTGTCCTGTCTGCCAGGAGGGAGGAGGATGGCTCAGAGCATAGTTAAAATCCTAGCCGAAACTGTAAAAATGAGGCTGGTCTTTCTTGCACATCGAATACATGGGCTTAAGCTTCTTTCTTGTCACATGTTACATCTAATCATTCAAGCTCTGATGTTCGCATGTGGCTGGTCACACTCAACTTACCCTTGCTACACCTGAATGTTGTTTTTAATCAATGGCTATGTCACCAAAAACTTGAAAATGTTTATAAATTTAATCCATATCTAAACGGTATTTAAAATGGGCAATACCATGGCAAGAAATTATTTTTAAATAATCCTCAAGTGATAATTTTAGACAGTGATAAATTTGGCCATTATAAAATGCATGCTTTGTAATATATATAATGCAGCTTCATAAACACACATGAAACGTCCTTAATAAATATATGTGTTGAATGAACAAAGGAAAACATGAATGCTTTAAATTTTCTTATTCAAATTCTCACTCTGTTTTCCAACATCTACTAAGATTTTCACACATACCATTTTTTTTCAAATCTAATAAAAGTTCTTATTTATGGTTGAGTCACTGTGTCTCTGTAAAAGTGAGAGCTGTTGGTATCTTAAAGAAACATATATACTCCTTGGAAACAAAATGAATCTCTTAATCTGAACACCAAGTGTTAAGTCATGACAGCCTAGAAAAAAAAAGAAAAAAATTCACATAGCACCAAAATCAATACTAAGTATACTTCAGTGAAGGCAAATTCCACTGCATGTGACATTATCTTCTGTCTTATGAATGGCAGCCAGACCTTGAACATGGAACGGAGGCACAGATGATTTATAGATTGCTAGCATTGTTTATGGTCGTGTGAGGAATTCTCTCTGCATAGTTGGATTATTGCACTTCTTGTTGATTAAAGGTTCAAGACACCATCTCAGAATCATAATAATATCAGTCAGGCTGAGCTGAATTCATATAGAAATTCAGTTACCATCAACTTTGCAATTGTAAATATTTTGAGAAAGAATTGGGTGAAATGAGTGGCACCGTTTTTCATGATCTGTGTGAACTAATGTGCCCTGTGCTGCAGAACAGAGTCTGTGGTAAGAGGATTCCAAATGAAACCCGCAGCAAGTGTCTCCACCACCTTTCCAGAAGTGTCACTTGTGAGGTTTGCTAGCACGGTGTCCAAAAGCCACCTAAGCTGACAGCTGACACCCAAGCCCACTGCGTGACAGGTTCCCTATGCCTAGAACAGTTTCTCAGCTGTGACACTGTCGGCATTTGGGCTCAGACGACCCGTTCTGGGGGCCTTCCTGTGCGCTGTAAGATATGAACCTGCATCCCTGGCTTTCATTCTCCAGATGCTGGCAGCAGCTGTCCTGCACTTGCAGCAATCAAAACCGTCTCCAGCTATTTCCAAATGCCCCTGGGGGCAGAATCGCCCAAGGTAAGACCCACTGGTTTAGTCACACATCCTCTCACCCTGTCCTGGTGTGGCTGGACACTGGGCCTCAGCATCAGCTGTCCCAAAATGAAGGCAGAGTACAAATATAAAATCACCCTGAGCCAAAGAGTCTGCGCTCAGCAAGCGGGGTTTTCTCCGTTCCTATGCAGAGAAGTGGGACCGTGGAGGTAATTCCAGATCACCCAGGTGCCCCTCTTCTTCCTCACTGCCTGCCTCTGAAACAAGGACATTCTCTGTGCCATACAAGTTGCCAAAGATCTCCTGGGACCTTGCACTTAGCACGTGTTGAGGCTATAAATGCTTAGTACTCATGCCAGGTGGGGTTGCTCACTGTGGTCTCCCAGGACCCAGCAGAGATGTTGGCACTTATGGGTACTCTGTAAACCTTCTGTGAATGAATGTGGCATCTCAGGCAGTCAGGGACGCTTTAAGATCCTCTTTTGTCCCTTCATCACTTTACCTTGACAATTGTGTTAAGCCAGGATGAATGAAAAGTCAAGAAATTTTGCAAACTACTTCCCATTTATTCCTCCCTTTAACCTGGTGATTCTCAATCTATCAATCTATCTGTGGTGAGAAAGCTTTTTTTTTTTTTTTTTAAACAATTTCCAATCCTTCATGGATCAGTACTTTTCAGAAATACAATCAATCAATCGATTACTATAAAATAGAATGGTAAAATACAGCCACAAAAAACACAAGCCCATTTTAAATATCAGTAGATTGAAAAGAAACAAAACGCTCAGTGAATTTGTTATAATAGTTCCTAAACTCCTACTCTAAATTTCTGTGCCTATCTCCCTTGGATAGTAACAAACAGTTCGCAGATCCCAGCAGGTCGGGAACCACACTTAAGTAGTCTTTCTTTAACTGACTTCGCTAGTTTGGGACATCTAACTAGCCAACGTCTCCAGTACTTTTGATTGATGGCCATGTGTGGCCCCAGTCGAGATCCAGATTTCTGTTTGGTGTGCAAAAGAATAGGATCTTTTCTCTTGATATTTGAAAATTTTCAACCATAGAAAAGTTTAAATAACAGTAATAATAACAGTAAAATAAACATGCAGGGAGGCACCCTTCCTACAGATTCAGCAATTGTTAATATTTTATCATACCCTCCCCCAGCCAGCCCCCCTGCATCCCAGGAAACTCATCAGCCCCAGGCAAACTGTGATGGTAGATCACACTCTCCCTACTTAATCTAGACTATTCCTCCTGCCTCCTTTGTCCACGTTCA
The DNA here is from genome assembly GCF_028878055.3 of Symphalangus syndactylus. Taxonomy (NCBI): domain Eukaryota; kingdom Metazoa; phylum Chordata; class Mammalia; order Primates; family Hylobatidae; genus Symphalangus; species Symphalangus syndactylus. Next base: position 11,910,424 of record NC_072446.2, on the reverse strand, counting down.
GGCAGGACATCTCACATTCTGGACCTACCTGACTGTTTCCTTGCCATTTGATTCAAGGCAAATATTCCTGAAAAGAACACCATGGAGGTGAAGCTGCCCACCTCTCACCACCCTGCCAGGGCACACCAGGACTTCTCACAATTGGTGAAGCTAAGCTTGATCACTTGGTTAAGGTGGTGTCAATTGCAAAGGCACATTTTCCTTTGGTGATTAATAAGTAATCATGGATACCATGCATCTTCTTTTCCCATCAACCTATCAATCCAGTGGCTTTTTGGGTCCATTGATAATCCCTGCCTGAATCAATGATTACAATTAGAGTTACAAACTGGTTATTTTTTAATTCTATCACACCATTTGTGTATATTTGTCCACACTCATCTATTAAAAAAGCTCCCCTTTTGTTCTCTTCCTCATACCCCTTATATTTGAAAATAAATCAGTATGGACTTATAAATATCAGTTTTATTCACTACTACAAACTGTTACCATATTTTTCCTTATTTTTGGTGCTCAAATTTGTCCCCCACTGACCAGTGGGAAGGCCTGAAGTCCAGCTCCTATTCATGTTGGACATGCCACACTGGGCTTTGAGCACTTTTCTACTTCCTGTCACATATAAAATTCTAAGTAGGCCTCATGCTGTTCCTGCCCTGGGCCCAGAATGCATTCCTTCACAGAGTCCAGGTAACTTATATGGTAAATGGCTTTAGGAAGCAAGACCTGGCACTATGTGTGCTCACTACAACTGGGTGCCATTGCTTCTAGGCCCTTCCAGTTGTCAAAGTGAAGAATTTTTTTTTTTTGTCTTTTAGGCCACAAATGTATACCATTATCTCCAATTTCACTTAAACACCAGAGGTTTTTCTCCAATTCCCCCATTTTATATTTTCATCTCTCATCTCTTGCAATAAAAACTCTCTTTTTAAACAACATCAATATTTGTAGTCATTTGCTAAATATTATGATACATTCAAAATAATTTCAGAATTACACCATCACATCACTACGGTCATCCCACCTCCTGAGCAAGCAGCATAGGATGTCTGGGTCATTCTTTTAACCTTAGAATATTTTCCACTGAGGTGTCTAGGTAGAAAGCTGTATGCAAGACCTACTCAAATAATTAATTCTCTGCATGTTATGTTATCAAATTGACTTACAGTTAGATTTATTTGGGAATATATATAAATGTATAACATTATATAATATATATTATGTTAATATATATTACGGGATATCTATATTGTTATCAAATTGACTTACAGTCAGATTTATTTGGAAGTGTATATATATATGAATATATAAATATATTCTTGGGATTTTCTTTTTTATCACTAATAGGTCTTTGGATATGTAAAATCTCTATGGAATTCAAAAGTGAAACCAAATACAAGTGTATACTCAAAGACTTTCTCTCTATTCCAACCTCTTTACCATTTTGATTAACTTCTCCTTTTACTTTACTGGCTTTTTATTTTGCAAAATTAAGCAAATGTATATTTGCACAAGTACACATGCTACACATATGCATTAGCAAACACACTTTTTCTCTACTTATATGGAAGCGATAAAACTATATATGATATTTTACATCTTGCTTTTCCTTAACAACATACCCTAGAAGTGACCCAATTTCACTTCATAGAGATCTTTTTTATATTTTATAAATTTTTATTTTATGTTTAATTTTTTGAAAATTCTTTTAAGCTAGAGGCATCATGTTACCTGACTTCAAACTATGTGACAAGGCTATAGTAACCAAAAGAGTATAAATGGTACTGGTGTAAAAACAGATACATAGACAAATGGAACAGAAAAGAGAGCCCAGAAATAACACTGCACGTCTATAACCATCTGCTCTTCAACAAGTTAAAAAAGCAATGACGAAAGGACTCTCTATTCAATAAATGGCACTGGCACAGCTGGCTAGCCATATGCAGAAGATTTAAACAGGACCTCTTCCTTACACCATATAGAAAAATCACCTCAAGATGATTTAATGATGGACTAAAGACTTAATGTAAAACTTGAAACAGTAAATACCCTAGAAGACAACCTAGGAAATAACATCATGGACATAGGACCTGGCAAAGACTTCACAACGAAGATACCAAAAGCAATTGCAACAAAAACAAAAATTGACAAATAGGACCTAACCAAACTAAAGAGCTTCTGCACAGCAAAAGAAACTATCAGCAGAGTAAACAGACAACCTGAAAAATGGGAGAAAATATTTGCAAACTATGCATCCAACAAAACTCTAATATCCAGAATCTTTAAGAGACTTAAAAAAATCAACAAGTGAAAAATAAACACCCCCATTAAAAAGTGGGCAAAGACATGATTACACACTTTTCAGAAAAAAGGAATATGTGTGGCAAACAAGCATATGAAAAAAATATAAAAACCCTAGAAGAAAACCTAGGCAATACCATTCAGGACATAGGCATGGGCAAGGATTTCATGTCTAAAACACCAAAAGCAATGGCAACAACAGCCAAAATTGACAAATGGGATCTAATTAAACTAAAGAGCTTCTGCACAGCAAAAGAAACTACCATCAGAATGAACAGGCAACCTAGAGAATGGGAGAAAATTTTCACAACCTACTCATCTGACAAAGGGCTAATATCCAGAATCTACAATGAACTGAAATTTACAAGAAAAAAACAAACAACCCCATCAAAAAGTGGGCGAAGGATATGAACAGACACTTCTCAAAAGAAGACATTTATGCAGCCAAAAAACACATGAAAAAAATGCTCATCATAACTGGCCATCAGAGAAATGCAAATCAAAACCACAATGAGATACCATCTCACACCAGTTAGAATGGTGATCATTAAAAAGTCAGGAAACAACAGGTGCTGGAGAGGATGTGGAGAAATAGGAACACTCTTACACTGTTGGTGGGACTGTAAACTAGTTCAACCATTGTGGAAGTCAGTGTGGCGATTCCTCAGGGATCTAGAACCAGAAACACCATTTGACCCAGCCATCCCATTACTGGGTATGTACCCAAAGGACTATAAATCATGCTGCCATAAAGACATATGCACACTTATGTTTATTGCAGCACTATTCACAATAGCAAAGACTTGGAACCAACCCAAATGTCCAACAACGATAGACTGGATTAAGAAAATGTGGCACATATACACCATGGAATACTATGCAGCCATAAAAAATGAGTTCATGTCCTTTGTAGGGACATGGATGAAACTGGAAATCATCATTCTCAGCAAACTATGGCAAGGACAAAAAACCAAACACCACATGTTCTCACTCATAGGTGGGAATTGAACAACGAGAACTCATGGACACAGAAAAGGGAACATCACACTCCAGGGACTGTTGTGGGGTGGGGGGAGGGGGGAGGGATAGCATTAGGAGATATACCTAATGCTAAATGACGAGTTAACAGGTGCAGCACACCAACATGGCACATGTATACATATGTAACAAACCTGCACATTGTGCACATGTACCCTAAACTGAAAGTATAATAATAAAATAAAATAAACTCTCACAGCTCAACAACAGCAACAAAAAAAGAAAATGCTCGACATCACTAATCATTATAGAAATGCATATCAAAACCAGAATGAGATACATGAGATATCGACTCATACCAGACAGAATGGCTATTATTAAAGTCAAAACAAAAACAAAAACAAAAGTTGCTGGTGAGGTTGAGGTTGCAGAGAAAAGGGAACACTTATGCACTGCTGGTGGGAATGTAAATTAGTTCAGCCATTGTGGAAAGCAGTTTAGTGATTTCTTAAAGAACCCAGCAATCCGATTATTGGGTATATATTCAAAGGAATATAAATCATTCTACCATACAGACACATGCACATGTAAGTTCATTATAGTACTGTTTGTAATAGCAAAGACATGGAACCAACCTAAATGCCCATTAACAGTAGACTGTATAAAGGCAATGTGGTATGGTGCATATACACCATGGGAATACCATGCAGCCATATAATATAATGAGATTATGTCCTTTGTAGCAACATGCATGGAGCCGAAGGCCATTGTCCTAAGTGAACAATCACAGGAAGAGAAAACCAAATACTGCATGTGCTCACTTATAAGTGAGAGCTAAACAATGAGTACATATGAACCTAAAGAAGGGAACAACAGATACCAGGATCTACTTGAGGGTGAAGAGGGGGAAGAGGGTGACTGTGCTTATTACCTGGGTGGCAAAATATCTGATGACCAATTACCTGTGACATGCAATTTACTTATATAACAAACTGACAAACAGGTATATAGGTAAACAGACCAGTTTATACAGGTAAATTAACATACCTGAACCTAAATTGATGGTAAAAACAATCTTATTATGTTAATTTGCCTAGTACTGTGTGGTAGCAAATGTATCATAATTTACTCAACCAGTCTCCTATGGGTGGGCATTTAGGTTAGTTACTTCTAAACATAAAATTATAAAATAACATACACATGCCTGGGCATACATTGTTTTATATTGTGAAGGTATATCTCGAGGGTAAATTCCTAGAAGTGGAATAGCTGGGTCAAGGGAAAAATATATATTTGATTTTAATAGACATTGTCAACTCTCCCTCATCCGGGTTGTGTGTGGGATGGAAAGGCGGCCTTCTCTTGTGCAAGTTGCCTGGCACTTGAAGTCTGTCCCACCAATGGGAGCTCCTTCTTTTGTATTTACACGTCCCCATGCCCCTGAGCTCAAAATCCCCACTTTCCGATTGGTAGGCTGACTCAGTACTAATAGGGAGGTTTTTTTAAGATTAAAATTTTCTCTCTTTCTCTTTCTTTCTTTCAATGAAATCTCACTGTCACCCAGGCTGGAGTGCAGTGGCACTATCTCGGCTCACTGCAACCTCTGCCTCCTGGGTTCAAGTGATTCTCATGCCTCAGCCTCCCAAGTAGCTGGGACTACAGGCGCCCGCCACCAAGCCCGGGTAATTTTTGTGTTTTTAGTAGAGATGGGGGTTTCTGTTGGCCAGGCTGGTCTCAAATTCCTGACCTCAGTTGATCTGCCCACCAAGGCCTCCCAAAGTGCTAGGATTATAGGCATGAGCCACCATGCCCGGCCGAGTAAGTTTCTTAACCCAACCTTGGAGCATGTTTCAATGGCCTGGAATGGGGATGTAAAAAGGGTATTTTTAAAATTAAAATCCCAGGAGATTTCATTTTTCTGTCAGGGTCAGAATCACTGTGGCCTACAGCAGTGGTTCTCAAACTTGGCTGCACATTGGACTCACCACCAAGTTACGAAACGTGGTGATGCCCAGATCTCACCTTGAAAGATGCAGACGTCATCGGCTACCACGGTCATCCTGTGCATCCGTGTTTTTGCAGAAGGAGAAGCAGTTCGAACACGCAATCCAGTGGAAGAATCCCTGCCCTGCACCAAAGTTCCACACAGCATTATTGCACAGAGCAGGGGATTGATCACGTGGACTTTCTTGCTTTGCTGTACTCAGTGCCTCCTCTGAGCCCAGGCTAAACCATCATATCCCCTGTGACCTGCACGTACACATCCAGATGGCCGGTTCCTGCCTTAACTGATGACATTCCACCACAAAAGAAGTGAAAATGGCCTGTTCCTGCCTTAACTGATGACATTGTCTTGTGAAATTCCTTCTCCTGGCTCATCCTGGCTCAAAAGCTCCCCTACTGAGCACCTTGTGACCCCCACTCTGCCCGCCAGAGAACAACCCCCTTTTGACTGTAATTTTCCTTTACCTACCCAAATCCTATAAAAGGGCCACACTCCTATCTCCCTTCCCTCTCTTTTCGGACTCAGCCCACCTGCACCCAGGTGAACTAAACAGCCATGTTGCTCACACAAAGCCTGTTTGGTGGTCTCTTCACAGGGACACGCATGAAATTTGGTGCCATGACTAGGATCGGGGGACCTCCCTTGGGAAATCAATCCCCTGTCCTCCTGTTCTTTGCTCCATGAGAAAGATCCACCTATGACCTAAGGTCCTCAGACCTACCAGCCCAAGAAACATCTCACCAATTTTAAATCAGGTAAGCGGCCTCTTCTTACTCCCTTCTCCAACCTCTCTCACTGTCCCTCAACCACTTTCTCCTTTCCACTTTTCAATCTCTCCCTTCTCTTAATTTCAATTCCTTTCATTTTCTGGTACAGACAAAGGAGACACGTTTTATCTGTGGACCCAAAACTTTGGAGCCAGTCACGGACTAGGGAAGGCAGCCTTCCCTTGAGGTTTCATCATTGCAGGGATGCCTGATTATTCACCCAGGTTTCACAGGTGTCAGACCATGCAGGGATGCCTGCCTTGGTCCTTCACCCTTAGTGGCAAGTCCCGTTTTTCTGGGGAAGGGGCAAGTACCTCAACCACTTCTCTGTCTCTCTACCCCTTCTCCACCTTTCTGGGGGGCAAGAAATCCCCAACCCCTTCTCCTTCACCCTGAGCAGCAAGTCCCACTTTTCTAGAGGAGGGGCAAGTATTCCAGCCTCATATCTCTGCACCCCAATCCCTCATTTCTGTGCCCCAACCTCTTATCTCTGTGCCCAATCCCTTATTTCCGCACCCCAACCTCATATCTCTGCTCCCCCATCCCTTATTTCCGTGCCCCGACCTCTTATCTCTGCGCCCCAATGCCTTATTTCCATGCCCCAACCCCTTTCCTGCTTTTCTGGAAGATAAGAACCCCCGAATCCCTTCCCTCTGTGTCTCTACTCTGTCTTTTCTCTAGGCTTGCTTCCTTCACTATGGGCAAACTTCCACCCTCCATTCCTCCTTCTTCTCCCTTAGCCTGTGTCCTCAAAAACTTAAAACCTCACCTGACCTAAAATCTAAGCATCTTATTTTCTTCTGCAATGCCACTTGACCCCAATACAAACTCGACAGTAGTTCTAAATAGCCAGAAAACGGCACTTTCAATTTTTCCATCCTACAAGATCTAAATAATTCTTGTCATAAAATGGGCAAATGGTCTGAGGTGCCTGACATCCAGGCATTCTTTTACACATCAGTCCCTTTCTAGTCTCTGTTCCAAATGCAACTCATCCCAAATCTTCCTTCTTTCCCTCCCACCTGTCCCCTCAGTCCCAACCCCAAGTGTCGCTGAGTCTTTCTAATCTTCCTTTTCTACAGACCCATCTGACCTCTCCCCTCCTCCCCAGGCCGAGCTAAGTCCCAATTCTTCCTCAGCCTCCGCTCCTCCACCCTATAATCCTTTTATCACCTCCCCTCCTCACACCTGGTCTGGCTGACAGTTTAGTTCTGTGACTAGCCCTCCCCCACCTGCCCAGCAATTTACTCTTAAAAAGGTGGCTGGAGCTAAAGGCATAGTCAAGGTTAATGCTCCTTTTTCTTTATCCCAAATCAGATAGCGTTTAGGGTCTTTTTCATCAAAAATAAAAATCCAGCCCAGTTCATGACTCCTTTGGCAGCAACCATGAGACACTTTACAGCCCTAGACCCTAAAAGGTCAAAAGGCCGTCTTATTCTCAAAATACATTTTATCACCCAATCTGCTCCCGACATTAAATAAAACTCCAAAAATTAAATTCCAGCCCTCAAACCCCACAACAGGATTTAATTAACCTCGCCTTCAAGGTGTACAATAATAGAAAAAAGTTGCAATTCCTTGCCTCCACTGTGAGAAACCCCAGCCACATCTCCAGCACACAAGAACTTCCAAATGCCTGAACCACAGCGGCCAGGCGTACCTCCAGAACCTCCTCCCCCAGGAGCTTGCTACAAGTGCCAGAAATCTGTCCACCAGGCCAAGGAATGCCTGCAGCCCAGGATTCCTCCTAAGCCGCGTCCCATCTGTGCGGAACCCCGCTGGAAATCAGACTGTCCAACTCACCTGGCAGCCACTCCCAGATCCCCTGGAACTCTGGCCCAAGACTCTCTGACTGACTCCCGGATCTTCTTGGCTAAGCGGCTGAAGACTGAGGCTGCCTGATCGCCTTGGAAGCCCCCTAGACCATCACAGATGCCGAGCTTCGCGTAACTCTCACAGTGGAAAGTCCGTCCCCTTCTTAATCAATATGGAAGCTACCCACTCCAAATTACCTTCTTTTCAAGGGCCTGTTTCCTTTGCCTCCATAACTGTTGTGGGTATTGCCAGCCAGGCTTCTAAACCTCTTAAAACTTCCCAACTCTAGTGGCAACTTAGACAATACACTTTTAAACACTCCTTTTAGTTATCCCCACCTGCCCAGTTTATTAGCCTGAGACACTTTAACTAAATTATCTGCTTCCCTGACTATTCCTGGATTACAGCTACATCTCATTGCTGCTCTTCTTCCCAATCCAAAGCCTCATTTGCGTCCTCCTCTTGTATTCCCCCTCCTTAACCCACAAGATACCTCTACTCCCTCCTTGGCGACCGATCATGCATGCCTTACCACCTCATTAAAACCTAATCACCCTTACCCCGATTGATGCCAATATCCCATCCCACAGCATGCTTTGAAAGGGTTAAAGCCTGTTATCACTCGCCTGCTACAGCATGGCCTTTTAAAGCCTATAAACTCTCCTTACAATTCCCCCATTTGACCTGTCCTAAAACCAGGCAAGCCTTACAAGTTAGTTCAGGACCTATGCCTTATCAACCAGATTGTTTTGCCTATACACCCCATGGTGCCAAACCCATATACTCTCCTATCCTCAATACCTCCCTCCACAATCCATTATTCTGTTTTGGATCTCAAACTTGCTTTCTTTACCATTCCTTTGCACCCGTCATCCCAGCCTCTCTTCGCTTTCACGTGGACTGACCCTGATACCCATTAGGCTCAGCAAATCACCTGGGCTAGGCTTCACAGACAGCCCCCATTACTTCAGTCAAGCCCAAATTTCATCCTCTTCTGTTACCTATCTCAGCATAATTCTCATAAAAACACACGTGCTTTCCCTGCTGATCATGTCCAATTAATCTCCCAAACCTCAATCCCTTACAAAACAACTCCTTTCCTTCCTAGGCGTGGTTAGTGCGGTCAGAATTCTTACACAAGAGCTGGGACCGCACCCTGTAGCCTTTCTGTGCAAACAACTTGACTTTACTGTTTTAGCCTAGCCCTCATGTCTGCGTGCAGCGGCTGCTGCCGCCCTAATACTTTTAGAGGCCCTCAAAATCACAAACTAGGCTCAACTTACTCTCTACATTTCTGATAACTTCCAAAATGTATTTTCTTCCTCATACCTGACACATATACTTTCTGCTCCTCAGCTCCTTCAGCTGTACTCACTCTTTGTTAAGTCCCACAATTACCATTGTTCCTGGCCCGGAAATCAATCCAGCCTCCCACATTATTCCTGATACCCCACCTGACCCCCATGACTGTATCTCTCTGATCCACCTGACATTCACCCCATTTCCCCATATTTCCTTCTTTCCTGTTCCTCACCCTGATCACGCTTGATTTATTGATGGCAGTTCCACCAGGCCTAATCACCACACACCAGCAAAGGCAGGCTATGCCATAGTACAAGCCACTAGCCCGCCTCTTAGAATCTCTCATTTCTTTCCATTGTGGAAATCTATCCTCAAGGAAATAACTTCTCAGTGTTCCAGCTGCTATTCTACTACTCCTCAGGGATTATTCAGGCCCCCTCCCTTCCCTACAGATCAAGCTCGAGGATTTGCCCCCACCCAGGACTGGCAAATTAGCTTTACTCAACATGCCTGAGTCAGAAAACTAAAATACCTCTTAGTCTAGGTAGACACTTTCACTGGACAGGTAGATGCCTTTCCTACAGGGTCTGAGAAGGCCACCGCAGTCATTTCTTCCCTTCTGTCAGACATAATTCCTCAGTTTAGCCTTCCCACCTCTATACAGTCTGAAAACAGAGCAGCCTTTATTAGTCAAATCAGCCAAGCAGTTTTTCAGGCTCTTAGTATTCAGTGAAACCTTTATATCCCTTAGGGTCCTCTGTCTTCAGGAAAAGTAGAACCGACTAAAGGTCTTTTAAAAACACACCTCACCAAGCTCAGCCACCAACTTAAAAAGGACTGGACAATACTTTTACGATTTTCCTTTCTCAGAAGTCAGACCTGTCCTCAGAATGCTACAAGGTACAGCCCATTTGAGCTCCTTTTTATTAGGCCTTAGTCTCATTCCAGACACCAGACCAACTTAGAGTGTGCCCCCAAAAAAACTTGTCATCCCTACTATTTTCTGTCAAGTCATACTCCTATTCACAGTTCTCAACTACTCATACATGCCCTGCTCTTGTTAACACTGTCAGTTTACACTGTTTCTCCAAGCCATCACGGCTGATATCTCGTCGTGCTATCCCCAAACTGCCACTCTTAACTCTTGACGTAAATAAATAATCTTTGCTGGCAGGACTATGCTGAATCTCCTTAGGCACTTCTCTAATCAGATGTCTTGAGTCATCCCAATTCTTAGACCTTTTTTACCTGTTTTTCTTCTTCTCTTATTCCATTTAGTTTTTCAATTCATACAAAACTGTATCCGGGCCATCACCAATAATTCCAAATGACAAATGTTCCTTCTAACAACCCCACAATATCACCCCTTACCACAAAATCTTCCTTCAGCTTAATCTCTCCCACTCTAGGTTCCTATGCCGCCCCTAATCCCGCTGGAAGCAGCCCTGAGAAACATGGCCCATTATCTCTCCATACCACCCCCCAAAATTTTCGCTGTCCCAACACTTTACCACTATTTCATTTTATTTTTCTTATTAATATAAGAAGACAGGAATGTCAGGCCTCTGAGCTCAAGCTAAACCATCATATCCCCTGTGACCTGCAGGTACACATCCAGATGGCCAATTCCTGCCTTAACTGATGACATTCCACCACAAAAGAAGTGAAAATGGCCTGTTCCTGCCTTAACTGATGACACTGTCTTGTGAAATTCCTTCTCCTGGCTCAGCCTGGCTCAAAAGCTCCCCTACTGAGCACCTTGTGACTCCTGCTCTGCCCACCAGAGAACCCCCCTTTGACTATAATTTTCCCTGACCTACCCAAATCCTATAAAACGGCCCCACCCCATCTCCCTTCCCTGACTCTCTTTTCGGACTCAGCCCACCTGCACCCAGGTGAAATAAACAGCCATGTTGCTCACACAAAGCCTGTTTGGTGGTCTCTTCACACGGACGTGCATGAAAGTGTGGTACGCATACACCATGCGAATACCATGCAGCCATATAAAATAATGAGATTATGTCCTTTGTAGCAACATGCATGCAGCTGAAGGCCATTATCCTAAGTGAACTATCACAGGAAGAGAAAACCAAATACTGCATGTTCTCACTTATAAGTGAGAGCTAAACACTGAGTACATATGAACCTAAAGAAGGGAACAACAGATAGCAGGATCGACTTGAGGGCGAAGAGAGGGAAGAGGGTGACTGTGCTTATTACCTGGGTGGCAAAATATCTGATCACCAAATCCCTGTGACATGCAATTTACCTATATAACAAACTGACAAACAGGTATATAGGTAAACAGACCAGTTTATATAGGTAAATTAACATACCTGAACCTAAATTGATGGTAAAAACAATCTTATTAATTTGCCTAGTACTGTGTGGTAGCAAATGTATCATAATTTATTCAGCCAGTCTCCTATGGGTGGGCATCTAGGTTAGTTACTTCTAAACATAAAATTATAAAATAACATACACATGCCTGGGCACACATTGTTTTATATTGTGAAGGTATATCTCGAGGGTAAATTCCTAGAAGTGGAATAGCTGGGTCAAGGGAAAAATACATATTTGATTTTAATAGACATTGTCAACTCCCCCTCATCCGGGTTGTGTGTGGGATGGAAAGGCGGCCTTCTCTTGTGCGAGTTGCCTGGCAAGTAAAGTCTGTCCCACCAATGGGAGCTCCTTCTTTTGTATTTACACGTCCCCATGCCCCTGAGCTCAAAATCCCCACTTTCCGATTGGTAGGCTGACTCAGTACTAATAGGGAGGTTTTTTTAAGATTAAAATTTTCTCTCTCTCTTTCTCTCTCTCTCTCTCTCTTTCTTTCAATGAAATCTCACTGTCAACCAGGCTGGATGGAGTACAGTGGCACTATCTCGGCTCACTGCAACCTCCACCTCCTGGGTTCAAGTGATTCTCATGCCTCAGCCTCCCAAGTAGCTGGGATTACAGGTGCCCACCACCAAGCCCGGGTAATTTTTGTGTTTTTAGTAGAGATGGGGGTTTCTGTTGGCCAGGCTGGTCTCAAATTCCTGACCTCAGTTGATCTGCCCGCCAAGGCCTCCCAAAGTGCTAGGATTATAGGCATGAGCCACGATGCCCGGCCGAGTAAAAGTTTCTTAACTCAACCTTGGAGCATGTTTCAATGGCCTGGAATGGGGATGTAAAAAAGGTATTTTTAAAATTAAAATCCCAGGAGATTTCATTTTTCCGTCAGGGTCATAATCACTGTGGCCTACAGCAGTGGTTCTCAAACTTGGCTGCACGTTGGACTCACCCAGCAAGTTATGAAACGTGGTGATGCCCGGATCTCACCTTGAAAGATGCAGACGTCATCGGCTACCATGGTCACCCTGTGCATCCGGGTTTTTGCAGACTGGGAAGCAGTTCGAACGTGTAATCCAGTGGAAGAATCCCTGCCCTGCACCAAAGTTCCACACAGCATTATTGCACAGAGCAGGGGATTGATCACGTGGACTTTCTTGCTTTGCTGTACTCAGTGCCTCCTCTGAGCCCAGGCTAAACCATCATATCCCCTGTGACCTGCACGTACACATCCAGATGGCCGGTTCCTGCCTTAACTGATGACATTGTCTTGTGAAATTCCTTCTCCTGGCTCATCCTGGCTCAAAAGCTCTGCTACTGAGCACCTTGTGACCGCCACTCTGCCCGCCAGAGAACAACCCCCTTTTGACTGTAATTTTCCTTTACCTACCCAAATCCTATAAAAGGGCCCCACTCCTATCTCTCTTCCCTGACTCTCTTTTCGGACTCAGCCCACCTGCACCCAGGTGAACTAAACAGCCATGTTGCTCACACAAAGCCTGTTTGGTGGTCTCTTCACAGGGACACGCATGAAATTTGGTGCCGTGACTAGGATCGGGGGACCTCCCTTGGGAGATCAATCCCCTGTCCTCCTGTTCTTTGCTCTGTGAGAAAGAGCCACCTATGACCTCAGGTCCTCAGACCGACCACCCCAAGAAACATCTCACCAATTTTAAATCGGGTATGCGGCCTCTTTTTACTCCCTTCTCCAACCTCTCTCACTGTCCCTCAACCACTTTCTCCTTTCCACTTTTCAATCTCTCCCTTCTCTTAATTTCAATTCCTTTCATTTTCTGGTACAGACAAAGGAGACATGTTTTACCTGTGGACCCAAAACTTTGGAGCCAGTCACGGACTAGGGAAGGCAGCCTTCCCTTGAGGTTTCATCATTGCAGGGATGCCTGATTATTCACCCAGGTTTCACAGGTGTCAGACCATGCAGGGATGCCTGCCTTGGTCCTTCACCCTTAGCGGCAAGTCCCGTTTTTCTGGGGAAGGGGCAAGTACCTCAACCCCTTCTGTCTCTCTACCCCTTCTCCGCCTTTCTGGGGGGCAAGAAATCCCCAACCCCTTCTCCTTCACCCTGAGCAGCAAGTCCCGCTTTTCTAGAGGAGGGCCAAGTATTCCAGCCTCATATCTCTGCACCCCAATCCCTCATTTCTGTGCCCCAACCTCTTATCTCTGTGCCCAATCCCTTATTCCCGCACCCCAACCTCATATCTCTGCTCCCCCATCCCTTATTTCCGTGCCCCGACCTCTTATCTCTGCGCCCCAACCCCTTATTTCCGTGCCCCAACCCCTTTCCTGCTTTTCTGGAAGATAAGAACCCCCGAACCCCTTCCCTCTGTGTCTCTACTCTGCCTTTTCTCTAGCTTGCTTCCTTCACTATGGGCAAACTTCCACCCTCCATTCCTCCTTCTTCTCCCTTAGCCTGTGTCCTCAAAAACTTAAAACCTCTTCAACTCTCACCTGACCTAAAATCTAAGCATCTTATGTTTTTCTGCAATGACACTTGACGGCAATACAAACTCGACAGTAGTTCAAAATAGCTGGAAAACGGCACTTTCAATTTTTCCATCCTACAAGATCTAAATAATTCTTGTCGTAAAATGGGCAAATGGTCGGCGGTGCCTGACGTCCAGGCATTCTTTTACACATTGGTGCCTCTCTAGTCTCTGTTCCCAATGCAACTCATCCCAAATCTTCCTTCTTTCCCTCCCACCTGTCCCCTTGGTCCCAACCTCAAGCATCGCTGAGTCTTTCTAATCTTCCTTTTCTACAGACCCATCTGACCTCTCCCCTCCTCCCCAGGCTGCTCCTCACCAGGCCGAGCTAGGTCCCAATTCTTCCTCAGCCTCCGCTCCTCCACCCTATAATCCTTTTATCACCTCCCCTCCTCACACCTGGTCTGGCTGACAGTTTAGTTCTGTGACTAGCCCTCCCCCACCTGCCCAGCAATTTACTCTTAAAAAGGTGGCTGGAGCTAAAGGCATAGTCAAGGTTAATGCTCCTTTTTCTTTATCCCAAATCAGATAGCGTTTAGGCTCTTTTTCATCAAATATAAAAATCCAGCCCAGTTCATGACTCCTTTGGCAGCAACCATGAGACACTTTACAGCCCTAGACCCTAAAAGGTCAAAAGGCCGTCTTATTCTCAAAATACATTTTATTACCCAATCTGCTCCCGACATTAAATAAAACTCCAAAAATTAAATTCCAGCCCTCAAACCCCACAACAGGATTTAATTAACCTCGCCTTCAAGGTGTACAATAATAGAAAAAAGTTGCAATTCCTTGCCTCCACTGTGAGAAACCCCAGCCACATCTCCAGCACACAAGAACTTCCAAATGCCTGAACCGCAGCTGCCAGGCGTACCTCCAGAACCTCCTCCCCCAGGAGCTTGCTACAAGTGCCAGAAATCTGTCCACCAGGCCAAGGAATGCCTGCAGCCCAGGATTCCTCCTAAGCCGCGTCCCATCTGTGCGGAACCCCGCTGGAAATCAGACTGTCCAACTCACCTGGCAGCCACTCCCAGATCCCCTGGAACTCTGGCCCAAGACTCTCTGACTGACTCCCGGATCTTCTTGGCTAAGCGGCTGAAGACTGAGGCTGCCTGATCGCCTTGGAAGCCCCCTAGACCATCACAGACGCCGAGCTTCGCGTAACTCTCACAGTGGAAAGTCCGTCCCCTTCTTAATCAATATGGAGGCTACCCACTCCACATTACCTTCTTTTCAAGGGCCTGTTTCCTTTGCCTCCATAACTGTTGTGGGTATTGACAGCCAGGCTTCTAAACCTCTTAAAACTTCCCAACTCTAGTGGCAACTTAGACAATACTCTTTTAAGCACTCCTTTTAGTTATCCCCACCTGCCCAGTTCCTTTATTAGGCCGAGACACTTTAACTAAATTATCTGCTTCCCTGACTATTCCTGGATTACAGCTACATCTCATTGCTGCTCTTCTTCCCAATCCAAAGCCTCCTTTGCGTCCTCCTCTTGTATTCCCCCGCCTTAAGCCACAAGTATAAGATACCTCTACTCCCGCCTTGGCGACCGATCATGCATGCCTTACCACTTCATTAAAACCTAATCACCCTTACCCCGATTCATGCCAATATCCCATCCCACAGCATGCTTTGAAAGGGTTAAAGCCTGTTATCACTCGCCTGCTACAGCATGGCCTTTTAAAGCCTATAAACTCTCCTTACAATTCCCCCATTTGACCTGTCCTAAAACCAGGCAAGCCTTACAAGTTAGTTCAGGATCTATGCCTTATCAACCAGATTGTGTTGCCTATCCACCCCATGGTGCCAAACCCATATACTCTCCTATCCTCAATACCTCCCTCCACAATCCATTATTCTGTTTTGGATCTCAAACTTGCTTTCTTTACCATTCCTTTGCACCCATCATCCCAGCCTCTCTTCGCTTTCACGTGGACTGACCCTGATACCCATTAGGCTCAGCAAATCACCTGGGCTAGGCTTCACAGACAGCCCCCATTACTTCAGTCAAGCCCAAATTTCATCCTCATCTGTTACCTATCTCAGCATAATTCTCATAAAAACACACGTGCTTTCCCTGCTGATCGTGTCCAATTAATCTCCCAAACCTCAATCCCTTACAAAACAACAACATTCCTTCCTAGGCATGGTTAGTGCGGTCAGAATTCTTACACAAGAGCTGGGACCGCACCCTGTAGCCTTTCTGTGCAAACAACTTGACTTTACTGTTTTAGCCTAGCCCTCATGTCTGCGTGCAGCGGCTTCTGCCGCCCTAATACTTTTAGAGGCCCTCAAAATCACAAACTAGGCTCAACTTACTCTCTACATTTCTGAAAACTTCCAAAATGTATTTTCTTCCTCACACCTGACACATATACTTTCTGCTCCTCAGCTCCTTCAGCTGTACTCACTCTTTGTTAAGTCCCACAATTACCATTGTTCCTGGCCCGGAATTCAATCCAGCCTCCCACATTATTCCTGATACCACACCTAACCCCCATGACTGTATCTCTCTGATCCACCTGACATTCACCCCATTTCCCCATATTTCCTTCTTTCCTGTTCCTCACCCTGATCACGCTTGACTTATTGATGGCAGTTCCACCAGGCCTAATCGCCACACACCAGCAAAGGCAGGCTATGCTATAGTACAAGCCACTAGCCTGCCTCTTAGAACCTCTCATTTCCTTTCCATCGTGGAAATCTATCCTCAAGGAAATAATTTCTCAGTGTTCCATCTGCTATTCTACTACTCCTCAGGGATTATTCAGGCCCCCTCCCTTCCCTACACATCAAGCTTGAGGATTTGCCCCCACCCAGGACTGGCAAATTAGCTTTACTCAACATGCCCTGAGTCAGAAAACTAAAATACCTCTTAGTCTAGGTAGACACTTTCACTGGACAGGTAGAGTCCTTTGCTACAGGGTCTGAGAAGGCCACCGCAGTCATTTCTTCCCTTCTGTCAGACATAATTCCTCAGTTTAGCCTTCCCACCTCAATACAGTCTGATAATAGAGCAGCCTTTATTAGTCAAATCAGCCAAGCAGTTTTTCAGGCTCTTAGTATTCAGTAAAACCTTTATATCCCTTACAGTCCTCCATCTTCAAGAAAAGTAGAACGGACTAAAGGTCTTTTAAAAACACACCTCACCAAGCTCAGCCACCAAATTAAAAAGGACTGGACAATACTTTTACGACTTTCCTTTCTCAGAAGTCAGACCTGTCCTCAGAATGCTACAAGGTACAGCCCATTTGAGCTCCTTATTAGACCTTAGTCTCATTCCAGACACCAGACCAACTTAGACTGTGCCCCAAAAAAACTTGTCATCCCTACTATTTTCTGTCAAGTCATACTCCTATTCACAGTTCTCAACTACTCATACATGCCCTGCTCTTGTTTACACTGTTGGTTTACACTGTTTCTCCAAGCCAGCACAGCTGATATCACCTCGTGCTATCCCCAAACTGCCACTCTTAACTCTTGAAGTAAATAAATAATCTTTGCTGGCAGGACTATGCTGAATCTCCTTAGGCACTCTCTAATCAGATGTCTTGAGTCGTCCCAATTCTTAGACCTTTTATACCTGTTTTTCTTCTTCTCTTATTCCATTTAGTTTTTCAATTCATACAAAACTGTATCCGGGCCATCACCAATAATTCTAAATGACAAATGTTCCTTCTAACAACCCCACAATATCACTCCTTACCACAAAATCTTCCTTCAGCTTAATCTCTCCCACTCTAGGTTCCTATGCCGCCCCGATCCCGCTGGAAGCAGCCCTAAGAAGCATGGCCCATTATCTCTCCATGCCATCCCCCAAAATTTTCGCTGTCCCAACACTTTACCACTATTTCGTTTTATTTTTCTTATTAATATAAGAAGACAGGAATGTCAGGCCTCTGAGCCCAAGCTAAACCATCATATCCCCTGTGACCTGCAGGTACACATCCAGATGGCCGGTTCCTGCCTTAACTGATGACATTCCACCACAAAAGAAGTGAAAATGGCCTGTTCCTGCCTTAACTGATGACACTGTCTTGTGAAATTCCTTCTCCTGGCTCAGCCTGGCTCAAAAGCTCCCCTACTGAGCACCTTGTGACTCCTGCTCTGCCCACCAGAGAACAACCCCCCTTTGACTATAATTTTCCCTGACCTACCCAAATCCTATAAAACGGCCCCACGCCTATCTCCCTTCCCTGACTCTCTTTTCGGACTCAGCCCACCTGCACCCAGGTGAAATAAACAGCCATGTTGCTCACACAAAGCCTGTTTGGTGGTCTCTTCACACGGACGCGCATGAAAGTGTGGTACGTATACACCATGCGAATACCATGCAGCCATATAAAATAATGAGATTATGTCCTTTGTAGCAACATGCATACAGCTGAAGGCCATTATCCTAAGTGAACTATCACAGGAAGAGAAAACCAAATACTGCATGTTCTCACTTATAAGTGGGAGCTAAACACTGAATACCTATGAACCTAAAGAAGGGAACAACAGATACCAGGATCGACTTGAGGGCGAAGAGAGGGAAGAGGGTGACTGTGCTTATTACCTGGGTGGCAAAATATCTGATCACCAAATCCCTGTGACATGCAATTTACCTATATAACAAACTGACAAACAGGTATATAGGTAAACAGACCAGTTTATATAGGTAAATTAACATACCTGAACCTAAATTGATGGTAAAAACAATCTTATTATGTTAATTTGCCTAGTACTGTGTGGTAGCAAATGTATCATAATTTACTCAACCAGTCTCCTATGGGTGGGCATTTAGGTTAGTTACTTCTAAACATAAAATTATAAAATAACATACACATGCCTGGGCACGCATTGTTTTATATTGTGAAGGTATATGTCGAGGGTAAATTCCTAGAAGTGGAATAGCTGGGTCAAGGGAAAAATACATATTTGATTTTAATAGACATTGTCAACTCCCCCCCATCCGGGTTGTGTGTGGGATGGAAAGGTGGCCTTCTCTTGTGCGAGTTGCCTGGCAAGTAAAGTCTGTCCCACCAATGGGAGCTCCTTCTTTTGTATTTACACGTCCCCATGCCCCTGAGCTCAAAATCCCCACTTTCCGATTGGTAGGCTGACTCAGTACTAATAGGGGAGGTTTTAAGATTAAAATTTTCCCTCTTTTCTTTCTCTCTCTTTCTTCCTTCCTTCCTTCCTTCTTATCTCACTCTGTCACACAGGCTGGATGGAGTACAGTGGCACTATCTCGGCTCACTGCAACCTCTGCCTCCTGGGTTCAAGTGATTCTCATGCCTCAGCCTCCCAAGTAGCTGAGACTACAGTTGCCCACCACCAAGCCCGGGTAATTTTTGTGTTTTTAGTAGAGATGGGGGTTTCTGTTGGCCAGGCTGGTCTCAAACTCCTGACCTCAGTTGATCTGCCCGCCAAGGCCTCCCAAAGTGCTAGGATTATAGGCATGAGCCACCATGCCCGGCCGAGTAAAAGTTTCTTAACCCAACCTTGGAGCATGTTTTAATGGCCTGGAATGGGGATGTAAAAAAGGTATTTTTAAAATTAAAATCCCAGGAGATTTCATTTTTCTGTCAGGGTCATAATCACTGTGGCCTACAGCAGTGGTTCTCAAACTTGGCTGCACGTTGGACTCACCCAGCAAGTTATGAAACGTGTTGATGCCCGGATCTCACCTTGAAAGATGCAGACGTCATCGGCTACCATGGTCACCCTGTGCATCCAGGTTTTTGCAGACTGAGAAGCAGTTCGAACGTGCAATCCAGTGGAAGAATCCCTGCGCTGCACCAAAGTTCCACACAGCATTATTGCACAGAGCAGGGGATTGATCACGTGGCTTTCTTGCTTTGCTTTACTCAGCATCTCCTCTTCTGCCTGTCATTTGGACCTCCTGGGGTCTTCATTCTGTCTAATGTTGCCTAGTGAGTCCGTTGTCAAGGTTAAGGTCATTCTTTCCGTGGTTGTGATTAGCGGTTATGTACACCTTCGCTAGGATGCCCTGAGGACCCCAGCACACACAGCTGAGAGCTCCTGCAGATCTTCCATCCAAGAGCTTCCTCTTAGGGCTCAGCATTATCTTCTCATTAAAGCCACCCCTTTCCTTTCTTTTCATTCCTTGTATTCCATACCATTAAGTTTTATGTATAGTATAGATGGAGAGTATTAGACAAATTATAGATCTATGTATGTACAGTCTGTACAATTTTGATATATTCAATTGTATTTAATGGATATTATGTGCCATATTATATCAATTATATATATATTTATAATTTAATAAAATGTAAAAAAATTGAAATATATACATATATACATATATATTGTTTGCATTCCTTACATTCCATTAAGTTCTATATATCATATTAATTTTACAACAATAATATATAATATATATAATTTCTATAATAGTATCATATATAATATAATTTATATAATAATATGATATACGGCCAGGCACGGTGGCTCACGCCTGTAATCCCAGCACTTTGGGAGGCCGAGGCAGGTGCATCACGAGGTCAGGAATTTGACACCATCCTGGCCAACATGGTGAAACCCCGTCTCTACCAAAAATACAAAAAATTTAGCTGGGCGTAGTGGCCTGCTACTCGGGAGGCTGAGGCAGGAGAATCACTGAACCCGGGAGGCAGAGGTTGCAGTGCGTTGAGATCAGGCCACTGCACTCCAGTCTGGGCAACAGAGCAAGACTCCATCTAGAAAATAATAATAATAATATATAATATTATATATTACATATATAATGTAAGGGATGTATATAGATATGCTTCCATACACGCTGCAGTCTACTTCTATTTCTTACCTCTAGCAATTTTTGTCATTAAAGCAATTCTCCACTCACTTGTCTAGTATCTCTATTGTTTCTGCTCTATACCCTACATGGGCACAGGATATGGACAGGAAATTCAGAAAAGAAATCTAAACAGTCAGCAACTGCAAAAAAATGGTTGCTCCATCTCAGAAGGAGTCAGGGACCCAGAGGTGAAAACAGTAATTCTGGCGCATGATACTGACAACACGAATTGCAGATGGGTGTCTCTGAGAAAGGAGAGCATTTGAGCATAGGCAGTGTCCAGTGCCGTTCAGGGTTAGTTAATTGGCACACATGTGTGCAGGACAGATTATTGACATGTTTCAGATTCTAGCGTATGTATGCTCCAACCCAGCCATCCAATCCCTAGAGAGCCTCTGAGGAAGATACTTTATGTTCTCAATAGCAATTATTTGCTGGAAGAGAAAGATGAATAGAAAAGAATGAAGAAAGAATACATTTTATGCTCTGTGTTTTGTGATGTTGAGAACTTCTATCCTGAGCATGAATGTGTTACTCTGTAAGTTTAAAAATAAATAAATTTATAGGGAGGTGGCTAATCGACTATTGCTAATAATTCAGAAAAGAAGAAATAAAAATTATTTCTTGAAAATCAAAAAACAACACTAATTAAAAAATATAAATGAAGATATTTAAAAATCTGACTGAACAAAGGCTAAAATATATTTGTATTTATATGTTAATATAACATATACATATAATTAAATGTATTTATAACTTGTAAAAGTTTGAGGCAGTTGTGGTAGGGAGAAGTACGTTTAACAATTGTTTGTGAAAATTTAAATGGATACCATATACCTGCCGGGCCACGCAGAAATACAAATTAAAATGTTTAAAAATGCCCATAGCTTTCCTCCCAGAAATTTATCTTCTAAGATTAGAGCCTAAGAAATAATTGTAGAATATAACATGCACAAAGATTTATGTTAGAAGACATATGCTGCATTATTATTTATAATAGAAACAAATGGGAACCACCGAATATTCTTTATTAAGAAGTTGGTTAAACACATGATGGCATTATATTATGATTAAATATTACACTGTAAATCATTAGGAATAATATAAGAAATATGTATTACATTGGAAAATGCACACAGTATTTTTTTAAAAGAAAAGAGCTATGGAGCTGAAGTAGTAGGATAATCTATTAGTAATCCATGGTCATCTATAGGGAAAGGGATTATGGGTGGCTTCTATTTTACTGTTTGTGGCCTCTGAATACAAATATAATATTTGCATTCAGGATAAAAATATAAAATTTCAAAACAAACTTGGAAGCGGGAATCAACCTTCTTAGTCATGAAGCTTCCCCACAGGTGGCACCCAGGCTGGCTTTAGCTCATTTACCCCAAGGAAAGTCCTGGTGCTGAGCAGTGAGGAAAGGTGGATGAGAGGGGTCCCAGCCTCAGAGAATCCAAGAGAAGACCCCACACCTCTGAGACACCTATGGTCATCCTCCTTTTTCTTTTGCAGTGTGTATGTGGGGCTGCTTGTGAGTGGGAATTATAGGCAGATGTACAATTTGGTGCATAATATGTTTCAGTTAAGGGCTGGAGAAGAAAAAAAGACAAGATTTACTTTCTCTAGTTTCAGAGATACCAGGAGATAAGGATGATGGTGTCTGGAGTAATAGGTAAGGAATGAGGGCCTTTCAAAAGATAGACTGAATCTTCAGGATGGCTCCCAAACCTGAGGTTTCTCTCGTGAGACTCTTGCCAGTTACTCCAGCCCAGGAGTCCTCTTTCTGGTCCAGAGGTCCTTCTGTCCCTTCACCAGGAGCAGCAAGACTCCTGTCCTTGGTATTGGCCATGGAAATCCTCAAGCAGAAGACCAGAGCTGCTTCTGCCCTCTTGCCTGTCTCTGACCCCAACCCTCATAAGCCCTTTCCTTTGAACTCGTTTTAAATGGCATCTTTGTTCATCCCTAAATGACCATCTTTTCTTGCCCTCTTTCTTGTCAACATGTTTTATGCCTTGTTGTTTGTAGTCCCCTAAGTGTCCAGGGATGGCAGGAGCCAGGGGAAGGAGTTGGGCCTGGGACAGGGCAGCCTGAACCCATGCCAGGTCCCCTGTCACCAGCCCCAGGATGTCAAGGTCAATTAATCTCTGCTACACATTTTCCTCACCAGGGAAATGGGGATATGGTGTTGCTTTGCAGGACTGTTTTAGGAAATGGAGGTAAAGCATAGTGCTTGGATGATAAGTCATATGTATTGTTATGATCACTATTTCCATATGAGTGTCTCATGGGAAGCTCAGTACAGTGCCCAATGCTAGAAGCAAGTCTGACTGTATCAACTATTCCAGGAAGATGTTTCCCCAAATGTGATCCATGGAACATGTTAATGGCTGTTGCCTTGGGGCAGTGGGAGAATTATAATTCCAGCTTTCACTTTTTAAAGTGTATTTTACACATGTTTGTAAACAGACACCAAATGTAGTTGTTCCTGTCACTACATGACAATCTATATTAGAAAAATAATCGAATGCTCACAGAAGGCTTACTATGTGCCAGGTTCTATTCAAATGCTTTATATATTTAATCCTTTAGGACTACTATTGTTCCCGTCTTACAGATAAAACGGCTGAGGTACAGAGATGTTAAAGTATTTTCCCTGGCACATAGACACTATGTGACAGAGCCAAGATTTGGATAGAGGCATCCAGCTCATGCCCACCACACTCCATCACATCCCAGTTGCCCAGTAGCGAACCTCATGGATTCCAGACAGCATTGACCAATGACCCTCAAGTGGATGCTGCCTGCTGATTGACCACTGCTCTGCAGTGTGTGTTTTGTCTGAATATTTCAACATACGTTTGTGGCATTATTCAATATTTATGGTGTCTTAAATATTTATACTGCACAAATTGGCTCCCCACAGACCTAAGGCTGGAGGAAGGCAGTTTTGTCTAAACAACAGCAATTGCAAATGACAAAAATTCTTGAGGTTCTCTGGAACGTCTACAGTGAAAACTTCTAAGTGAAGAGAATTATGTACAGGTTCATTTTCAAAAATATCAAGAGAAGATCGATGAATAAGCAACATCCAAGGTAAAGGCTGTTTTGGAGGAGCTTAATTTTGCTCCTGAATATTGTGAAAAGTATAGTTTACATGCTTTTTGTCATATAATGCATGGAGAGGCAGAATGTTTATAGTCTTCTCAAATTAAAACAAAATTTAGAAATAGATTTATTTCATCCTGTACTGTATATGAGAATAACACTTAGCAACATCATTTCTAATTTTAAGGAGCTATGTATTTTAGAAGAGACCCCCAAAAGCAATGCTTAATAAAACATTTTGGGAGTATGTCCTCTTTTATAACAAAAATGCAAAACCTAAAATATTACTTTATGTTGATATATTTTATTCTCACTAACTTATGCATAAGCAGATTTCTCTAATTCATTTCTTTGTTCTGTAATAAAGCAAAGTGTGTATAAATCAAATTTTTACCATTTATTTAAGTAATTAATTCACCTTTGAGAACTTTTTTGGTGCTGTCTACTTTAATCTAAGCCCACATTTATATTTCATGAGCTCCTCTTGGTGTTCCATCCATATATCATAATTTTAAAATGTTTCATGGTCAAGTAGGTTTAGAAAATGCTGATCTAGAACTATCTAAAAATGCTTTCTTGCCTTGTAAAAAAGAGGTAAAATTTTTGTTAGCTGAGAACAATTCCACCATCTGTTTTGATGATGTCCAGTTACCAATGGCATAAAATGGCCCGTAGATATAAAAATGATTAAGAAAAGCTCCCTCCAAAGAAAATGATGCCCTTGGGTTTTACCCTTGGGAAGATCAGAAGCCACTGGAAGGTTTGGACAGGGGAGAAACAAGGGCTAACGTATGTTTTGAAAGAGACCTCTGGCTGTGTTGGAAAGGCGTGTGGGAGGGCACGTCCAAGCACAAGGGAGGTGGCAACAACCACTGAGGCAGGAGAGGATGGCAGGTCGGTCCAGGGGAGGGACCAGGGAAGTGGTGAGAAGCAGGCAGGTGATGGGGATGGTTTGAAGTGTAGGATTGGCTGCAAATTGAATGTGAGGCATGAGAGGTAGAGTGGAGTTGGGGGCACCTAGGATCTTTGCCTTAAGAACTTGGAAATGTGGAGTTTCCATTTGCTAAGACAAAGAAGTCTATGGTTGAATTTTTTAGCTTCAAAAGCTCAATTGGAACATTTTAAGTTTGAGTTGCATCTTAGCTACCTGATTGTGAGCAATGAGTAGCATCTGGATTGTAAGGGAGAAGGACTTGCCATAGCTATAAAATTGGGGTAGTTAGTATGTAGATGACTTGCCAATAAACTGGATGAGATCCCTCAGGGAAATGGTTCGCAAACTTGGCTGCATGTAGCAATCACCTGGGAAGCTATGAAAACAGACTGAGGCCTCTGTCCCACCCAGAAGACTGACCGCACTGATCTTCAGTGAAAACAGACAGGCCTCTGTCCCACCCGGGAGACTGACTGCACTGATCTGCATTGCACTGAGAGTTGTCAAGGCTGCCCAAGTGATTCTGAAGTGCAGCCAAAGTTGAGAATCACTGCCTTTGGGACTCAATAGAAATGGAGAAGTGAACAGATCTGAGCTCTGGGCCCCAGGCAATCCAACATTTTTAGGTTAGAGAGATGAGGAGTAACCAGCAAAGAGACTGAGAAGGAGCATCAGTGAGGAAAGAGGATGAGAAACACTGATGTCCCAGAAGCTGAGTGAAGAAAGGAGGGTGCCATCAGCTGTCAAAGATGCTGGGGGCAAAGATATAAAATGAGAACTAAAACCAGACCATTGGATTTAGCAATGGGGGTTTTGATAGCTTCCTTCACAAGAACTGTTTTGGTGAGTGGTAGGGATAAAGGCTTGATTGGATAGGTTCAACTGGAAAAAAGAACAGAGGAACTTGGCACAAGTGTAGACAACTTTCTGAAGAAAATTAATATAAAGAGGAACAAAGAAATGGGCTGGAGGGGATGTAGCATCCACAGAGTTTGGATTTGGGTCTGTTTCTTGGATTTAGATGGGGATTATGCTGCAGTAGGATGCAAAGGAAGGAGAGAAATTGGTGAACTTCTGGGGTCATGTTGCCCTTGAGCATTTCAAAGGAGAGAAACTAGGGCCAGAGTGGAGGGGATGGCCTTGGACGAGAACAGGAGTAACGACAGGGAAGGAAGAGCATATGGTCAAGCTGCACACAGGCTTGCAGGGGTGGGGATGGCAGAATGTGACAGTCCTCTCCTTTCTGCTTCTGTGTTCTTATTGGAAAAGGAAACAAGATTTTCTGTGAGGGGGAATGGAGGAAGGGGCATCACTGCTTTAGGGAGAGAAGAGCAACAGTGGACTAATCATCTTGAAGCAACGGGGGAGTCAAAGAATTTGCAGTGAGTCTCAAACTTCAGCACACATCAGAATCACCTGGCATGCTGGTTAAAGGTGAAATTGTGGGGTTTTAGCCCCAGGGTTTCTGATTCCATAGGTGATGCCCGTACTGTGGCCAGGGGACTTCCCGTGGAGAACCACTGGGATGGGGGCCTCAGAGACCCGCCAGGCTCAATGAGGGCTCTCTTAAGCGGAACTTATGATTTCTGGTTGTATCCAGGAAGCCTGGCTGTGTTTTCCTCCAACTACTTTCAGCTGTTAATGTGGAGGTGGAAATAAAGATTGAATTTGACCAATTGAGACTTCGCCAGGTAAGTTCATGTGAGTGACAAGTATCCTCTGTTCCCAGAAATCCTTGAAAATGCTTTCTTTAAAAACTGAATGAAAATAGCTCACCACTAATAAGAACTTTCCCAAACAGGGCCACGTAGTAAATATGCATTGACATATATACTAAGAAGCACTATTTCATAATTTCAGGGACCACCAGATACAAGTCATGACAGCCTTAGCCATAACAATTCTTAGGAATTGCTGAGTTCCATTTGAGTTTTCTTGGACTTTATCAACTATGTAAATATGATGTTTATATGGATATATAGATATGTAGATGAGTATGTGCCTGTTATGTAGTTTTCCATAGTACAACAAGCTGTGGAAGAATCATATAAAACCTGAAATTTACCTGCCTGAGTTTCCACTTCTCTGTCAATAAAGTGTGCATAATAATGTCTATTCCAAAGAATCGTAATGATTTAAAAGTCAATGTTTGTGGAAGTTCAAGGCTAGGCATTTGGAAGTTAGTATATCCTGATACCTTTAAGTTACATGGTTTTGATGACCTTGCATCACTCTGGGTCCTTGCTTCTTGGGGTCTTTCTTGACAATCTTGCTCACTGGTATCAGAAGGTGGTCAGTATCTAAGAGTGGGCTCTAATTTCCCATCTGCTCTTTCTCAGGAAGCTGAGAAATGGCAGCTGGAGACGAGAAGAAAGAAACTTCTGAGAAATGTATGTGTGCATGTATATATATATATATGTATATATACACACAGATACATCCACATACATATATACACATATACATTTAAATTTCCATATGTATACACTTTTTTTTGTTTATGCATGTATGGAGATATATATCTCCAATAAATTGTGTCTAACTTGTTAATGGCCAAAGCATCTTCCCAGCTTTTAGATGAATAAATGGATATTAAATTCTACCCCCAACATGCCGTCTCTGGTAAGTAGAGAGCTTCTGAGTTAGTTCATTTTGGAGTCTTAAGCTCTCTCCTAGGGTAAATCCATTAATTATCAGGTAGGATGGAGTACCAGAGACATCGCCTGACTCCTTAATGAGTTTCCCATAAACCTGGGCTATTCAGTAGAGGTCAAATTGATAACCACTAAGAATGAATATCAATGCCTTCTAGAGTTCTACATGGAATGTGATTATAACTACCAAATGGCCTCTACCTTATCACACTTTCAGAAAAATTGGTACTTCAAATGCTCATAATGTCTAACTTGAAAATCATGGATTTTTTATTATAGTTATTGTCAGTGAATCGAGACATGGAGTCCTCTGACAACATGCTTTATGCATCGGAGAATTAATTCTTAATTATTTGTTCCCTTAAATGTACAGTTAAATTATTTTTCCTGAAGTCATTTTTGTGGTGTTTTGCTCTGGATCTGGAATTTTCAGATTTAAATACTTTTGGAATTCTTTCCTTTCCCCTCAGTCTATTCCACCTATAAGACCTGAAGTGCAACATAGTTATATTTCTGGCCTTCCTGTAGATGAAGGTACTGGCTCATTGGGATATGGCCCAGAATTAGGATTTGAGAGGACTTGGTGTTCTCTCTGAGCAAAAAGTGATTGAGGATCCACAAAACTTCAGAACTATTCCATTTGATTTGTCTTTAACTGGACAAGACAAGACAGGCTCCCCCGCACTCAAACAATTCTCGAGTAAACATGCACACTGGGCTCTATTCTAGCCCCTCCCCTTCTGAAACAAATGCCATCACACCTTGTCATGAAACTGTTTTATGATGATCTTTTCCAACATTTTGTCTCAGTGATGTCTGTAATTTTTTTAATTTTTATTTTTGAGATGGAATCTCACTCTGCAGTGGCACCATCTCGGCTCACTGCAACCTCCGCCTCCTGAGTTCAAGTGATTCTCATGCCTCAGCCTCCCGAGTAGCTGGGATTACAGGCGCCCACCACTATGGCTGGCTAGTTTTTGTATTTTTAGTAGAGACAGGGTTTCACCACTTTGGCCAGGCTGGTCTCGAACTCCTGACCTCAGGTGATTCACCTGCCTTGGCCTCCCAAAGTGCTGGGATTACAGGTGTGAGCTACTGTGCCCAGCTGATACCTGTTGTTTTAAAAATCAGTTCTGAGAAGCTGTCTTACTCAAATGTTGTGTATCTTCTTTAGTGATTGGATGGAAAAATCCATGCAGAAGAGGAAAGCTGTTTCATGCAAATTGCAACCTCCACTAATAGGACTTAAGGGAAAGTGATGCCCTTTGTAAAAAGAAAAAAAAAGTAAAAAGAGAATTACCATATTCTTTGATTGCAAAGAACCGGCTTTGGGGATTTGCACTTATAAGTCTAATCATGATAATATTTAATCATAAGAGTTGCGGTCGATTGTTTTATTGCTCCCAATTATTCGCTGCCCTCCCTGTAGTGGGATTACACTTTCCTGCCCTTACTAACACCAAGCCTATCCACTGGACTTAATAAAATGTGAGTGGCTTAATAAAATGTGAGTGGAAATTGTGAGTGCCATCCTCCTAACCATGGTACAGCGTCCAGCGGGATGCCCCAATCCTATGCCAGACCCTGGGTCTCATTGCACTTTTCCGCACACACCACTAGCCAGAGAAAGAGCCAAGCCACAGATGGTCCCTGGCGACATGAGCGAGAGCTGAGTCTTATCACTAGAGGGCACAGATGCTGGAGGTGTTTGTCACCACAGCATAGCCGAAAGGAAACCAATAGAACAATAACATTAATTTGAATTGAACCAGATATTCTTTCCAGTGTGTTTTCTGTATTAATTCACTTAATCCTCACAGCAGCTCCATTACTATTTGTATTTTGGAGATGAGGAGGCTAGGGCATGGAGGGTAGCCAGCGGCAGAGCCGTTATCATCACACAAGCTGAAGGGTGTCACATCCACCATCTGAGCCACCATCCTGTCCTTTGAAGCAGGGCAGGACAACTGCTGGAACAAACAACCACCTCTCCCTCGGACTCTTTCAAATACAAGGGATGTTCTCATGGAGGAATTAAGTCACTGGAAAATCAGAAAAACCAGACATTGGAAAGCCAAACACCCAGAGCCTAGCACTGAATTTGGGAAATGTTTTGTAGCTTAAACTATATTTGCCAGGATACGTTAAAAAGGAAAAAATTAAAAGATGGAAAACCTTGTGGTTCTCTTCCAGTTCCCAACATCCATATATCAAGAACCTTGAAATTTAAATTAAAATCCAATGGATGTAGGTGACCAAGAAATGTACCAAATTATACCCAGGTGTTTTATCTTTCACTAATTGATGAGTTTGTCATAACGATTCTCTTCTCAATAAAAAGGGCTCTATATTTTAAAATAAACTTTTAATTTTAAAGTAATTGTAGATTTAATGAAAAGTTGCAAAGACAGTACAGAGGGTTCCTGTTTATCTATACCCAGGCTCCTACAATGTTAGCACCTTATATGCCTGTGGGATGCTGATGAAAACTAAGACATTGATATTGGTACATTACCCAGTTTTTGGCCAGATTTCACCAGTTTTCCCAGTAATGTCCTTTCCTGCTCCAGGATGCAGTTGAGTGTCCCACTTTACTGGTAGTCCTCATAGCTCCTTTCTCTCTGGGTTCTTTCCCTCTGTTCTGTGGCATGTGGTGGGTTTCTGGAGAAAAAACCAGGGCTGGGCATGGTGGCTCACACCTGTAATCCCAACCCTTTGGGAGGCCAAGGCAGGCAGATCACCTGAGGTCGGAGTTCGAGACCAGCCTGGCCAATATGGCGAAACCCCGTGACTACTAAAAATACAAAAGTGAGCTGGGCGTGGTGGTGCTTGCCTGTAGTCCCAGCTACTGGGGAGGCTGAGGCAGAAGAATCACTTGAACCTGGGAGGCAGAGGTTGCAGTGAGCCGAGATCATACCACTGCACTCCAGCCTGGGTGACAGAGCGAGACTCCATCTCAAAAAAAAAAAAAAAAAAAAAAAAAAAAAAAAAAACTGAAAAATCCAGGAAAAGCCTTCCTACCAGCTTTTACAGACATCGTTTGCCCCAGGTAAGCAAATGTTCATGTGGGTTTCTCCCTGAAGGCAACTGTCTCTCCAAACTTCAGATTGGTTACTTGCTTTTTTTGTTTGTTTTTTGGTTTGTTTGTTTGTTTTTTGAGACAAAGTCTCACTCTGTTGCCCAGGCTGGAGTGCAGTGGCATGATCTCAGCTCACTGCAACCTCCACCTCCTGGGTTCAAGCAATTCTCCTGCTTCAGCCTCCCAAGTAGCTGGGACTACAGGCGTGCACCACCAAGCCCAACTAATTTTTGTATTCCTGGTAGAGACAGGATTTCACCATGTTGGCCAGGCTGGTCTCGAACTCCTGACCTGAAGTGATCCGCCAACCTAGGCCTCCCAAGTGCTGGGATTATAGGCATGAGCCACCATGCCGGGCTGTTTGCTTTTTGACCTCAGTTCTCTGATGGGTTCAATAAAAGGCATGCACTTATATTGTGTCCAGTTTTATTTCTTATAAAAATGGGAATGATGCTTATTCTAGCTCTCCACAACTTCAAACTGAAACCAGCACCACTCTACCTTTTTTGTAAACAAAGCACATCTTTAGTCTAGAAATGTCAGTACTAGAGAACTTAAGTGGACAAATGCTGAAAATATATGTAGAAAGTTGTTCATTAAAAGTCATTATAATAGTAAAGAACTAGAAACAACTTAAATGTTAATGAATAAGAGGCTAGATTGATATAATTATATATCCGAATGCTCTATGTCACTCACAGTAATGTGTAGCTCTGTGACTATCAACATGGACAAATACTTCTGACAGATTATCAGGTGAAAATTTAGATTCCAAATTGCACACCTATCTCCCAAGCCCAATTACATACACTTGAATGGCTTCATGCGTGACTGTGTGCTCATGTTTGTGTGCAGCAGTTATTTGCAGAGGGTGAGAAATATAACAATCCACTTTACTGAAATGCTAAAAGCAATTGCCAATTTATGATAGGATTCTACAGAAAATTTTACTTTATGCTTTTCTTCATTGTTCAGTTTTTTAGAATATGTATTTAGAAATGAGTGGGTGTTTAAAATGAGTATCTATAGAAAAAATCAATTTTCATTTTCAAAAAGAGGGGAAGGGAAAGCCTGTTACTGTGTCAGCCTGCACAGGAGTTGGGGTGCGTGTTTCAGAGAAGTGCAGATGAGCACGCCCTAGTTGCAGTAAATGTATCTACAAGGAATTCAAAAGCCTCTTGGCATAAAGTTTCCAAAGCCAAACTTATAGAAGGGGGGCCAAGCAGGGTTGTGATTCTGAGTGCAGGCTCTGGAGTCCACAAGACCTTGGTTCAAAATGTGGCTTTGCCAGTTATGAGCCAATGGCTTTAGATAAGTGTCTGGAAAAACTCAAATCATTTCTCTATCCTCTCATTCAACACCACAATCATTAACACAGAAGACTTATGCACCCAATGTGTGGTTTGTCCCGACCACAGGCAATCAGTTGATTCTTCAGCAGACACCAGGTGGGTATCCTCCAATTCAATTATGACACCATCTACTTGGAGATAGCGTCAGACCCCACCAGGTAAGGACTCAGCTGCTAAAACTTCCCCGACTCCTTCAGAATCAGTCGTAAGTCCAGGCCTTTGGAACTTCTGACAAGTGGCCCCAAGTTGGGATTTCTAGGACCCTCTCTTTTGTATTCAGTTAATTTGCTAGACTGAATCACAGAACTCAAAGAAACACTTACGTTTACTGGTTTATTAATATTATAAAGGATATTGCAAAGGATACAGATGAAGAGATGTGTAGGATGAGGTATGGGGGAAGGGGCACAGAGCTTCCATGCCCTCCCTGAGTGCCACTTTTCAGGACCCTCCATGTGTTCAGCTACCCAAAAGCTCTCCAAACCCAGTTCTCTTAGGATTTTACATAGGCACGATCAATTAAACCACTGGTCATTGGTCATCAACCTGACCTTTAGTCTCTCTCCCCTCCCTAGAGGGTGGGGATGGGGCTTAAAGTCCCAACCCTTGAATTATATCTTGCTGTTCAGCAACCAGCTCCCTCTTGAAGCTACTGTTACATGCTTATGTACTGATATCATTATAGGTTATCTATCTATATATAGTTACGTACATTATATCATAAATAACTATATATGGTTATATACATATATCATATATAATCATATATATTATATGCTTATTATATCATATAGATATATAGCGTATAATGCATTATATCATGTGCTATATATCATATATAATATATACATATATATCATATATATAGTTGTGTGCTTAGATGCTTATATCATATGCGCTCTGTATACATAGAGCTCTCTGTATACATAGAGCATATGATATATATGCGATATACATATGCATTAGCATACAAACGATACACAGATACACATACCACAAGATTTGCATTAGCATATAAAAAGATAGTATGTTGAAGACTCCAAGGATTTTAGGAATTGCATGCCAGAAACCTCAACAAAAAACAAATACATATTTCACAATATCACAGTAAATTACTTAGGTTCTTGGAGATTCAGTTTTATCATCCTTAACTAGTGAGCATGAAGTTTTCCTCATGAGGTTACTATGCAGATACAGTGAAATAATGTATGTTCAGCCCTTAGCACAGTACCTGGCACATAGTAAGTGCTCAACAAATGTGCATGAGAGTTCATATTAGCACTGGGTGCTGAGGCCCATGTGTTGTAAATATGGTTTGTGAGATGATGTTACGCTTTTCCTTTAAAGGATGGATTTCCTGGCTGGATCTCTGGCTTGTGCACTTGTGCAACTTCTAAAAACCCTCCACCAGGGCACTTGCCTGTGCTCTGTGAAAGTGGCTTTAACTCATTCATGCCTGTATGGCGGTGCATTCTCCCACTGCAGGCTGAAGGTGGGAAGCTGGAGGATCGTCTCTTCCATAGCCTGCACAGCACATCTGAGGAATAAACACTCTGAATGTTCTCCCCTATAGAAAAGGAAGCCACAGCTACCACGGTCTCCCCACACCAGTGTATCAATTAAACCCAAAAAACTACTTCAGGGGGCAAAGAGGTGGTGAACAGCACTTTGGTTTGGACCCGTCAGCAAAAGTCACTGCTGACAGCTATGACAGTGGCAACACAAGCGTGGCTGAACGACACCCAACGAGGAGGATTGTGGAATTCTACTCTAAAGGAGAGTAAGACATGGATCAGGCTGTATCATCAAAGAAATCCACAGCACAGCCTTCCCTCGCCCTCCATCTCACACGAGTGAGAAACCACATTTGTGAAAACGATTAGACAAGTCGAGTTTGCAGACTCTTACTCAGACATGGTCATTTTATTCTTTTCCATCTGAAATCCAAGTAGCTAGTGGAGACAGCAGTGTATGCGGTTGGCTAATTCCTGCAGTGCTCATAAGTTAACTAATTATTTCCATGGTCTTTAAATCACTCTTTTCCATCTGTAAAGCCCTCATTCAGGCAAGTCAGGGATGGGGACCACCCTCTTTGCTTTGCAGATTTTCCAGCCCGAATGAGCAGATCAGGCCATTGCTGAGGTGGAGATGCCATGTGACAACTCTGCAGAGCGTGAATGATATCAGCATATGGGACTCAGCCGGCAGGGACAGCATGGCAGGGAGGAGCATCCTCTCTTGGCCCGGGGACCTCCGCACATTAGCTGCCTTCACCACTGGGTGGTTGCCTGACGTTGGACATGTGGACCTTTCTGGTCTCAGTGTTCTCCTCTGTGAAGAGTTCAGAGTTCTTCACTCCTAGGGCCGTAGTCTGCGTTGGATGAATGAGCTCTGTGAGGTTCGATGCCCAGCACAGGTAGGCTCAATGCATGTCGGTTGTTACTCTGTTTGCAGCCAGAAGCACAGGAGATCCCAGTGGGCCCCAGGTCCCTGTGAGCCTTTGACAGCCTTGAAGAATGTAGAGGGACATCCTGTGGCAGTGGAATGAGAACACAAGGATTACAGAGTAAGGATAGCAAGGGGAGGTGGTGAGGCCAGCCTCCATGAGAAGCTGGGTAGGAGTTCAATGGAAGACAAGTGGAAGATGGCTGGATGGGTAGTATGAAGCAGGGTCACCATTGAAGGAGGACTTCAAATGCAGGATGAAGACTTTGGCATGGGAGCCGGGCAAGGCGGGGTATGCTTGTAGTCCCAGCACTTTGAGAGGCGGAGGTGGGAGGATCACTTGAGGCCAAGGGCCTGAGACCAGCCTGGGCAAGATAACGAGATCCTGTCTCTAAAAAAAAAAAAAAAATAGTCTCAACTACTCAGGAATCTGAGGTGAGAGGATCCACTGAGCCCAGAAGGTCAAGGCTGCAGTGATCCGTGATTGCACCACTGCACTCCAGCCTGGGATACAGAGCAAGACCCTGTCTCATTAATTAATGAACAAATAAGTAAATAAATATTGTCATGGGGACAGGCAAGAGAGACTAGTTAGGAGGCCATTACAGTAATCCACAAACTAGGGGCTCAGGGCTGGTCCAGGAAAGTGAGACGTGAGAGGACGGAAAGGCGCAAGAGCTAAGGCAGTGAGCAGAAGAATGAAACTCAATTGAAAACCTCTGTGAAGTATGGAACATCAACGAAAGAAGGCTTTGCATATTTGTTTTGTCCCCAAAGCAGACATATACAAGAGCACCTTGACTATCACCAAAAAGATCACCAGTATAGAAAATCCATTTAGCTGATGCAACTGATGGAGAAAACCCTTCAAGATGCTTATGAACTTTGCTCCAAATCTTACAACACAACTGAAGGGAACCACAACTCAAATGGAGTTACATAAGATTTCACTGTCCATTTGAGCTTTAAATGCATTCCATCATAGAAGTCAGAAAAGCTCAAATATTTTAAAATGCGAAGTAATTTTTTTTCTTCAATTTTACTTCATTAATCCCTTCCAAAAAGTCTACTTTCAAAGGCTCAAGAAATTAGGTCTCACTTTTAAAGAATGGAGAAAGGGCAGGATTGCCTTCAGAAGGCTCTATGGCCAAACACCAATATTGTCAGATATGAAAACACTGATGAATCAAAGGCCGTTCCAAGCGTCTGCCAATTTTGATGTAAAGCCCTCTTTCTGTACTGATGAGCCTGCTTGACTGACAATACAGTAACTTTTTTTTTCTCAAGTGAACGCCTTGCACAAGGATCTTAAAATTGTTAGAAGAAATGGGATGAAAATGTTCATTAAAGGTGATGAGGAAATTTGGATGAGACCAAAAACAGCCCTGGTAAGAAGGGACTGAATCAAAGGCATCAAATGTAGGGCAGCCGCTCCCTGCAAGGTTGCAGCTGGAAGGAGCCTGTTCAGGTAAGAGCTTAACTAGGGCTGTCAGTCACACTAATTGCCTGTGATTAAATGGAGTGAGTCAGCAGAGCTGGGCATTGGCCCAGTGATGAGGCTGCTTCATCCATTGTGAACTGGGGACCCGGGATTGTGAGGCTTACCAGTGACGAGCAAGTGACACACGGTATGCACTCCCAGATCCTTCCATCAACACCCATCCAAAGCACTTGCTTTCTCCAAACAACAGCACTTTGTTTTAGCATCATCAAATCATGTGCTGGAAAAAACTTCCAAATAGCCCTTAGTTGATGTCCATGTTTCCAAGGTTGGGCTCAGGTTTCAATGATTAATAAGCAAACCCTTGTGATCAGCTATGAAAGATTGGTCGCCTTTGAATGGCAAAGGTTTTCTTTTTTCTTGAATTTCTTCACTACCCTGCCTCTTGATAGCCCATACCCACTCCGATTGTCCAGCTGGTGTTTGATGATGAATATTTCTGTCTGAGATCTCTTCCTGTAGTCTGTTTTCCCTTCCAAAACCAGTTCTACCTTTTCCCAAGAAATCCTTCATCACCATCACTTATCTTATCTCCATCGGGGTCCTTATTTCCAAATAGAACCCACATATTGGGGGAATAGGGCCACTTCAAATCCTTTAGGTGACTCCTTCTTCACCCTCCCTCTCCCCATCCATCCCTCCTTAGCTGCTCTTTGTCTATTTCACCTCCACCCAGCACTTAACACACCCTGCCCAGGGACCACTGGAATCCAGCTGGGTGACCTGCTCTTCCAAAGGCAAATGTCTGTGCTTGGTTCCTATTTGTGGCCCCATGCTTTTTGAAAAGTATGCTACATTAAAAATATTTTTTAAATATCTAGAGTCAATGCTCGGGAAATTTTTACTGGGTGAACATGAGTACATACGTTTTTCTGGGCAGAATAGAAAGTCCTGGAGAGGGACACTGCAAAGGATCTAAAAATGTCTGTGTCTGTTTGCATCTGCTTTTCTTTGATAGGACACCAAGTAAAGCAATAAAAATGTTAATCTTCTCAGTCCCGCCTCTGACTCATGGAGCCTCTGAGGCTGTGACAGCAATAAGGTAGGTGGAGAAGTTAAAGGGAAAAACATAAATTAGGTCATGAGAGGATAAAGAGACAGATTTTCAATAGGCTTCGACCTTCAGAGATGGGAGGGCCTAAATTAAATGGATCATACAAAATTCAATAAACAAGGATTGGAGATGGCAGATGATTTATCCTATTATAATTTGAATTAAGCTGGAGCATCAATAACACCCCTGACCCGAAGGTTATTAAGAGACAGCTAATAACAGGAACAGAAGCAGCACACGCTGTTGATGACTGCTCAGAATTTAGGGCTCAGGCATTTAGGGCTGGGGGATTGATTGCTTGAAAGATAAATTTCATCCTTGGTGCTGCAGAGCAGAGCATGGCAGGATGAGCAACTAGTGGTGTCCCAGAGCCACCAGCCCACAGCCCACTCATATGTGACCAAGACAGCATCACATTCCCCTCGGCTTGGTGAAACTTTAGACAGATTCCATCCTGACTATCAGCCCCTCACCTCCCTTTTCATAGAGCATTTACTTTAAAAAATGTGCAATTATAAATCCTTTGGAGCTACAAATCTTCCCCCAGATTCTGGCTCATTTTACAACCCAGAAAATGCCTTTCTCAAGGACCTGGAAATCGTCTCTGTGAAATGTAAATGGTGAAGGAGATGGCACTCCAAGCTCCCAGTTTCTGAGAATAGGAGCCTCCTCTGATGGATGCACATTAGAAAACACAGGTGGCCTAATCAGAGAAGAACATTTGCAAGCTCAGGCATAACTCAGCCTGCTGGTCACATCCCATTGACCAACCTCCCCTCCACTGACATCCTCCCATCCTTTCCACCAGCTCATGCCGCATTGGAAAACCCTCCCACATTTTGTATCATGGAAGTTGAGCTCAGGTTCTCTCCTCTATTGCACTAGTCTTTAGAGAAGTCTTCCTGGACTGTTTAACTTTGTACTGTACAGTTTTTACTTTTACTTTTACTTTGACAAGCCATCAGTGGAACCATTTGCTCCAAGCCCAGATCACTGGCTCTCAAGTCAGCCATCCTGTACATGTAGCAGGTGGATGAGAGACAGTTAATCCAGTGTCATTATTTCTGCTGCTATCAGATGACTCAGACTGTGTTCCAACATGAAAAACAGACCAAATCAATCACATAACTGGGTTTTGTGAGTCTCAGAGGAACTGGTTTGATGGAAGTTCAGTTCCAAAGCCACTTTCTTCCTTACACAAGTCTAATTCCACCGTCCCTGACATCTGGTTTGAATTAGTCAACTTAGCTATTTGGCTTGATGGAATTTTTGCTTTTCAACACCATTTGGGCATTGTTAAATTACATCATAATTGCATCATCAGGGGCTAATTGCATCAGAGTAATGGGGACACTTTTGAGCAATGTTCTGGGTTCCTTCATGTACTTGTTCCTTTATTCATAAGGGAACGCCCCTCCCCCATGACTTTCTTCCCTCACCAGGGAAAACACTGTTGTCTCCATTTCATTGATAAGGAAGTGAGGCATAGACTGAGTGTCTTGCCCAAGGTCACCTGCATGGATGGTGCCAGAGCTGGAATTGGAGTCCATGCAGCCTGCATGATTTCACAATGGAATGTAACAAGGATTTTATTTTATATATTAGGAATCCCAGGACGAACACACACACAGGGAGGATATCTAGAGAGCTGTCAGGACCCCTGAGGAAGAAACTTCTGCTGGAGGGAGATCCAACCTGGTAGAAGATCCAGAGGAAAGGCACTGTGTCTCCAGAGGCCAGCAGGGCATGGGCTGGGGAATCAGGAGAGGAGGGGCCATGGCAGGACTCAGGAGCTTGGCCACC
This sequence comes from Symphalangus syndactylus, assembly GCF_028878055.3. NCBI lineage: Eukaryota > Metazoa > Chordata > Mammalia > Primates > Hylobatidae > Symphalangus > Symphalangus syndactylus. Next base: position 11,871,683 of record NC_072446.2, on the reverse strand, counting down.
TCACTAAATTCTGCAGGGCTTCAGCACCCCTCTGAAGCACACAGGACAGTGCCACCCCCCTTCTAACAACTTAGACACTTGAGGACATCACTGAACCTCAAATGTCAAGGGTTTCAGTGCCGTAGTGATTGGGTGAGAACCAGTCCACACAAACACGGACGGGGGCAGCAGAGGCACGTTGGGGGCAACGATGGTGCAGCAGCAGTGCCTGGAGGCACGACCTCATCCAAGAGCACACGTGAACACCCACCCATCTCTGGATTTTCAGATATTTTGCAACAGGAACTTTCCAGGGAGCCGAGGGGAGTAGGCAAACCACTGAAGATTGCTTTGCAGTGGCATCTGTCTCTCATTCTGTACTCACCAGCCAGTGAGGTCTGGGGAATGCCTGGCCTTGCTTTACCAGCTCATTCACCATCCCAAACAAGAGCAGGAGCCATCCACACCAGGAGTCACCCATGCCAGTATCTCCCGTAGGTTCTATCAAAACCACTGTTTCTCACATGGGGCCTTTCCGTGCTTTAGATGGCATGAAATCTGCACATGCAAGTCTTGAAAACTGCCAGGAGAATTGTGTGTTAGTCAGTGAAACTATTACCTGTTCATTTGATAAGAGAAAATTAAATTATTCAGTTCCCAATAACACAAGCAACATCCCAGCCATAATAGTGGAGTAATTGTTTTACAATTAAGGCGTGCCCAGAATGTACATTACCAACTCATTTAATAATGTGCACATTGAGTTGCTTATTTTTTTTCCAAAGAGGCAATTCAAATAAGTAATTTAGTGGTAGAAATAAACTATGAATTTAATTTATATGTTCATTAATTGTACAATTAAACAGAATGCTAATTGACTGTAGAATTATAGCTAAATGGGACACTGCACCCGGATAATTAGTTCTCATTCTGTTTTTCATTGTGAACATAATTTTTGGTGGTCTCACCCTACCCAATTAGGTTTTGTTTGGCTTTATTGGAGCATAAATCATTCTTCTAGCGCAAAGATTTAATCCTCACAGTCCAGCTGGTGTGTTACACTCCTGTCCCAAAAGGTTATCCCTTTGCTTGAAGAGAAAGGACATCTGATTATGGTCGTCAGGAACGGGAGGGTGTTGTGCCCGTCTGCGATTTTTGGTGTCTTCTCTGCAGAAGGAAGAGAGAAGACAGACAGGGTAGGTTAGTGCCAATAGCATCTGGACTCCCCAGAAGGTTCCGCCCAAGGGGGACCAGGATCTGGACAAGGGGTTCATCACCTCTACAGTTTTTACTCACTGAAACGATCAATTTTGTAATACCCAGAACTGCCACTTTCTAACAGGTGATCTCCGCATAGGCAGCCAGCTCCGAGACTGAGGAGAACAGACATGCAGGGAAGGTGCCCATGCAGGGAACCAGGTGTCTTCCCACGGAATCAACGTGGCTCTGCAGTCGACACACCACTCCCGTCGTCTCTCCTGGGGGCAGCATCCTCAGGTGCTGTCTCCTTGCTCTGATTCAGTAGCCAGAGGGTCCGACGGCTCACAACAAATTTCTGGTTCAATGCTTAGATACACACAGGCAGGTTTTGCTTTTCTCAGCTGCTCAGAAAGAAAAGAAGGAAAATGTGAAATGGTGGTTCCCTTATGACATACATGTTATACCAGGATAGAGTGAGCACCAGGGTCACAGGATTCAGGGTCACAGGACTCGCAGTCACAGGACTCGCGGCCACGCGGCCAAAGCAGCTGCGGAGCAGCAATCCCTATGCCTTCAGATACGTTGGAATCCCCCAGGGTCGTGGGGAGCATGCTAAAATGCAGATTCCCAGGCAGAGGGCCTCCCCTGTGATGCTAAAGAAGCTTAAATTTCAGGGCTTGTCTCGAACATAGTTCTTTGGTAGGCAGTGTGGGAAATTCCAAAGCTGCCCTTTGAAAGGCCAAGCCTGGCATAAAGTCGGATGTGAAGACAGGCTCTTCCCCAGCATCCTTCTCTTAACACGGTGCTCCTGTCCAACCACATCTATCTGAGTCAACCCACAAATATTGAGATCTGCCCCAGAAATAAAGGGCACTGCTACAGCAGACGACAAGGCAGTCTCAGATCCCAGAGTGTGGGGTACAGGACTTTAGCTGAGCTCGGAGACCATAGGAAATGTGGCTCCATGCCCAGTGTGCATTTCTAAGGACCCTCAGAATCTCCCCTGCCTGACACAGCTGAGCTCATAGTGTTCAGAAGTCTCCTGTGGCTTCCCTAACAAATTGCCACCCTCTTGGTGGTTTAAAACAACACGAATTCAATCTCTTACCTTTCTGGGGATTAGACATCTGGAGGTTCCGGGGGAAAATCTGTTTCCTTGACTTTCCCAGCTTCCAGAGGCCACCTGCACACCTTGGCTGATGGCCCCTTTCTCCCTCTTCACAGGTAGAAGTTACATCACTCCCACCTCTGCTTCCATCTTCACATCTCCCACTCTGACTCCCTCTTCCCCTGATAAGGATTACTGTGATTACATGGAGCCCACCCAGATAGCCCAAGGTACCCCAAATCCTTAACTTTGTCATATGTACAAAGGCCCTTTTGCCATGTGTGGTGACATTTCAGGTTCCCAGCATTAGAATGTGGACATTTGGGTGGAGGGATTATTCTGCTAATATTCCCCAGGCAGAAAAAATGAACAATATTGCCCAGATTGCCGACACTAGGAAAAACGCATTACCTTTCTGGGATCCTTTAGTATTTTGGTGTTCGCTCCTGTCGAACTCCCCAACCCACACGCAGGCAACACAACATTGAGAAAAGGGGAGCTTGGGAGCAGCCGGGTTGCCCTATGGCAGACATCCTTCTTGCTGCCTGTAGAGAGGATATGGGTGGAACAGATAGTTTTGCTTTGTTTGTTTGTTGCATTATTTAGATTACGCAAAGGCATATTCCCATGAAAGTTCATTGAGCAGTGGAAGTCGGAAGGGAAGAGCCTCAAGGTGATTGCTTAATCCAGGGAAGAAGCAACTGCTCAGAACGTCATTCACTTTGCCATGAAGTTGTTGATGTGACAAGGTCTCAAACTAGAAAATTTCTGAAATGATTACTTGACATGAAAGGCAGAGTTGTACAGGCAGTATAATCAAGCAGGCAGTTGGTCTTGGTTCCTGAGTGTCAGTAACTAAAAACTGAACCAAGAACACAAACTTACACCTCCTAAAGTCGGTTATTTGCACACACTGGCTGCTGCGCCTCTCCCTGCCTGGCCCCTTTTTCTTTATTTTGTTCCTTTCCTAATTTTGTTCATTTCTTTATTTTGTTCCTAAGTACTGAGCGCCTTTTAACATCCCCTATAACATTTATTTTGTTTATCATTTGCCTCCTCCATGAGATCAGGGATTCTGTCCTTTGTTCTCTATCCCAAGAACTAGATACGTGCCTGGTCTGTAGGTGACTGATAAATATTTATAGAATGAATGAGTGTGAAACACCATATGATTAGTAGACTGCATTTACTTAGCATAATGGAAATAACCTCTCTATTATAGTGTTAAAGCTGGGCTCTTATTGCCGTTTGGAGAGTATGATTTGTTAAAGGTGCAAGTCAAGCTGGGATTCCTTAGGGTTCTCTTGAGTTCCCAAATCAAGCCAAGCAATGGAGGTTTCAGATAAGACCTGGTCAGCATCCTGCTGTAAAGCAGTATCTCCCAAGTTTCCACTAAAATATTTATAGAGGCACAGAGAAAAGTTGAAAAATTGAGAAGCCCTCACCCAATACTGATGAAAAAGTTAAAGATGTGCTATTATAGACGGATAATTATAGATAAGAAAACCCTTGCTAAGAATTATAGATATTTTCTAAGGAAAATATCAGAGCTACCAAAATAGAATCAATCATCAATGACATAATTATAAAAAAATTGCTGGAACGGTAACAAAGATCTGAGAACACAGGCGGCAAGCGTTCACCAAATTTCAAAGAAAGCCAGTAAAAAATGGGCCAGATTTTAGACACATCTTGGAAAGTATTTAAAATAATAAAATAAAGATAAATGCAAAATACTAGATCATTTTTAGGAAGAGAAAAATACGGCTACATAAAAACAAATACAAATCACCATGGCCCCAGCTTGCTTTTTTGTCACACTCCTGCCCAAAGGAAATAGAGCAGCAATTGCAGAGGTTCTGAAGCAGAGGGAGCAATCCATGGACGCCACTCCCACATGTGTGGGGGTGACACACGCTCATGAAATTTACCTCCCAGATATGCTTTCTTGGTGTTACAAAAATGTAGCCTTCAGCCTTAATAAGAGATACACTTAAGAATTCAAGGTACTGGCCCAGCACAGTGGCTCACGCCTGTAATCCCAGCACGTTGGGAGGCCTAGGCAGGTGGATCACCTGAGGTCAGGAGTTCGAGACCAGCCTGACCAACATGGTGAAACTCTGTCTCTACTGAAAATACAAAATGAGCCGGGCGTGGTGGCGCATGCCTGCAATCCCAGCTACTCAGGAATCACTTGGACATCAGCGCCTTTAAAAGAACCTTATTGGATAAGCACCCCACATCTAACTGCATTCTAACTGGATGCCCTGCACAGTTGAATCTAGAAGGATGGTTCTCAGCGCTGCATTCCTCTGGGGGCTGGCCCATGCCCAGAGATTCTGATTCTATTCCACAGTCAGGACTGAGAGCAACTCTCACAGCTAATGAATGATTAGCAAAATGAAATAATTTGATCATAAATTATCCCTCATCCATACAGTGGGGAAAAGGCACAAAACATGAGGTCCACTGCATCTGCCTCACAGACACTGGGTGAGAATTCCCTTCTTTCTTCTCGTTTGCATTTTCCAGGTTTTTAAAAGAAAAAGACATTCTTTTCAGTGAAAACAATAACAGCAAAAGTTTTCTATAAAGAGCCAAGTTTTATGGGTCACAGCGACCTGCTACCAATTCATTCTAACATTCAGCTCTAATTAGAACAGAAAGCCCTGTACTTTTGTCTCACTCTTATAAATCTTATCAAACGTGAACTGCGAAATCTTTTCCAAAACTTTTCTCCTAGGTCCCACTTGGTCAAAATAAGCCTTTAATAAAAAGACTGAAAATTAGTTTGTAGCCAGGAGACTCCTGGAAGTTTGGAAGTTAATCTGTAGTTGGAAAAAACAAACAAACAAACAAACAAACAAAAGGCTTCCACACTTGTTTAGCTCTGGGCTTTTCTGGTTCTGCTATTTATTGACCTGGAAATTAAGGCAGGCTGTCTAACTTCTCTTAGCTTCAGTTTCTTCATCTTTAAAATGGAAGTGATGGGCTGGGCACAGTGACTCACACTTGTAATTCCAGCACTTTAAGAAGCTGAGGCAAGTGGATTTCTTGAGCCCAGGAGTTCAAGACCACTCCTGGGCAACATAGTAAAACCCCATCTCTACAGAAAATACTAAAATTAGCCAGACATAGTGGCGCGGGACTTTAGTCTCTGCTACTTGGGAGGCTGAGGTGGGAGAATCACCTGACACTGAGAGGCTGAGGTTGCAGTGAGCTCTGATCATGCCATTCCACTCCAGCATCAGTGAGATACCTCAACAAGACCATGTCTCAAAGACAAAAATGGAAATAAAATGGAAGTGATGATATCTACTTCAAAACAGCAAAGACAAAAATAAACTAATTTAAGGAAAGGAGAGAGACTCTCATTCTCATGATATAGACAGCAGAGACAGGTGGCAGTAGGAGGCTCTACTTGTATGACCTGGAGTGGACCTTTCCCCTTGATACCTACAGTAGAGATGATTTTGGAATGCTCTGCCACTAAGCATGCTGCTTCATGTCTGATTAACTTCACATTTCTACAACACAGCAATCAAAACAACAACCTTTAGTGTGTGGGGTGGTCCCCAAGACCATGCTCAGGATGAATAGTTCACTAGACAAACTCATGAAATGTGAGCTGTCATGCTCATGGTCATGGTTTATCAGGATGAAGGGACTCAGGTTAAAATCAGCCTGGAGAAGACAAGCATAGGGCAGGGTCCAGAGGACTCCAGATGTGAGCTCCATTTGTCCCTCCCGATGGAGTCATACGGACAGCGTTTACTCCCCTGGCAAGGATGTGTGATAGTGCTTAGTCAGTGTCACCAACCAGCAAAGCTCGCCTGAGCCTTGGGGTTCAGGTACTTGCCGAGGTTGGTCACTTAGCCTTTGGTTTCCAGGCTCTCCGAAGGGAGGGTGAGCTGTTACCATGTGGCTCAAGGTCCCCCAGTAAACAACACACATACCAAACATCACATGCCTAGGGCTCAGAGCTGTCTGTCAAGAAGCTGGGCAAGGGTCCATCTCTTCTCTGGGCAAAGTTAATCCTCTAGGCTCACCTCTCATCAAGGGTTGACTATTTGAAAAAATCAAGATGTCTGTCAAGGATAAAGACCCATCAGAAAAACGATAGAAGGGATTGTAGGACTCTGGGAGACATCTGACAATGGAAACAATTGTTAATATTTCTAGGAGGAGGTTTTGGATCTTAAATTAGGAAACCGGCTGCGATCAAATCCCCTCACTAAAAGCTGAGAGGCGACAAATTGGACTTTCCAGAACTGACAGTCTAGACAAGGGGTCAAGGAAATTTCCTGCAAAGGGCCGGATAGTAAACATTTTTGGCTTTTGCAGGCCACATGGTCTCTGTTGCAAGTACATGGCCATATCTGCTGTTGTAGAGCAGAAGCTACCACTGACAATAAGTTAACAGAGGTGCCGGGTTCCAGTAAAACTATTTATGGACATTGCAATGTAAATGTGATACAATTTTCACATGCCATGAAATATTAGGGGCCTTTTGGTTTAGTGCATAAGTGAAGCTCAGGGGACTTGGGTAGTGATGGAAGTACCTTCCTCGACACTGTAATGGTGGAATCATGTCATCATACGTTTGTCAAAACCCATAGAAAGTACAGTGCCAAGAGTGAACCCTAATGGCAAGTATGGACTTTGGTTCATAATAATGTATCAGTGCTGGCTTGTTAGTTTTAGAAAACATCCAACACTAGTGTAAGATGTAATAGGAAAACGTGTGTGCCAGGCCCCATGGGTAGCAGGAAAAGATACATGGAACTCTATGCACTACCTGCCAAATTATTCTGTAAATTAAAATTGTATTAAAAATATAAAGTCTTAAAAAAAGTATAAAAAACATTCTCAGCTCACAGGTAATAAGAAATCAAGTGGTGGGTTGGGTTTGGCCTGTGTGCTTTCATTGTACCTGAACCCTCAGACAAGCTGGGACAAAAGCTCACACATGTGTGTGGCCCTCACATGGGGCAGAAACGATGCTGTGGGTTGGTCCCATGGGCAGTGGCAACAAGTGAGCAGAGTCAACATGGGCCAGAGGAGGGTTCTTGATGGGAAACTTGGGTGGGAGCCTTAAGGAATGGGCAATTCCCCTACTTCTTTATGCTGTTTGCTCAGGATCTAATTTAGAAACATGAGCAGGACCTAGTAGCAACCTGAGAATCCACAGGGCGTGCATGCATGATTTTGACTTTCCTGAGCTTGGAAAAGCCATTTTTCATACTTGCTGTTGGTCTAAATAGCTATATTATTTGCGGCAGAAACTTTGCAAACCAGGCCTAGAGGGAGACAGGAATTTCTCCAGATATTGTCCACTCTTAATAAGCTGCTCACCCTCCTGGCTTCTTGAAGATGGAGTAATCAATAAGGCATCATTTTGAACAGTGTAAGTAGCACAATTTATTTGGCAAACACATATGAGTTCCCACTGTGTGCTCACGGTTCTCTCGGCTGTAAGAGCTTATGGCAATTATGAGGTGATGTTGGAAACGGCTGGTAGAAACCTCCAAGTAAGAGAAGAAACAAGAGGCGTCATACTGATCTCATGGAATATATTTTAATGCTAATAGATTTTAATGCAACCCAATATGCTCCCTGTGTGGCAGTCTAGGGCCTGGTTAACGGTTGTCTGTGACTGTTTCAGCTGAGCCTCACTGTGCATCCAATTATGAGAACACATTAATCAGCCACTTGACAAGATACATATTTATTGCTTCTGATATTTTCATTATGTCGGCCAAGGCTCAACCTAGTTTTATAAAGAAAAGCAATGAGCCGGTTGCCCACAGGGATGTTGAGAATGGAGACCCCTCTGGTTTCCCACCTGGAGATGGTCAACAGAAACCAAGACATATCCTAAAATGTTGGTCTCTGCATTCTCACTAGTCCCTCTCCTTGGAATTCAGAAGGAGTCAAGACCAAATTACTATCTCTACTCCTGTGTTGAGTGGTTACCATGATTACCTGGTCAATAACTCATTGTCGGTAGATTTCAATACTGCTTGGGGATTTTCCATTACTCTCCATCTACAGCAGTGAGAACTCTGCTGTGTTCTACAGGACCCCCTTTCTAGGATTTGCCTTCTATCTGGAGGCTTAAAAGAAGAACTGAGCAGGCTTAGCAAATGGTTCAAGGTGTGGGAGTGTGAGTCAGACTTCAGGGTTCCACAGTGCCTCCCCAGCTCTGTGATCTTGGTTGTGAATCTAACTTCTTGCGCCTTCCTGCAAGTCAGCCCACCTGCAACATGGAACTAACATGCATACCTATTTGTAAAGTGCTTAGGATGATTCCTGGCTCAAAGTGTGCAACAAATGAATGACATCAGTAAAGAGACCAGAGCAGTGAGATCTAGTCATGTCCGGAGCACTTTTGGGAAAGAGGAGAAAACGTGAGAGGCGGCCTGCTGTGGAGACCGAGTTCAGCATGGATCTCACAGCTGAAAACACATACCTGGTTTCCGAACCACATTTTCAATGACTGCCTTCCCCAGAAATAGTGCTGCCTTCTGCTAATGATCTTCAGGTTCTATGGCTACTTTTAATACAGACATTCACTGCCATCTGGAATATTAAGAACATCCTGACAAAGGGGGCTGTGTCTACATCCTTATGCTCCAAGTCCACATGGTCATTAAGAACTGAACCAGATGGAGCCCCTGGGCAGTGGGAGATTAGGCAATGGGGAGTGTTTCTCTGTGTGGGTCCTGGGCTCAATGCCCACAGCCCCTTGCTCAGCCTGTCGGCTCCTTCATTCTGGCCACACAGCACAACAGTCCATGAATGCAGCAGTGACAGGGCTGGTGGCCTCTGAGTCATGGTTCTTGCTCCAGGACCCCTTGCCAGCCTTCCCCTGAGGCTGTTCTCATCCACCATAAGAGCGATGGCTGACAGCTCCAAACTCAGCCTGTAGGACAAGGCTCACCTCCTGCCTGCTTCTTTCCCTGGCTAGTCTTCTCCGTCCACTGCAGCACTTAGCTTCCCCGCCATCCTTCTATGACAACAAAGAGTTTACAGGCTGATGTCAAGGGCTCCTTATGAAACTCAGTGTGGCGGGCAGGGGGTTCTCACTGGGCGTGGGGAGTGGAAGGCCAAGGCCACTGAGCAGACTAACAAAGTATACTACTGGAGCCCAGCATGCTCACCTCTGAGGGTCAGTGTGAGTCCTTTCTATTTGATGATCAGAACCATCTCCACCAACATATTGTTACACAAGCATGGGTCCTAAATGAGGACTGGCTCAGAACTGCACTTCTGCGTTGCAGAGCATCTCATGTGGTCTCTGGGAAAGTAAGTATGAGAAGTTCAGGGGACCCTCTCTTCCTCTCATCTTCACTCTTACCAATGATCACAGCTTAACCTGCCACTGTGGCAGGTTAGAATAAAAAAGGATGGGGTTTGTTCCTACCTTTGAAAACATCACAGAGAGTCAAAGGGAATGTTTCCAGCCTGAACTAGACACCGCCGAGTGACACAAGCAACAGGAAAACACATCAAGACCAACAGCAATGGCGTTTCAAAAGCAAATTTGATCCATGGTAGTGGAAGAGCCAGCAAGTCCCCATCATTGAAAGCAAGCTTGCCTTTTAACTAAAGGTCTAGTGAGGGTCAGGCATGGGGAGATCTTGGAGAAGGGACATCTTCAGGGAAAAAGTAAGGAAGAGTAATGATTTGAATTCTTCCATTAAATTCCACACAGGGAAGACTGGTTAGCAGCCGAGAGGCAGTAATGGATGTGTCCTTCCCCTCGTTGGGTACCAGGCTTCCAGGTCAGGCATCCATGTTGATCCTCAACAGCGGTTCAGTAAGGCAGCTGAGACAGGGAACCACGAAAAGAAAGTGGAGACTGATGACAACCTATGGAAGAACGCCATAGGATCCAGCCAATTCCACTTCGTCCCACCCCATGGATAACCACCATCTGCGGGCAGGAGGCAACCGAGCTGGCCAGATTCCATGCCACCCCCCAGCAATACTCAACCAATCCTTGCTATCATTTCTTGGTACCATTTGTAATTTGTGGATTCATATTGCTAAGTCAGTCCCATGGGGAGAAGACAAAAGAAATGGGGCAAATCATCATAATAATAACAATAAAAAGGAGAGGCAAGAAGGAGCCCACTTCAGTCCTTTCACTGCCAAGAGCCACTGTCCCTGTGAACGGATGACTCGAATATGATCACATTTTGTCAAAGCCCCAGATAATTCCGTGTGGAATACACATTCCATAGTTTACCTTTGCTGCAATGAATAACCTATCCAGGAACCACATTCTTGAGACACTGTCTATCGATCTGCCTTCTTTTACAATCAAGAATCAAATACAGGTGATGGGCATCATTTTCCTTTCAATTATATCTTTAAAAATGGCATTTTCAATTTTGCTGCTTTAATAGTGGCCTGATTTTCACTGCAGATCTCATGAAGGGTATGGCAAGCTCACAGATAAAAACTTATGCTCTCTCTAAGAGATAACCCATCTCTCTGATGTCTTGTTTTTATGTAGACTCAGAAATGTTTTGTACCATGGAGCTTCACTGCCAAGAGGGTGGCTCCGGGGCCAGCAGCATTCTTATGGCAAAGGAGCTCCTCAGGAAGACAGAATCTTGGGCTCCACCCAGACCAGCTAAAGTCACGTGCATGTTTTATTTAGACCTCCAGGTGATTTGTGTGCTCTTTAAAATTTGAGAAGCTCTGCTATAGTGGAGATTGATAGCAGCTGCATTGCACCTCATCTAGCATCTGGTCCACACGATGTCATTTCCAATGGAACAACCCCTGCTGCAGCTAGACACCTGGCTGATGCCCCTTAAGCCAATGAGTCAGAAGCCCACAGAGGCCTATGGTTTATCAGAGGCAAACACAGGCAAAGCATTGCCTCCAACTGGACATTTTGGAGCTCACTTAGAATATGTTGGCTTTTCTTCCACTCCAGTCACTGAAATGCCTTACAGAGAACCCCTTTAAGAAAGTTTAATTTTAATAGCGACGATGTCAGGAAGCTTTGGGAGAACCCCGATAAGTTCAACTTTGTTCTTCTGCTTCCTCTCCACACCTGCTTGCCTTTCCCTTACAATGTGTAGTGTTTTATTTAACATTTTGTAATTGCAGAATGCATTTATGCTTTATTTATCGGATGTCTCTCTATACCTTCTGCCTGATGAAAAATGATGGAGGTGGTGCAATTGTGGGAAGCGGAGGAAATGAATTTTTTTTTTTTTTTTGAGACGGAGTCTCGCTCTGTCACCCAGGCTGGAGTGCAGTGGCGCAATCTCGGTTCACTGCAAGCTCCGCCTCCCGGGTTCATGCCATTCTCCTGCCTCAGCCTCTCCGAGTAGCTGGGACTACAGGCGCCCACCACCACACCCGGCTAATTTTTTGTATTTTTAGTAGAGACAGGGTTTCACCGTGGTCTCGATCTCCTGACCTCGTGATCCGCCCTCCTTGGCCTCCCAAAGTGCTGGGATTACAAGCGTGAGCCACCGCACCCGGCTGGAAATGAATTTTAGGTAATGTGTTTTTATTTGACATTCAATACATTGTTTTATTTTACTATCAAGACATACACCTGGTTAGCCGGCCATTTAGAATTACCAGTAATTTTGATATTTTCTATTTGACATTTTGGGGCATGGAGCAACTCTGGGAGGGAGAACACTGGTATTTTGAAATCAAGTGCGATACAGGAGTGCAGTTCAGCTATTTGCTTTGTGCTGATGTTTATGCTACCTCCAGGCAATAAAGGAGGTCTTTTTGAAAAAGAAAAGCACACTTACATTCTTTATTGAAACATGTAATTGAGTTCTTTATATGTCAGAGAAGCCTATTCATTTGTATTGAATGGTCATTGAGATATTCTGTCTATCGAAAATTCACATAGCCTCTGTGCAAATGCAGAATGTGCTCTTACAATGCCTCCCCCGTCAAAAAGTAATCCTTTTTGGAACAACAGTTTTGATCAATTATTTTAGATGACTATTTGGACAGTTCCAGTTCAGAAAAGATGATCGACAAAAAGCCAAAAGGATTCTGGCTACTTTGGATTGACGTGGGTATTTTAGGTTCATGGCTCTGATGGCAGTGAAGGGAGGTTCCATCTCTGTCAATTATCTGTTAAAGATATCCACCTATGAATGCTTTGAAGTAGAAAAGTGTGTTCAGTGTAAATTAACTTCAACATTCAAAGATGATGGTTCATGATTTATTTTCAAAATAGTGTATCTGTGAAAAATTAACAGCCACAAGGTTCCAATTATCTCAATGGCAGTCTAATTTATGGGGCATGAAGTACTTTAAAAAAATCGGGAGGTGTGTTTAGTAAGGCTAAATTGGTGTTGCCTTGTTGGGTCACAGCTTGAAGTCTATCTGAACGATGTGGATCTCATTAAACATCATCAACTTAAAATCGCTTAGGTGATAAGAAGGATGAAGATGTAGTTTGGGGCCCAATAGACATTTTTCTTTTGTTCATAAATGTATATCCTCTAGGAGCAGCTCTGACTTCTTCAAGCAGACAGCACCTTGGAAGACAAGCTGTGAAGGCAGTCAGGTGGGCACATCCCTCAGCCTGGACACCCGGGTCTCTGGCAACCTGACTGTTAAAAGGAGGTTCAAATCATCAACTCCCTCTTTCCCAGAGCCTTGAGTCCTGGCTGTGTGCAGGTATCGACTTTGGGAAGGAGCTCCGAAATTGATCAATATCTGCTGGCAGCTGAAATCTTCAGATATTTGTTAAAGAACCAGAGAGTCATGTTTCTGTGGACAGAGAGGGTGGCTGGTGCTCAGGGTTCCATGATTAAATAATGCCTCATTTAGCTGTTGCTGATAAGTGATGGGTCAATGCAGGAGCAGGTGTTTACTGTGATTAATCTAAACAGGAGCAACTCATAATGACCTGTTCCTTTGGCACCTGCATAAGTGAAGAAAATTTGTCATTTGCTGGTTTAGGAGCAGTTTCTCACTTCTAATGAGCTCTGCAGACAGAGGGGACTTCAAACGGGCTTGCAACCACAACCAAAAATATCAAGCTGCTGGAGGAGGTGGAAGACCCTCAGAACACTGTGAGCTTTCCAAGTGTTCTTCCCACACTCAGAAGGATTGCAGGAAATGAAATCGCACTGTTAGCAGGCAGCCACATGCTTCAGCACCTCACGGCATCCTGGAGATACACCAAGACCATTCTCTCCCATAGACGTAATGCCTGGGGGAACATATGACTTTACAAATTCAGCTAACTAGCTCCGTCACCTAGTGGCGCAAGGCACTCTGGATTCAGAGTGGGCACACAAATTTCTTTCACTAGTAAGAGAGAATTCCCAAACAAGTCCCCTTTTTACCATTCCACATTCTTTGGAACATATTTTGGGAAGCATTGATAACAATAATCTATACTGGCCATCACCCAGCTTCTAGGATTGTTGACCCATTCTGGCATGTCTGAGAGACAGAGGGTAAGCTGCTGATTACACAATCATAGCTGCAAGGGAGGCAGATTAAGATAACCAAAAGACAGCCACGTCCAGTCAGATGATAGCCACGTTAAGGTGAAAAGGTTAAGATTCCACTGAGTCAAGATAAGATACCCAGAAATCCTTGGCTGTAACCAGAATCCTTATATTTTAGGTACAGAGTTTTATTTTTAATAGTTTTTTCCATTAAATTACGACTTCTGGATTCTCCAAAACACAGCCCAATGAAGTGAGGAGACACTTGTGTTTGAGTTTCTGCTGGCCTCAGCAGGTAAATACCAGTGTGCATTGAGTCAGTTTACTTACCTGAAAAAGGAAAAATGATCATTCCTAGCTTACAGGACCCTTGTGTAGAATAATGAAACACAAAATGTGGTACACAGTGAATGACTTGTCAATAAATAGTATATGAAATGGCAAATTGACCTGATGGGAATATGTTGACCACATGGCTTTATTATATACAGACAGTGGATACACACAAGGGTCTGCATAAATCTTTCTCTGTGTGTGTGTGTGTGTGTGTGTGTGTGTGTGTGTGTGTATCTGTCCGTCTGGTAGTCTCAGAACCTTGGCACTGAATGAGGCTTCTGTCAAACCCTTGGAGAACTTGTCTTTTTTTCTGATCTGAAATTGACTTCCTCAATCTGAGATCCTATGTGGTCTTCTTATAAAATTTTTGGGGCCCATTCATCTTGTGCCAACTCTGAATAAAATATACTGAGAAAGCCCCTGAGGAGACAGAGGGATAGTTGTTATTCCTATAGTTTAGCAAATGCACCTGGCTCATCAATTTAAGTATAGCCTACTAGGGAGAATGTGGGTTCTCCCTAGCAGTAGCATTCTCTAGCAAGCTCAGAGTAGGCAGCAAAATTAGAGCTTGACCATTTACAAAGGACTTTCCTATGTATCATTCAGCTCAGTGGCTTTCTGCCTGGGGTTCAACGACAAAGAACTGTGTCCACTCATTATCATGATCATTGCAAAGTCTTTTCTTTCATTTATTCCAGGGATCGAAAGTCAGATGGGTCAGATTTGAATTTCTCAGTGTCAAAGAATTAACCAATTCCCCTTGGTGGAGGGCAGGTAGAAGAAGACACTGTAAGGCAAAAAGAGAAAAGCAAGATCTGAAGACATCAATAGAAAACAGGACCATGAGAATTTGCTCCATTTCCTGAGTCCCTTGGTGTCTGGGGCAGTACCTTCTGACATAATAAATGACCTGTGAAGTATTTTTTAATAGGGTAGAGAACAAGCCCCTTATTACCTGGTGTCAGGATAAATTATAGGAATAACAGGCCCCTGAGAATAAAATTCCACTCACAGTGTACTACGTTTTCACCCTTAAAATTACCTTTCAAAACATGTGCATTTAGTTGGGCTAAAGAATTTCATTTTCTGTGCAAAGTTTCTCAACTTCACCACTCTTAACATTTGGTGGGGGAGGGTGAGACGATCTCTATTGTGAGGGCTGTCCTATTCATTGCAGGATGGTGAACAGCACTTCTGATCCCAATCCACTAGTTACCAGCACTGCACCACCCCCACAGTCACAATCTAATTTCTCTCTAGACATTGCCAAAGGCCCCCTGCCAAATGCCATTGCCAAATCTCTCTCCAGACATTGCCAAATGCCCCTTCTTTCTCCTCCCATCCTCTTCCTCCCTGCAGGGTCAAACCACGCCTGTTTGAGAAATGCTGTGCTAGGGTTTACAACTTGAGCTCAAGGATACATTCCTGGGGAAGTCTATTGAGTGGACCCATTCCTTCCCAGGGACTAGGCTGCTGCAATGTGTTCCTGTGGCTGTAACAGGTGACCACAGACTCAGTGCAATGTTATTACCTAGCAGTTTTAGAAGCCAAAGTCCAACATGGGTCTCACTGGCCTAAAATCAAGGGGATTTCAGGGTTGGTTTCTTCAGGACGCTCCAGGGTGGAAGCCACTTCCTGCCTTTCCCAGCTTCCGGAGGCCTCCATGCTCCCAGGCTCGTGGCCACCTTCTTCATTTCCAAAGCCACCAGCAGTGAAGGGCCGCATCCTTTCACGCCACATCACTTGGCCTCCTCTCCTGCCTTCCACATCACTTGGACTCCCTCTCCTGCCTCCCTCTTCTGCTCTCAAGGACCTGCGATGACACAGCCCGCCTGGGAAATCCCGGCCCGCCTGGGAAATCCAGGATAATGTCCCTTTCTTAGGGCCGGCAGGCAGCAACCTAAATTCCATTTGCAACCTGCCTTCCCCTTTGCTGTGGAAACTCACACAGCCGCGGGTTCTGGGATTGGATATGGTTAGCCATGGCGGGAGGCGGAGGGAGATTATTCTGACCACCACGGATGCCAAGAAGACTCATGGAATAAAATCCAAACCCATAGCGTGGTCCATGAGCCCTGCCTGATAGAACCTGCTCACCGCAGCGTCCTTTCTCACTCCCACAGCCACGCGGCCCTTCTGGTCCTCAAATATGCCCCTTTCCAAGGCCTTTGCCTTGGTGGCTTTGTTTTATTTTTGAAAACTTTAGGGAATAAAGAGGAGAGCTGGTGCTACTCTAAGAAACGCATAGTCATTGTCAAGAATTCAGTGGTACTTTTGGTTTCTTATGTTTGATGAGTATTCCATAGTGTCCTGCCTCTTGCTGGGCCCCCGGCACAGCATGTGTGGGTGTGTAAGTATGCACGTGCATGTGTTCATGTGTGTGTGCATGTTCATGTGTCTGTGAGTACACATGTGTGTATAGGTACATGTGTGTATGTCTATGTGCATGTATGTGTGAGTGTATGTGAGTGTGTATATGTGATGTGAGTGTATGTGTGTATATGTGCGAGTGTGTGTGCAAGTGTGTGCACGAGTGTCTGCAAGTGTGTGCACGAGTGTGTGCATGTGCAAATGTGTTTGTGTTTCTACATGTGTGTGTGTAGTGTGTGTTTGTATATGAGTGTCTTGTGCAAGTGTGAGTATATATGTGTGAAGGTATGTGTATGTGTGTTTGTGTGTATCTGTGTGAGTATATGTGAATGTATGTGTGCTTGTGTGTGTATGTGTGCAAGTATGAGTACACATGTGTATATGTGTAAGTGTGTGTGTGTATGGGAGTGTGTGGGGGGTGTATGTGTGTTGTGTGTGTATGTGTGCAAGTGTGAGTGTGTGCATGCGTGTGTGTGGATATGTGCATGTGAGTATGTGTGTGTGGAAGTGTGTATGTGTGTGTATGAGTTTGTGTTTCTCCCGGATCTTGCTCCCTTGGAGCTGCCTCGCTGTCATCTAGCAAGTCTCAGCTTCAAGTCACCCCCTCGTGTGGTCTTTTCTGCACAGCATCCACAGAGCAGCAGCCCTGCACCTCCTGCTACTGAGATGGAGTGAGATTCTCAGCATCTTGTTTGCTTTCCTCAAGCACTTATCAGAATTTGTAACTTCTTTATTAGCTTATTCCCTGCCTCCACCAAAGAAGTGCATCTCATCGAAGAAGGAATCAAAGGAAGCTGGTCGAGGAGCTCAGCATCGGTCCCTGGCAGCGAGCAGTGAGCCACGTGGCACCCCTGGCAGACGTGTGTTACTGAGCAAACCAGAGACTGAGAAGCAGGGGGCGGGAAAACAGTGCCAAGTATTTCTCATGAGTTCTGTAATCCCTCACAGGCTGGGCAGGAAGGGAAGTTAGAAAGGAAAAAAAAATGAAGGGAAGATACATGAAATTGTGTGAGCATCCAGTAGCTGCCAGGCCTCATTTAGTAACACCGTGGGTTGAAGGACAGGTGTCCTTGTCTGCAATGCAGAGAGGAGAGGTTTGAAGCTCAAAGGCAGTAAGCAGTTCTAAACCGCCCAGTCAGGATTCAAACACAGCACGTTATGAGGGTGGGCCTTGAGTCTGGCCGAGGAACAAGGGTTAGGCTTTCAGGAGTGGGACTCCCTCTAAGGCAACCTCTGGCTCACCTTGCTCTCATCATCTCTCTGGTGCTAAGAGTGCCACCTGAGCTTGGACACCTGGAAGCCTTGTTCCTCAAAAGCAGGAGAGAATGAGGGCTGGCGTGTGCTGGAATTCCTTGACCCCTCCTCCAACCCAAGGCACAGATCATCTTCCCAGGATGACTGAGGGGGCTCCATGCTAAGAATCTGCCCTCCTGCACATGCCAACCACAAGCATGAAAGGTTATTTTTTAAGACCATTGCGAGAAAAAAAATTGCTGCCATCCTTGAAGGCAGAATTTCTGCCTGTGATTCCTTAACGAAAATGACTTCAGTCTCTGCCCTTGCTCATTTCTTGTTACTACAATTTTAAGTGCCTCCGTGGCTTTGGGGGGAGTTTTCTGGAAGCAAGGAGGCAGAAAATCTATTTTCCTGAAAGCTTTTCTTTTTAAATTAGGCTGTTGTTTCTTGTGTCCCTAAGGCCAACCTAATGACCTTTCCTGATGAGATGACTGTGTCTGAATTGCTGCAATTGCTTCTCTGCAGAAGGTGCTTTCTTGGCTGTCCTTCTGAGTGGGTAGAGCAGGGGTCCTTTGTCTTGGCTAGGGCTCTGCTGTACAGTCACCAGCGTTGACTGAGCATGTTCTAAAAGTTTTGTCTCTGCCTCGCCTCGTGAAGGTCTCACGGAAATTCCCTGTAAGATAGATACAATTTTTCTTTTAGTTATATGGTAACCAGTGCGATGTTCCAAGAGCTTTACATACACTTTACCTCTTGCAGGTCTCACGGAAGCCCTCCATGAGATAGATACTGTCATTGTCCCTGTTTTACAGATGAGGAAACTAAGGCACTGGAAGATTAAATAACAAACCCACAGGCAGACAACTCGTAGGTGGCTGAAACCAGATTTGAATCAGGTATATTCTGGTAAGCCAGCTCTCTGGAACAAAAAAAAAGGTAAAGGAATGGACTTTTTAGCATTTGCCAATTTCCATGGTGTAAATAGTCCTGCCATGGCTGACCGAAAGCTACCAATGATTTAATAGCTGACTTGCTAAATTCCTGAGTATTTAACCACATGCTCTTGCCAACCAGAGGGTGTTGGCTCAGACTCTGACTGGATCTTAGACTCTTGGCTACTGGGTTTTGCAAGTGCTTAAAAAGGGGCTTTAGGAGACTAAAAAAAAAAAAAAAAAAAAAACATGCATTTTGATATTCTCACATTCAAGGTGTGGGGACGGGGAGGCATACATTTGGATGTTACTGGAAATACTATGCATTTGGGGAAGTCTTCTGAAACTTACGAGAGAAAGCTAATTCTAATTTTAAATTTTTATGGAGTGAGTGGGAAGAAGTTTCTAGAATTAGCCTGTCATAAGAAAGTTCTGTGACTTTGCAAAGCTAGGAGATCTCTGACTTAAATTATTTCCAGCTTAGAAGATGTTCTTCTATTTTTTCTTCTCTTTTTATCATCTTTGATTTGGACCATAGCTACACTCCAGCGGTCTGTCTTCTTGGCTCCATGAGGTCAGAGGAATGCCCATTTTGGAGGAGCTGGCTTAGCAACAAGCCCCTTCTCTGAGAACTGGCGCAGGAACAGCCCTGCTGAAGGAGCAGCCACACTAACCACATCTGGCCCTGGACCATTGGGGCACTATCCACCACTATCCACTCATCTCCAGAATTGCAGCCCAAAGATACAAAGACAGCATTACCTGGTGGTGAGCTTCGGGCTTTCATTCATGTGATTTGAGATATCACAGTCATGAGTGCTGTGTGTGAGCAGAGGAAGTCAGTGAAAAAATAAAGGAGACAGTGAATCCCAAAGATGCAGATATTCTGACTCTTGAGAAACAGAAAGAGGGTCTTGGAATCATGGTAGAAGTTCCAGCTTCCCCCCTACCATTCACCTGTTCTCAAGGTCCCCCTTCCAAGGATCACCCATGTAAGGGCATTTGAAAGGGGCCACACAGCCTATATGTATTTTCTAGTTAAGGAGGTAGACTCCAAAGCCATGCTATATCTTAGTCCAAAAGTCTGCCAGAAACTTAAAATATTTCAAATTAATATTCAGCCAAGTTCTCCAGCATAGCTTACTAGAAGTTATGCAATAAATCCAAATAATGCAGTGAAGAATGGCTTCAGATTCAAACCACATATGACCAGATTCCCGTGGAGAAATTTCAGCCCAAAAGAGAAGTTGCTTTTCCTTCTCAAATAAGGATTCCAATGTTTAATTTTTTTTCTTTTCTGGATTGATGTAGAATAGGAATCTTCAGGAGGGACAACATGATCTTCTGAGAAGAGGGAGCTCATTGGCACAATTAGACACAGCAGGTTGAGCCCAGGTTCAGAGTCTTTGGTGCAAGCTAAAGGAGGCGTTGCAAGGAGACAGCCAGTGCTAAGAGTGTGAAAAGTGACATGCAGGGCCAACTGTCCTCCCTGAAGCATGAGACAGTTAAATGGTGCAATACTAAAACAGTCTCAGCTAAGATAATGGTGATGGTTGCACAACTATATGAATTTACTCAAAATTACTTAATTGTCCAGAGTAAATGGGTGAATTCTATAAGACATAAATTATCTCTCAATAAATGTTTTTCAAAAAGATTCATTATTGGCCAGGTGCAGTGACTCATGCCTGTAACTTCAGGGCTTTGGGGGACCAAAGTAGGAGGCTCACTTAAGCTGAGGATATAGCCCGGGCCACATAGTGAGAATCCATCTCTACAAAAAAACCACCAAAAAACAGCCAGGCATAGTGGCACATGTTTGTCATCCCAGAGGCTGGGGAGTATGAGGTAGAGGGATCGAAGGATCAAGTGAGCTCAGGAGTTCAAAGCTACAGTGAGCTATGATGGTGCCACTGTACTCCAGCCTGGGCAACACAGCGAGATCCTGTCTCTAGAAATAAACAAAAAGACACATTGCTGAGGAGGCCACTTCCTGCTCCTTCTACCATGGCTGCCTTGTTTAATTTGGATTAAATGTGTCAAAAAAAAGAAAAGTAAAACTTGTTCCTACAAGAAGCAATTATGTTAGCTTAGAATTTGAAACATCAGGCCCAGGAACTTTTAGTCTAAGGTAGATTGAATAGCTCAATGAGGTTATGCAGTAGCTAGCTCTCTCCCCTTTGTTCACCTCACCCTGTCCTATTACAGTTGAATTCTTCACCATGTCTAGGAAAATGAACCATCATGTCAAACATGTGACTTCCAGCATGGCAGTTACCAGAGACAGAGCCAATGTTTTCGTTCACTTTCCATAGAGGATGTCGGTTTGCCTAACCTCTTCAGTGTGCCCTTCTTGAGATATTGACTCTGGCCAGGGGAAAAGAGTCCTGCAATTGCTTGTGCCTTGTCAGAAGGCCCGCCTCTGTGGCCAAGCAAGAAGCATGATCTTGGTTGACAAAGTCCACCAGGACTATGTGGAGTGGGCAGGGGTCATTTCCACGAACACAAAACAAGGTGCAGTTACCATAAAAAAAAAAAAAAAAAAAAAAAAAAAAAAAAAAAAAACGGACAGCAAAGCAAACTGAATAGATAACAAGCAGAGCTATCATGGGTTATCTAAACTAAGCCTCCTTGTCCATATTATCTGGTGGATCCCAAATCATGCATCAGATGTGCATCAGACATAGACTGAATGCATCAGACATGGACACATGCATCAGACGTGGATTGAACTCACAGCCTGGAGCTGAACTCAGCCTCAATCAGCTGTATTGCAATTGACCTGCAGACACATGAGTGAAAAATATCAAGGGTTCTTGTAAGCCATTTAGTTATGGAGTCATTTGTTTCGCAGCATCGGTGTGGCAATAGCTGACTGATGTACTCCCTTTTTTGCAGAGCAAGGAGTTGGTATATTCTCCCAATCAGAAACCTCTCCACAAAAATACAAAACAAAACAAAAAAGTAACATGAAATCCTTCACACAATAAAGTACCTAACATAGCCATAAACTCTTAGCCCATTAATGAAACTATGTCTCGACTTTTAAAACCCAGCCACACAGCTACATGGCCAAATGTCTTTGTCTTTAAGACTGCCTTTTACGTCTGTACAACAGAATGATGAGCTTACTTGGACACACTTCTATTCTTTGCAACCAGACCAGAACTGTCATCCAGAGAATGGTGAATGTCCATCCCTTACATCCCTCTTGATGAACTATAGCAGTGACCTACAGGAACAGTCAATCTCCACCAGCCGTTCTGACCTCCATCTTCCCTAAGTACACCATAGAGCATTTACAGTGAATGAGATGCTGACAATTCCTTGAACCATGGGAAAATGAAATGGTCCTCTTAGAGTACATATTTGGTAATTTATTTATGAGATTTCAGCTGCGCCCAGTGTCCTATGTCCTTGGGGCACACTGTTGACTTCCATGTGCATGATTAAAATGTGAATAAGGAGGCAAAGAGAAAGGTCAGGCGTCTTTGTGGATAGAAATTATGAGACATTCTTGGATATCACATAGGGAACACCTCTGAACATGCTACTTTTTTCTAACAGTTAATTTTTTTTTGAAAGACAGAGAATTCTAAACCTACAGAAAATTTGCAAAAATAATAGAGCATTCAACTACCCTTCACCCAGCTTCCCCTTATGTTACCATCTTAAAGAGCCATCACACATTCATCAAAACTAAGAAGTTATTCTTGCCACAATACTGTTAACTAGAATATGGAACTTATTTGAATATCTGCAGTTTTCCTGCTAATGTCCTTTTTCTATTCCAGGATCCATCCTGGGACCCTACATTGTATTTGGTCATTGGTGTCCTTTTCGTCTCTTCCAATTTTGGGCAGTCTTCTTCAGTCTTCCCTTGTCTTTCATGAACTTGACACTTTGGAAGAACAAAAAAATTTTGTAGAAAATATCAGAATTGGAGTTTGTTGTTTGCTCATGATTAGATTATTCAGGGGGATACTCCTGAAGTAATGTGCCTTCCCAGTGTACCCTAGAAGGAGCCCGTGATGTCACTATGTATTTCTGTGATGTTAACCTTGAACTAAGGCTAGTGTAGTGCATGCCATGATTCTCCACTGTAAACTTACTACTTTTCCCTTTGTAATTATCAAATATTTGGAGAGCAATACTTAAGACTATGCAAGTATCCCATTTCTGTGTAAACTCTGAATGAAGCACAATAAATGAAAATAAATTAATAGCTCATCTGTTCCAATTCATAAAGTGAAGTGACTACCTTTAAAGGCAAGGAAACCGCAAATCTGTTCTAGATACTGCTCCATGCCAACCCTTTCTTTTCAATTCTTGAAAGCATTTTTAGGCACATATATGGCAGAGAGCAATGGAGCATGCTGTGGGTAGGCAGATGAGAGGGCTCTTTTAGCACAGATGCCAGGGTTCCAGTGTGTGGGAAAGAGCCACAGCCGGCATGCAGTGATGCCTAGGCACTTCTGTGAGCCATGTCTTAGCCCTGTCATGGACACACAGTCATTCTTACCAGGGCTCTATCTCCCTGGGCCCCAGGCCCTTGACCTTGCAGCTGTCCTGCCCATGGCATCCTTACCTTCCTCTTCAATTGGCCAGCCCCATCTTGTTCCTGTGGGAAGAAGCATGTATTTATGGATGGGGCCATTGGGAGATAAAAAGAGAACAATTCTGGGTTCTTTCTAAAGAACCGGAACAGAATTTCGGGCTCCCTCTATTTCCTTATGAATGTACAAACCCATGCATTGGTTTCCTAGGCTAATCTGCCATGACAATTTCAGCTGGCTGGTTGGATTCTCTTTTTCCTTTTTTTTTTTTTTTTGTTTCTCCTCAACTGAACGTAAGTTAAGGTCTCCAAACAGAGAAATTGATCCAAGATTTCATTTTCCTCCTCTGCTGTTTCGGCTTTATGAGGACCCAAGTGGTTACTGCAGAAACTTTTGACAGGCCCAGCAGTCTGGCAAATTAAATCTTCCAGCCCAAGCAAATCCTGATCTGGAATTTCTGCACAATCCCTCTGCCTGTTTCCTGGGTTTGTCTGTCTCTTCCTTGATAGGGTATCGGTTTACCTCCCTGTGGGTGAGGGTTAAATAATAAAAAGGTTGAAAACAAAACAAGCTTATCTTACAGGCAACCCACTGCTACTATTGCTTTTTCATTACAGAAGAGAGAAATGGGACCAGGAAGAAAAAAATAGAAGAAGGTATTGTGGAGGAAGTAAAAAAAAAACCACATACAAGGTGGAGAGTGAGACGGGAGTCTCTTGGTAGGTGGATAGGCAGCTCCGAGCAGATGCTGCTGGAAAAGAACCTGCAGTTAGATTCCTTTCCGTTCTACTGGGGCAGAAAAAAAATTGTAAATGTTACATTATGAATGGGAGAGCTGGCCTGGAAAAAATATGAATCTCCCATGACCTGCCCCAACCTCACAGCTACTCAGGGCCATGCACTTAGCTGAGCTGATTTCCCTCCAGTCCATCCGGCACATTTCTTTTTCATTTACATCTGCATTCCCCATTCTCAGTAGAGCCGGGAAGCAGAAGGCAACCTGAAAATGAACTGCTGGCCCCGGCCTTCCGGTCAGAGTCAAAGTCAGAACCCTCCTTTCTTACAGTGCATTTCAGCCACCTCTGGCCTGGTTAGAGGAGACCTGGGGCCTCTTGCAGGGCTGATACAAGCAGGTGAGGGCAAGCATCGCCGATGGGCAGCCTGGGCCAGAGAGACCTCCATCTGCCAGCTCCGGACCTGTTTTTAACTCATCGGCAACATTTCTAAAAATAAGGTATTTCACATAAAAGTCAGTATGTCCAGGTTTTGGGGGGAATGATAAGATTCAGTATCAAGGGGCTCCTGTTCCCAGATGGAAGCAAATGGGCAGGGCTGCCCTTCACACAGGGTTTCTCTGTCCAACTGCTCACTCCCTTGGAACTCCTCATCACCCATCCTCTCACACGGGATCCTCTGTTCCTTTCATTGGTCACTGCCAGTCCCCGAAGGTATCTGCCTGCACAGGAGAGTGATGGGCTTGGGATGGAGGGAGAGGCAGAGATCAATGCATGGGGCAGAGGAGACACTCTATCCTGGAACCCAGAGGCTACCCAAGCTCACCATTGTTGTGCTACAACAGTCACAGTTGGATGAAGATTTACCAACAAAAGAGAAATTAGAGCAGATTCCAGGTTCCATCTGAAGAAGTATCCCTCCAGCGTGGAAGGCAGTGTGATAGGATGCTGGGAACCCAGGCTTAGGGCTGGATGGCTGCTGCTCCCTGAGAGTGGGAAAGTCGCCCTTTGGATGCCTCAGTTTCTCCATCTGGAAAACAGGGATTGGGACAGAACCTGCTCCAAAGTTCCTACAAGGAGAGGGTGAGGTAAGGGCTACAGCAGAATGATACCTAACACAGAGGGTGCAGCCAGGAAGCACACTGCTGTCCTTTCATGACCTGTGCTTCCGAAATGCTTTTCTGAAGAAAGGGAGGAGAAGGGATTGGATGGTGGGGAGATTGTAGAACAGCCCTCCTCATCTGACAGTTGGAAGAAAGCTAGATATTTGTTTTTGACCAAAACGAAATGAACTTACTGATAGAGAGACTGTCAGAAGTTGGATGATGCTACATCTACAGAGAAAAACAAAATCTATGAACGTCAAAGAATATAGGAGGGGGAATAACTTTTTCTTCCCCCAAAGGAGAAAAAGCAAGGATTTTTACCCCTGATTTTAAAGTAAATCAAACCAGGGCCCAAATCCCCACTCTGACACTTCTGACCTAAACCTGTAGTCTGTACTCATAAAGAACTCCAGGTCGGGTGCAGTGGCTGATGCCTGGATTCCCAGCACTTTGGGAGGCCAAGGTGGATGAATTGCCCAAGCTCAGGAGTTTGAGACCAGCTTGGGCAACATGGCAAAACCCTGTCTCTACAAAAAATATGAAAGCTAGCCAGGCATGGTGGTGTACACCTGTGGTCCCAGCCACTCTGAGGGTTGAGGTGGGAGGATCGCTTGAGCCCAGGAAGTTGAGGCTGCAGTGAGCCATGATCATGCTACTGTATTCCAGCCTGGGTGACACAGCAAGATCCTGTCAACAAACAAACAAACAAACAAAAACAAACAAACAAAAAACGGAACTCCAGGATGGTAACTTGGTCAGGCTGTAGGCCCTGGTTCTTAAACACTGAGCCAGGTGTTGCTCTGAAAGTATTTTGCAGATGTAATTAAATCCCTGATTTGTCCATTTTAATAAGAGATTACCCTGTACAGTGGGTGGGACTGAGTGAATCAGTTGTAAGACCTTAGAAGCCGCCCTGAGGTGTAGAGCTTGGCCTGTGCCCGTGGGTTTCTGCCCCGTGCTGTCTTCCTTTCTGGACTGCCTGCCCTATGGGTTTAGAACTTGCTTGGGAAGCCCCTACAACAGAATGAGCCCATTTCTTGTCATCAATGTCTCCAGATATATAGATAGGTAGGTAAATAGATAGATAGATATAGATAGATGATAGATAGAATGATAGATGGATAGATAGATAGATAGATAGATAGATAGATAGATAGATATAGATATAGATAGATGACAGACAGATAGATATGGAGATATACTCTTCTACTAGTTCTACTTCTCTTGTTGAACTCTGACTGATACCAACTCCTAAATGGGTTTATTTACAACCCATTGACGATCCTTCAGATGATATTTTAACTTGTATTCATTATATCCCAACCAAGCAATGCTTTAACATTGCAAAGCAGAAGCATCATTAAATTTGAATACCTTACCCATCAGCCGTCTCTGCCTTCTCCTTCCTTCTTGGAAACCAAACCAAGGTTATATGTACCTTTTTATATTATATATGTAAATATATACGTGCGTATGTGTATATATATGTATTTTCTTGGTTTTTTATTATGGGAGAAACTTTCAGAAAATGTTGAGGCCAGAAAAAAGGTAGGTTGAATCTGAGATATTGCTAGCAAAAAAAAAATCATAGTTCTTATTTGAAGTATTCAGTGACTCCCAATGCCATTTGTGAGATTACAGTCTAGCGACTCCTGAAAATAAAAAGCCTTTGACCTAGGGTAGGTGGAGAGATGATCGCAAAAAAAAAAAAAAAATCAGAAATGAAATGATTCAATACAGGGAATGGAGCAGCGGTTAGCATGTGTCTACTGGCTGTTCTCTTTTGACCACCAGTAGCTTGGAGGGAAGGGGGAAGACGATGGGTTTCTTGTGGGGTGAGGTCTCTGCGCAATCACTGGACAAGGGAGCAAGTCCCCGCAGTGTGGCTTGAGGGGACATTTGGCTAACACAGCCCCTGACTGGGTCTGCATTCTTACAGCTCACTGTCCGGGCGACTCAGTGCTTGCTTTTTGCCCGCCATTCTCCAGCCTCCTCATATTTGAGTCTAGCAGGATCTCACATGTGAGTCCATCTTAATTCATCATTTAACATAGGTCTCTGGGCTCCGAGGTCCCCAGGGTACACCTCAGATGTGGCATCTTAGTTGTCCAGTTTGAAACGTCTAAAACATTTTGCCAACTCGCATGAGATATCTTGTGGGAAAAGGAGTTCTGAGTGGAATACACCCGTAGGAAGCCTGGATTCCTCATTGAACCTCCCCTCTTAGAGCCTCATGGTGAGTACTGATATATTAAAGTCTTGCAGAGGGGACACTTGCTTTGCTTCAGTCAACCCACTTTTATTGGACTTTTTAGCCCAAGGAACCTCTTTGCAAAGGAACACTTGTAACACCCAGGGAGCTACTGTGCTGATGAATATGGTTTGAGGAAGCATCAGCTGCAGAAGAGAGATACTCCATTGCGTGCAGAAACTGTAAATGAAAAAGTTAGAGCAAATGAAAACTTCGCTCCATTTTAAAACAATTGAAAAGTAAGAGGGTGCATTTGAGCTGAATTTTTAAGATGAACAAAAGTCTAAGATATTGATATTGATTGATATTGGCATCTCTCCATCCTTTCTTCCCTCCTCCACTCAGGAATGCGAATATGAAATAATCCATCAGTCGTGAAACCCTCTCTTAACTTCAGATTCTCTCTTGCTTTGCAATGCTCACTGCTTTCTGTAATAAGTCCCTTAGTGTTAGAGGGTGCCCCTTTAACTCTGCTTCTGCCAAATTGAGAGCCAACTCTAGCATGTCTGCACATCTCAAATGCAAACTGTCACCCTGTTTATTCTGAGAAGCTGTCAGAAGGACACTGCTTCTTGACTGTTTGGCATTTTAATAGGAGGGTCTCTGCAAGCCTGCAGGGGCTCTCTGCCCATCAGGTGCTCACACCCTTTGGTGCCAGGGAAGGAGGTCTCTCCTTTCTGATTCAAATCTTTCCCCAAAGAACAATTCTTCCCCAATTTGACGTATAAAAGGCAGAACCACTTTGCATCTGCCAAAACAGCCCAGAGATGGGGTTTTCTGATCTTGCTTCCCTTCTGTAGGATCTACTCTTTGTTAAGCTCTGACCCTAGTGTCATTAGAAAGAAATGCTTGCCCCCTCCCCACCCCCAGAACACAGGAACCCTTGCAATGCCCCAGCATGAGTGAAGGCAAGCAAGAACATCTCCCCAGTTGTCTACGATTACCAGAAGGCTCTGGATCCAATGCTTCAGTGCCTGGCTCCTGACCCTCACTGACTTTCCCAAGTGTTCTTGTTGGCTGGAAAAAGTAGATGCTCCAGAGTCTACGAGGCAGGGCTGAGCTGTTCCCAGAACACCGACATAGAATCCAGCATTTTCTCCCATTAGGCACTTAGCTCTCCAAGCAAGAGTGCTGCAATGAGAGGCTGTGGCTTTCCAGAAAGTGAATCAGATTCTCTCAGCTCCTGGAAGAGGTTCTGATTCTGCATATGCATATAACCCATAGAAAATAATCCCCTGAGAACCTCAGCATTTTGGAATCCCCAAATACCTCTCTCTACACTGCATCATCTCTAACATGGATTAACATAACCAAATGATGGCTAGAAACCATCAGGGTTTCCTATCAAGCAGTGCAAGAATCTGCATCATTAGCAACTGTAATGCAGAAACACATTACTCTGCAGAGGTTTCCTGAGCACTTCCTATGTGTAAGACACTGTGGTCAGTGATGTGGGGACATCAAGCACTGTTCTCATCCTCATAGACTTTGGAATATGACTGAAGAGGCAAGCCTGAAAAATACACAGCAGCACAAAATTATAACAAATAGTGTCTAATTAGGGACTCATTTGCTTGAGTGGAAGTACAGGAGCCATTTGTTGCTTTTGTGTTTTGGGGTGCTGCTTCTCCCCCATTCCATTTGATTCTCCAGGGGATCATGGATCAGATTGCCTGGCTATCCCAGGCTCCAGGGATGCAGGTTATTCAGCTCTGGTCAATTGAGTGCTCCATCCCCAGCAAGAGGGGTTGGTTCAAAATGAGACCATGTGCCCAAGCAGGGCCAATCAATCATTGTTGCTGGAATTGATTTACAACCTATGAAAACTGTGAGAGAAGGAAGCTCTTTCTGCTGGGATTGCTGAGCTGATGGTTCCTGAATTCTGTGCAGAGCTGGGCCTAGGGGAAGGGTGCTGGGGCAAGGGTCATGAAACGCAGCAGGTGCTTAGTCTTGCACAGCCCTGAGAGCCAGAACCTCCTTGAATTTGGCCTGAGCTGCCTCACTCACCTCTCCCTAGCCCTGACCCTGATCCTATGCCTCAAAGCCATGTTTCCCTGCCACATGGAGGAAGCCTGTTAGGAAAAGGAGAGAAGAAAGATAACATACCAGGGGTAAACAGGGTAAAGACACAGAAAGAAACAGAGCCCCAGTGACGTCGTGGGAGCTTCTAGACACAGCCATGCCTGCAGCGTGTACTTCCAGTCATGGAGCTGATATGTTAAGTTTTTGCATTGCTAAATATGTCTTGGTTACAACAGAAATTGGCACCTTAATATAAAATGGACATTTGGTTTAAGAAATGTGACAAGGAGGGCCAGTGGGACCCATGTCCCATTCTGGGGAGGTGGCTGGCCACGCCATGCTGTCTTAAAGCAGCACATGGACAAGGACATTACAAACTTGGGGAGTCAGACCATATGCCTCTCTAGATGTGAGATCCAAGGGCGCAGAGCAAAACAGGCAGGTTGTTGGAGAGTTATTATCGACCTTGTGGAATGTTAGTAACATCCTAGGACAAAGGACACTTAGCCAGCCCATCTGAAATCAGAACAGGAACAGAAAAAGTCCTTATTTATTGATTATTTATCAAGAGACAAAGCTCTGGATCCAACTACACCTGAAGGGAGCTTCTGCCTTGCTTTCTAAGTCAGGAAAACCAAACATGATTGCTAAGAAATTACCCTTTTTGTTGAGCCAGTTCAAGATGGGTAATGTCCATTGAAACTAAAGGACTTCTGGTGAAGGTAAGATTGGAACCCAGCTCCTCTCTGACCACAGTCTAAACTATAAGCTCCTTGGGAGCAGGTGCCTTGAGCCCTCCACTGTGTCCTCATTGCCAGTGCAGCAGCCTGACACCTGGCAGGCCTGGTCCAACGTGAAAAGCGAACGAGTGAATGAATGTGCAGTGGAGAGGCATCTGGGTTCCCTTTAGGGGAGGGAGGGGTCACTTTGCTTGGCACACCTACTTGGCATACAGCCACTGTTACCTCAGAACAGCTAGATAGTGAGACAAGGTAAGACGGTTCTAGGAAGGACCACCTGGGGCCCTGGGCCCTGGGCCCTGGTGCTGACAAGCCCCACCCTCAGCAAAAGGCAAACACCTCCACCTTCCTGGGCCTCCTTCAACCTCCCTGCCTTGTCCATGAAAGGATCTGAGAGCTGGGGCGAGGAGGTTGTTTTAGTCTGTTCTTGCATTTCTATAAAGAAATACCTCATGTTATCTGCTAGAATTTTTATAGTCTCAGGCCTTAGATTTAAGTCTTTGATCAATCTTGAGTTGATTCTTGTATAAGTTGAGAGATAAGGATCCAGTTTCATTCTCCTACATGTGACTTACCAATTATCCAAGGATGGCTGTAAGTATTTGGGTTTATTTCTGGGTTCTCTATTCTGTTCCACTGGTCTATGTGCCTACTTTTATACCATTTGATCCAGCAATCCCACTACTGGGTATCTACCCAAAGGAAAAGAAGTCATTGTACGAAAAAGATACTTGCTCTTGCATGTTTATTGCAGCGCAATTCGCAATTGCAAAAATGTGGAACCAATCCAAATGCCCATCAATCAAGGAGTGGATAAAGAAATTGGTATATATACATACATAAGTACATATATATATATACAAAATATATAATTGGTATACATATATACCATATATTGGGGTGTGTGTGTGTGTGTGTGTGTGTGTGTGTGTGTGTAATGGAATACTACTCAGCCATGAAAAGGAATGAATTAATGGCATTTGCAGCAACCTGGATGGGATTGGAGACTATTATTTTATGTGAAGTAGCTCAAGAATGGAAAACCAAACATCGTATATTCTCACTCATTAAGTGGGAGCTAAGCTATGAGGATGCAAAGACATAAGAATGACACAATGGACTTTGGGGACTCAGGGGGAAAGGGTGGGAAGGGGGCGAGGGATAAAAGATTACAAATTATGTTCAGTGAATACTGCTCGGGAGATGGGTGCACCAAAATCTCAGAAATAGTCACTAAAGAATTTACTCATGTAATGAAATACCACCTGTTCCCCAAAACCTATGGACATAAAAAAAAGAATTAAAAAAGAAGAAACACACCAGGCATGGTGGCTCATGCCTGTAATGACAGCAGTTTGGGAGGCCAAGGCAGGTGGATCACCAGAGATCAGAAGTTTAAGATCAGCCTGGCCAACATGGTGAAGCCCCGTCTATACTAAAAATACAAAAATTAGCTGGGTGTGGTGGCACATGCCTGTAGTCCCAGCTATTCAGGAGGCTGAGGCATGAGAATCGCTTAAACCCGGGAGGTGGAGGTTGCAGTGAGCTGAGATTGCACCGCTGCAAGCCAGCCTGGGCAAGAGAGTGAGACTCCATCTCAAAAAAAAAAAAAAGAAAAAAGAAAAGAAAGAAAGAAAGAGAAAAAGAAAGAAAGAAAAGAAAGAAAGAAAAAAAGAAAGAAAGAAAGAAAGAAAGAAAGAGAAGAAAGAAAGAAAGAGAAAGAAGAAAGAAAGAAAGAAAGAAAGAAAGAAAGAAAGAAAGAAAGAGAGAAAGAAAGACCTGAGACTTGGTAGTTTATAAGAAAAGGGGTTAAACTGGCTCACAGTTCTGCAGGCTGTAGAGTGAGCATGTTGCCAGCACCTGCTCAGCTTCTGGGGAGGCCTCAGGGAGCTACAATCATGGCGGAAGGCAAGGGGAGAGCCCATGCATCACACGGTGAGAGTAGAGGCAAGTGAGAGTGTAAGGGGGAAGGTGTCACACCCTGTTACACAGCCAGATGTTGTGAGAACTCACTCACTGTTGCGAAGACAGCACCAAGCCATGAGGGATCACCCCCAGGAGCCAATCACCTCCACCAGGCCCCACCTCCAACACTGATTCCAATGCAACATGAGATTCAGAGGGGACAACATCCAAACCATGTCAGAGGGTATGCAGAACACACCCAAGGTGACTCTGAATGAGTCACAACCCAGATAATTCCCTCCCCCAGCCCCTATGACTGGCTTCTAACCAATGGTATATGACAAGTGCAGGGATTTTATGGACATAATTAAGGTCCTAGTTTAATTAGTTGATGATGATTATCAAAAAGAGATTATCTCAGGTGGGCCTGACCCAATCCAGTGGTGGGGCGCCCTGTTAAAGAGGCCTCCATACTTCTCTGATGTCAGAGATTTCAAGCAGAGACATATCCTCCTGTTGCCCTGAAGAGGCAAACCCCCATGCTGTGAACCACATGTGGAGAGCGCTGGCTTGCAGGAGCTGCAGGCTTGGAGGAGAACTCCAGGCACCACCTGAGATGGCAGCCCTGGTGGCACCTTGACTGTAGCCTTGGGAGACCTTGAGTCAAGGGCACAGCAAGGCCCTGCCTGGACCCGAGAGGCACAGCAACCCTGTGGTAATAAATGTGTGCTGTCCCGAATGGCTATATTTATGGGAATTTGTGAGGCAACATTAGGAAAGGAGTGCAGTGGAGTAGGGAGGGGAGAGGAACCGGTAGGTGAAGGAGATAATCCTCTGTGATCTAAAATGAAGAGTCTTTTGCTGTGCAATTAAAAAATGAAAAAAGAGGCTTTGTTCTTTGCCTTTCCTTCATTTAAGTGTGGCAAATAATCTGCAAGGGGTCCCCGAACTTGTGCAGAAAATGGGGTTGGGAGCACATCAGAGAATGAGCTCACCCTGTTGTGGCCTCTCGGAGGAAAGCAGGCTGGGAAGGAGGAAGGTCTTTCATGCTGTCTATATGAGCTGATTTAATTTCTGTTCTGAATATCCACGAGCTCATTTACACATGTGCATTCAGCCACATTTCTCTGACTCGAATTTATTAAACTTTTCCGTTCATGCCCTTTGTTCCCAAGATTTCCTCTTGCCTCTGTTTTCCCACTCAGCTCTCTGAGAAACCTCAGCCTCACTATAACATAACGTCCTCAGCTATCTTAAGAACTGTGTCATTAAATAGCAGCGTGGATGAAATGTTCTAATTCCCTTACTCAATTATATTAAATTATACATTCCCACAAAAATCTCTCCCATCACTGCATTATTTAACTAGAAAGAGCTAAATAAAGAAGACCTCTATTTTTCATTCCTAATTCTCAGATAATTATAAATATACTGACTTTTTAAAAAAATCATGGATTAACTTTTATGGAGATGGTTGATTTCCTTTTTATGGAGACTTGATTTTGACGGAAGCCCTAAACTTGTAATAAAGATAATGCTGAATATATCCCCCACGGTGTTCACGAGAACACCTCACCTGGGCATTTCTATAGCAACCGTCATTACAGAGCAACAGGCCAAGGCAGAACGCACTGAAGAACACTTTTTCTTTGGTTTTGCTTTGTTTGTTTGTTTTTCTTGAACTCAGCTGTTTTATGTGACCCAAGCAATGTTTCTGAGTCCAGGCTGTGCCCTTTGTGGAAAATGTGTTCATTATTTTATGCAGAGATTTGCAAATGCTCAGAAACTGAATTTTAGCAAGTCGAGCTCTAGTTTCCCCATTTACTTACATTTTGTTTTCCCAAATGGGTTTTCCGTGGGTGTTGAATGAATATTTGATGGTTCCTTGCTCTACTTCCTGTCCTTCAGAGTTTTTCTAACTCATTGTAATAAACCAACAAAGAGGAGAGCTAACTATTCAAAGAAACCACTCAATCAACATTGCTCTAAAACCCAGGTTCATTTCAATAATGCAAATCGCCAGACCGTATCAGTTTTAATATTGGGAAAATGCGGTACAGCATGTAAGAGCATGGACTCCAGAGACAAATGTCCAGGGTTTGAATCCTAACATTTTCATTTACTAGCTCTGTGACCTGGGCCAAGTTACTTAACTACTCTGTGCCTCAGTTTTCTCATCTTCAGGCAGAATAATAATAGTACCCAGTGTACAGGGTTATTATGGGGGTTAAATGAGTTAATGTACTGAAAGCACTTAGAATGGTGCTGAGCCCAGGATAAACGTTGTGTGCATTTGCTATTATTATTGTTGCCATTATGTTTATTTTTATAAGACAGATTTTGTGGAAATGGACACCACAAGTGATTTGCTGATTTTATTTATTCACTCATCCCACAAGCATTACTTCTATGTTCTCAGGATAGGGCCAGATGCTGTTGCATTAAGATGCGAATTTTCTGTAGCATTTTTCCATAAATGGAAAAGAGCTTAGGTTTCCCTGTCCAGGTTGAACTGACTTATTCTTGCCAACACTGTCTTTTCCAGTGTGTTTTCTACAAGTGAATACAGAGCACAATTGTTTTTCACGGGCAAAAACATTTCATGTTTTTCTAGATGCATCTGCTGAGAAAATGTCACACAAATGAGGTCAGTGGGAAAAAATAAGCCGGATATACCATGTAGGCATTCCGTTGAGCAACTGACGCTTTCCTATTCACTCAGCTTTCTTGTCACTTGAGAATCTTTGCAAGTCCTGGGTTTTGTGAAATAGAAATATAGGAACAACAGATTCAGGATTTTATTATTCTCTTCTGCAAGTTTATTTAAGAACATTCTGAGCACGGGTAAGTTTTCAGTGGGCAATATCTAGCGCACAGAGGGAATACCTGCATTTTCATCTCATAGATTGTGCTAAATCTATTTTAGTGGGGCAGGGATGCAGGACTCAACTGCTGTGGTCACACAGGTTACCACAAATGCATCCCTAAGAAAACATTAAAGCACGAAAAAGATGTAACCATCCTTCTATTCAGACAGCATCATTAATTTCTATCACACTACACTGCCTTCAGCCAAACATTTATTCTTCTTTTTACTTATTGCAGCAATTCTTCCATTTGAGAAAATAAGATTAGCTATGCTACACCCACTTGGTGAAGATAATCAAATTACACGTTTTCATGTTTTCTTTCTTCTTCAAATTTAATCAGTGGCAACATCTGTCTCCCCAAGATGAGACAACTTGCTCAATGCCATCCTTTAAGCCAAGGTGTCCTCTCCAGTTCGCGAAGGATCTGAGAACCCCAATTCATCACCCCATCCACCCATCCAGACAGAATGCCCATAAACGTCAGCACAATCACACTCAGTGGACACAAATGGAATGGTAAGACAGCAAAACTTTTAAAGAAATCATTTTTTTAGGCATTTGGATAACATCTTTCCGTTGGGATACAAAATTTTAACTGAAAACAAAAACAAACATCTATCAAAGCATTCAGACTTTGCTCATTCTAAGTTTGAAGTCAATGATCCAAGGCAGCACTTCTCCACTGGGGGCACGTTTGCCCCCAGGGGACACTTGATGTTTGCAGACATTTTTGGTTGTCACAATGTGGGAGGGTGCCGTGGCATCGCCTGGGTGGAGGGCAGATATGGTGCTAGGCCACTGTGCCCAGGATGGCCTACATCAAGGAAGTGTCTGCCCAAAATGTCAATAAGTCTCAAGGCTGAGAAATCCTATTACAATGGTTGATGTGGGAATACAGCAAGTTAAGCAAGTTACTTTTTTCTTCTTGCTCTGTCACCCAGGCTGAAGTGCAGTGGCGTTCTGCTCACTGCAACTTCTGCCTCGTGGGTTCAAGAGATTCTCCTGCCTCAGCCTCCTGAGTAACTGGATTATAGGCAGCTGCCACCACGCTCAGCTAATTTTTATATTTTTAGTAGAGACAGGGTTCCACCATGTTGGCCAGACTGGTCTCAAACTTCTGATCTCAGGTGATCTGCCTGTCTCCACCTCCCAAAGTGCTGGGATTACAGGCATGAGTCATCCTGCCTGGGCTAACAAGTTACTTTTCTAGGACATTTAAAACAATAACTTGCTAAGCTAAGTCATAATGTAGATATACCTTAAAGAGGAATATTTTAATGCAGTGTCAAGCTGTAAGTTCTTGAGTTACCACCCATCTGACTAAAATTATTAAGGTTTTTTTAAGCCACAAAGCTGCCCTACAATGTCACTTTTTTGTGTCATACTTGTAATTACCATTGTTGTAAATATAAAAAAAAAGTTTATTGAGCAGATATTACCTTCTATCCAATGAGGACACCAGCTTCATAGTAGTTGTGGGAGCAAAAGAGCAAATGCATAGGTGCTTGGTTCAGTAAATGTCCAGACTACGCACCGTGAGGGCAAATGGTGCATGGCCAGTAAGGGGTAGTTGGTATCAGGCACTGCTGCTCCAAAGTTTCTCACTTCTCAGCTTAGAAATGTGCATATAAGAGAGTTCAGGGGCTCACTGATGTCACCTAGCTAGTTAGCTCAAAAGCTGAATCTAGACGGCAGTTCTTACCTCCTTATCTCCATTCCACAGAGAAAATTCTCCCTCAAATTAGCAGAATTAGCATGATCCCGTCTTCACAGAGGCAGAGGCAGAGTCCATTTTGCCCAACCTAAGGGTTCTCACTCACCAGGCTGTGAGTTTGTGACTCAAGCTTTCCTGAGCCTGTGGACCTTGTTCCTTTTAAATAATTGAAATCTCATAGCAAGAGACCCATATTTCTTCCTCATCTCTTCAGGGGCCAGAAAGTTAAATCCCAAGAGAGCAGGAAGGTGGGGAGGCAGAGAAAGAAAAGGAACGCTTTGAGTTAGCAGTCTTGGCAGCACACCCCCATCACACCACGGGGTCGGGGCTGGTATTCCCCTTATAAAAAAGAAAGCTCGGGCACAGAGACATTAAGTGACTGACCCAGGTCTTCTAACTCTTTAGTGGAGAAACAGGGGTTTGTCCCAGACTGAGAGCATAGCCCAAAGCCTCAGCTGTGGGTCAGTGCTGCTAGGGAGCCAGTGCACTGGATTGAAAGTCTAACACCTCAACACTCACTAGGCTGTGTGATGTTGGAAGGGCAGTTTATGTCTCTGAGCCTGAGTCTTCTCATCTGTAATTTGACGATAGCAATAAGGTGAGGATTAAATCTGGCATTTGGAATATGGTGCTAAGGCCAGAGCCAAGCACATAGTGAGTGCATTGGGAAGGTGAAAAGGTGGGCCCCTCTCACCATGCCTACCGGCCCAGGTGCTTAATGAAGTTTGCCATATGGAGGCTCCATGTGCAGAAGATGAAACACCAGCCCAGTATGCAATCCAACTGTTCATTGAAATGAGTGGAGCTTAACACAGTTGAGCCATGTGGTCTGTTTCACCTTGAACTCTGGGTTAGCTAGAGCGATCTAGGATACCTGTTCAGTCTCACTTCTCCGTAAATTGTTACCCCACTTCCATGAGATTGTACAAACAGGCCCTAAATTGCCTGCTCTAATGCATTTATGTAGTTTTCCCATGGATGGTGTTAAACAACACAGCCTCTATTTCACACTTGAAGTACGATTCTTCAGCCTTTTAGCTCCACCACAGTTGTGAAAATTGGGGCATGTTATCTGGCTGCCCATAGAAAGAGCCAGAACATCTCTTCTCCACATGTGGTGAATTTCTGCCTAAGGTAAAAGCAGGGTGACCCGCAGTAGCCTAATTTCTTTAATCATTCTAATTAACAAGTATATAGGGTTTTATCTAAATGCACCAGAAAAAAAATGCAGTAATGACAGATACAGTAGGCAATTAACAATACGAGGTCTAGAAAGCTGATGGGAAAGCTTTGAGCTCTTTTGTTATTTCTCCTTTCTTAAAATAGACTCTGGCCATATTACAATACCCAAAAAAGAGAAGAAAAATATCCAAGCAAAGGCCAAACTGAGTTGCCATGTGCATTCCATTCTCTTTGAGGATTCTTGTCAATTTTCCACTCTGAAATTTATGGCACTTCATTCCCACAAATTAGATGACAACTGTTAGACTCAGTATCAAGGTTTTGCCGATGATTTTACCCCACACCTCCAAAATAGGAGTTCACCAAGAAAACACTTAGAATTAAGGCCAAACATGCATTCCACATCTTCATGGCTGATGAAGGTGTGAACCCCGAAAATCTGAGACAGGTCTCAGTTTATTTAGAAAGTTTAGTTTGCCAAGCTTAAAGATGTGTGCCTGTGGCAGAGCCTTGGAAGCTCCTGATGACATGTGCCCAAGGTGGTCAGAGCACATTTTGGTCTGATCTGGATCTGGAAAGGGGAGACAACTCAAAGCGGGGAGGGGGCTTCCAGAGCATAGGTAGATAAGAGACAAATGGCTGCATTCTTTTAAGTTTCTGATGAGCCTCTCCAAAGGAGGCAGTCAGATATGCATTTATCTCAGTGAGCAGAGGGGTGACTTTGAATAGAATGGGAGGCAGGTTTGCCCTAAGCATTTCCCAGTTTGATTTTTCCCTTTAGCTTAGTGATTTGGGGGGCCTAAGATATTTTCCTTTCACAAAGGAAGCACCAAATCTCCATTGACTCTGCCAGTGAGTGACAGCCTGGGCACCACTGTCTACAGCCACCAGGCGTGGCCTCATCATGCGGACTCATTAATTCTAGCTTTGCTCACCAAAAGGAAAGGATGTGCTATTGTGGTCTCAGGAGCACTGCAGGCACATCTACGTCAACAGACCCTGGAAAACAGCACACACCTTCCAGTCCCAAGTCTCTGGAATTCCACTTTTCTCATCTAATTTTTAAAAAGCATATAGTGATTTTTTTAAACTAGCAGAAGAAAATAAAGGAAACTGAGTATGGATTTACATACGCTACTTGTCAGGATTGAGACATGAATGACCAGAGAGGTTGCTGTGCCGGGAACACTTTCAGGCTGTGGGTCTCAGGAGGGTCCTCGGCTTCTAGGAACCTGTAATTTGGCTGAGGCAGGACATTGAATTAAAAACACTGTGAGATGAGGCAGAAGCTCCTTTTTAGCCTGGCACTGCGCAGCTCCCCTTCCAACCTCCCACAGCTTGATGGCTCTCTGACATCCCGTAGGAATATCTCTCTAGAAGCCAGAGGACATATAGGAGAATTGATGAGTGTGTAGAGGAGGAGACAGGCCACCTGTTTTTGACTCCTGACTTAAAGCCATTGACTTCACCAGTCTCTACCTGAACTCTTGCATGGATGAAAGGAAAAGAAGAAGAACATCTCTGTGAGTTTAATCTGAACAAGAGATGAGATGGTGTTTGTTGGGTATTTGGCACATGGTGAGCAAATGTCCGTTTCAGTTTGTGTTATTATAAGCAAAACCACCTTTAAATCTTTCTTTGTAAAAGCTGTCTTTGAGAAAATAGGCCGGGCACGGTGGCTCACGCTTGTAATCCCAGCACTTTGGGAGGCCGAAGCGGGCAGATCACGAGGTCAGGAGATCGAGACCACGGTGAAACCCCGTCTCTACTAAAAATACAAAAAAAATTAGCCGGGCATGGTGGCGGGCGCCTGTAGTCCCAGCTACTCGGAGAGGCTGAGGCAGGAGAATGGCGTGAACCCGGGAGGCGGAGTTTGCAGTGAGCCGAGATTGGGCCACTGCACTCCAGCCTGGGCGACAGAGCCAGACTCCATCTCAAAAACAAAACAAAAAAAAAACAAAATAGTCAAATATTAAAACTATTGATAAAAATGAGGCAAAAGTGAAGTCGTCCAAAAATGAGATGTTTTTGGAAAATTTCAGACTTTACAAATTCACGGTATAATAAAACCAAGGTCTATTGTGTTATCATCATTCCTGATAATTTAGTGGAATAACATGGCAGTAAAAAGGCATTTAGAGCTCAAAAGCAATGCAGCACTTTATTTCTGTAATGATAAATGTTATTTGTATAAATTCTTTGTTTCCCAGGGAAAAGCCACTGTAGAAACTGAAGTGTCATGTGTCATAGAGTCAGACAGGCATGGGCTCTGGCCTCATGACAGCCATTCACAATCTTGAGCAGGGCGGTTAACCTGTGTAAGCCTTGGTTTCCTCATCTGTAAAATGAGGGTAATGCTATCCACTCTTCAGAGCCATTGCCAGAAATATATGAATGAATGTCTCCAAAATGTCTCCCATATTTGCCTCTTCAACCAACGTTTCATTCCCTCTTTGCTATCAGGGAAAATGTCCCTTTACTGCTTAAGGGGGAGAGAATGTAGGCGGAAGCACCAGGTTAAGAAATTCTGATGTTTTCACGCATTAGCTGGTCCTCCTAGCTTTCTGATTTCCATTTCTAGATAAGGCTTTAAGGATAAATTTTTCCTTAAAATAATAAACATTCATTCTCATCATATTTGGTTCTTTTTTTGTCTGTTTTTGTTTACTATTTAAAATATTAATTCTAGCTTTGTTCACCAAAAGGAAAAGATGTGCTATTGTGGTTTCAGTAATAAAATAATAACTCCCTTCTCTCACTGAATTCTTGCACTGTGTGTTTTCCTTATTTTTACATGAGTGATGGAACCATTCACAGAGTTTGATTACAGCAGTGGGCAGGTTGGTGAGCAGTTCTTTTCTCTGATTTCAATTGCTTTGAAGTAGCAATAGGTGAATTGAGGAGAAAGAATAAGAGAAAACAAATATGGGTAAATAAAAGTAGAATATAAGTGTCCAAGAGAGAATACAGGTTATTTATATTGTGCCCTTTTATCGGAATACACTACAAGAAAAAAAAAAGTTTTGCACTTAAAAAAATGGATTTGAAGGCTCAATATCTGTGGCTAAATAGAAAGTATATGAAATATTGTAAACTAAAAATAATGTCTTGGGTGTGCATGCCATTTCCAGTGTGTACATTGCTTTTATACCTGCCAGCTTATTTTTCTTCTAAATGGTTCTGTCTGCTCAGTGTCATTCACTCCCTCATTGATGACAATTCTGACACTTGGAGGTAAAATACCTTTCTCCATAGCCAGGTAGCAGTGCTGGCAAGAACCTAGATGTTTTCACCCCAACCCTACGTCTTCTCCAAGAACCATAGCTGCTTTCCAAACACCGGGACAGTCACTCTCACTCTCCAGAGTTTTAAGATGTGCCTGATGTCTGGTGCCCTGTCTTGGAGGAACGTGTAAGAGGGAGGAGGCATGTCCCTGTGATCTGCTATTTCTTATTCCAGGGTTCCACAACCTTGACGCTGCTGACACCTGGCAGATAGTGGGCTGAATAATTCTTTGCTGTGAGGAACTGGTCTCTGCACTGTGGGATTTTTAGCAACACTCCTGGTCTCCACCCAACAGATGCCATTAACACCTTCACCCAGTTGTGACAACCAAAAGTGTCTCTAGACATCACCACGTGTCCCATATGTCACAGAACTGTCCTAGCTGACAACCATTGCCTTATCCTGCTCAGAATATTACTTACAATTACACGTTATCACTTTTTACTATTTAATTATTTGTTTTATGTTTTGATGAAAAATTCAGAACTTTGTTGCAATTTTAAGTCATCTCTCCAAGTTTTGAGAGAAAAGAAAACACAAAACTTTTGCAAACCTGGCATACCAAGAGTAAATAACCATTATGCCATATGGGTTTATGTCTGGGTGCAGAATTTTTACAAATATATTTCAGATTCAAATGTTCAAAAATATCTGCCTAATGATATGTAGTTTCAGAGTAAACACTTCATTTTTCTTCTAAATGAGCATTCAGTTTGTAGAAATGGAGAACTAATGTATTTTCTGCTGCCAAAAACAATCTCCACGGTATTCAGAGACCTTTGTTGATTACTTTTTAGCTACATAATGTTGACATTATTCAAACCAAAAATACCAAAATGATGGGTGTATGGATCATCTTGGATTTGCTTTCTTATCTGGCTTTCGAATCCAGTTTCCTGTGTCACCATAACATAAAAGGAGAGATAACTTGATAAAATGGAGAATTGATTGTAGGTAGCTTGCCTCAGTAACCCAATTCCTACTGAAAGGAGCAAAGAAATGAAAAACTGGGGGAAATGACAGTAGCATTAAAAAGGAAAGTATCTCTTCATGGCACAAAATAGAGGACTTTCTGCTGGGTGATGTACATGTGAGACTGCCTTCGAGGAAGACTTGGAGGGGCCAGATTGCAGCCACGGAACTAGAGAAAGCCGGATAGGCCAAGGGGAATGGAAAGAAGAGACCCCATGTGTGACAGCGGCAATCTGGGAGGGAGTTTCTGCAGGAGCCGCGGATAGTCCAACTGGGCGGTCTGGGAGGTCAGCCTCCAAATGCAAAGGAAGGAAAAGCAGGGCTGTCGCTTGTATCTTGGTGGCAGCTCCAAAAAGGCAGGGATGCCTGCTCACCAACCAGGAATGAAGACCTTCCAATCAAAAAACAAGACAAGAAAAGCTGCCCCTGATGAATCATTTTCAGGAAACACAGAGAAATCATTATATACCCAGAAAGTTTTCCCGCTGGGGTTCCTCTCAGCCTCGTGAATCACTCTGGCATGAGATCAAGAGAAAGAATTCCAACAAAATCCAGGATGACACTAAAACAATGTGAAGAAATTCAGCTATCAACACTGTTTGGGGGAAAATATCCTAGATTGAAAGAGACCACCTCTTACCTAATGATGTCTCAATTTAAACAGTGACCCACGCCGGAGTTCTTGACATGGCTCTCTTAACAGCGTTATGGAAATTGCAGGTCATGCGATGACTGATTGATTGGTCATTGATTTGCCTATCTGGGAAGCCAAGAAAGTCAGCTGAAAACAGAAGAGAAGCAAGAAAGATCTCTAAGATGGGGATATTTACAAATAACATTTATAACACAGTAGCCATTTAATATCAACTGCATGCCAGGCACTGTGCTAAATATTTTTTTAATCTTTTAATTAAATTCTACTTCTTGCTAGCTGTGTAAACTTACACAATTTATTTAACCTCTCTGGGTCAGTACATCATCGATTCTTTTGTATTTGTTGACACTCCCTGTGCGGCTTAGAATACACTGAGTGTATTTTCAAGCCATCCATCTTGAAAAGTGTGTATATGCTCCACCTGTTACTTTCAGCAACCCACGACCTCCACCAAATTGTGATGGGCACATTGCCATAAATTCTATTGTTATCCATACCCATGTGTTGTAATCACATTACCTGATCATTTTTTGCATCGTGTGTTACTTTCCTTAGTACTGCAGATTTGTCGTTTTGTTTCTGTCAATATTTGGTTTACTTATAATGAAGCAATGTTATTTGGTGAATACAAATTCAGGATTTTTTATATTCATGGTGATTATCTCCTTTCCCATGATGTAATAAACTCTTCATCCCGAACAATCCCTTTACCCTAAAGCCCTCTGTGTGTTGTTCACATGGCTGCCTCAGTTCTCTTTTGCTTTGTATGGTATTATACATCTTTTTAAATCCTTTAACTTTCAGTCGTTTTTTTACCTTATATGTTAAATTTCTTTCTTGTAAATAGCATATTGTTGGATGTTTCGAAATGCAAACTGAAAATTCCTTACTTTTAACTGAACAATAAAATTTATTTTTGCTGATTATGATTTTTAAAATATTTGAATTTGTTTGCACAATGTTAATGTCCTAATGATTCTTCTCCTTCCTAGTCATAGTAAATTGAGGAGTCTTCATTTCTTTTAACTTTTTCTGTATTTTTTTTACCCTTACATTAGATTTGGATGTTTTGCCTTCTATTTCTATCCATTTATTAGGTACTCTTAAAAATTTAATGCTAGGTATTTAACTTTCAAAGTCTAAAATTAATAAATATTTATATTCTTTTTTCAAAGAACATGTAGACTTTAGAACTCTTCAACTCTGATCATTCACTCTTAAATCTCCCCTGTTCTTGTTATGTGGTGTTTAGTTTCCACCTTCTTTGTAAGCCACCCACATTAAGCAGTTTCTCAGGATGCACCTCAGAAGATGAAAAATAAGAAGTAGAAATTATGAGACCAGGAAGGTAAAATTAGAGGGCTCAA
The DNA here is from genome assembly GCF_028878055.3 of Symphalangus syndactylus. Taxonomy (NCBI): domain Eukaryota; kingdom Metazoa; phylum Chordata; class Mammalia; order Primates; family Hylobatidae; genus Symphalangus; species Symphalangus syndactylus. The sequence goes on along the minus strand of NC_072446.2, from coordinate 11,827,701 downwards.
AAATATATAATAAGACTTTAGGCATGACAAAAAAGAGAATGAAGAAAAAGCAGCCATCAGAAAGATAATCTTCAAAAATTTCCAGAACTGAAAAACAAGAGTGTATACATTTTTGAAGCACAATGAGCCTTGTACAACATAAATAATATGAGTCCCAATTAATCTGATTGTAATGAAACAGTGGGATCCCAAAGATAACAAGGAAATCTCAAAAGCAGTCATAAGAAAAATAGGTTACTTAAAAAAAAATAACAATTAATTGCCAGAGGTTGTTTTTAATCAAGTACAAGAGAAGCTAGAAGAGAATAAAAACTTGAGATTGCTAAACAATAAATATTTATCAATCTATACCCAGATAAACTATTAATCAAGATAAGAGTAAATAAAGAACCTTTCAGATATAAAGAAACTAAGAGTTTTACATTTACAGATTATCATCAAAAGAATGACCAAAAGATTAGATTTTTCAGCATAATCTGTGTATTACTATGATTACAAATTAAATCTGAGGTCTCAATGGATTAAATAAAAACCCACAAAGGTTTCTTTTCTTGCCCTGATTGCACTGGCCAGGACAGAACCAACACGCTTGATTTTTCTGCTCACATAAAGTCTGCTGTAGGTTGAGCAACTCTCTTAGTTCACAGAAAAGGAACTCAAATGCATTAATACTCAAATGAGTAATTTCTGAATATAGACCCTGAAGAGCAACATACACATGCACAAGAAGATGGTGTACGTATATATTTATTGTTGCATTTCTAAATAATATAAACACATTGAAAGCAATTTTTAAAAAGCCTATAAATTAAGAAATGGATACAAATTATGGCATACCATGAAATACCACAGAGCAGGAGTTGACACACTCCATAAGGCTTATAAAATCTGAAATATTTACTGTCCAGTTCTTCTAGAGAAAGTTTGCCAACCCCTGGGATAAAGCACTTAAAGTGTATCAATGTAGATATATCTAAAAACATATAAAATTATCATTTAGCATAGAAGAAAATGTGAAATTCAAAAGGATATGTACAACTCAAGACCCTGTGTTTTATTTAAATATGAAGCACACAAAATAATGACATGCATACATGTACCTATATATTAAAAAAAGACAGGATCCTAAAGAGGAAACCTCTATGTGAACATCAGAGCCCTGGCTACCTCCACAGAGGGCAGGGAAAGGAATGAGTAGGGGAGAGGTGGGAGTGGCAGCAACATATTCATCAACACTGGTTACTCTTCAAAGTCTAAGTGTTAACATTTGTTAAAATTCTGTGTTTTGGCCAGGCATGGTGACTCACACCTGTAATCCCAGCACTTTGGTTGGCTGAGAGGGGTGGATCACCTGAAGTCAGGAGTTCGAGACCAGCCTGATCAACATGGAGAAACCCCGTTTCTCCTTTAAGTTCTGGGATACATGTGCAGAATGTGCAGGTTTGTTACATAGGTATACATGTGCCATGGTGGTTTGCTGTACTTATCAACCTGTCATCTAGGTTTTAAGCCCCGCATGCATTAGGTGTTTGTCCTAATGCTCTCCCTCCCCTTACCCCCCACCCCCTAACAGGCCCCGGTGTGTGATGTTCCCTTCACTGTGTCCATGTGTTCTCATTGTTCAACTCCAAATTACGAGTGAGAACATGCGGTGTTTGGTTTCCTGTTCCTGTGTTAGTTTGCTGAGGATGATGGTGTCCAGCTTCATCCATACATTCATTTTTGAAGGAGCAACCTTTTCACACATGAATGATGTCTTACGACAGCACCTCTTCACGTCGAGGAAGTGGGACTATGACCCCTTCAGTGTCCCATGCATTCCATTGTGGACTGTATTATCTGTCTCCTTGTGTTCTCATTCCCCAACCACTGCTGCTGCCACTCATAAGCCAGATGAAAAGCCCTCTGCTGGCAGGATCCATGTCTTTCTCCACCTTTGAATCCTTGGTGCCTGTCACTGTACCCAGGACTAACTGGCTAGTTATCACATCATTGCTGCAACAAATGCCCGACTCTATGTTCTCCGTGTTAGGCTTAAAATATTGATTTTTAAAATGTCAGTTGTACAGAAAAAAAGAAAAAAAGTACTCCAACAATCTGATGCTTTCCATCCCCAAAGTTTAGAATTCTGGTGAACTCTCAAAGGAGACAGACTTGAATAGAAGAATGGAAATAAGATCTTCATTTTCCAATACTGGAGCACATGTTGGAGATATTTTAATGTCAAACAGGTCAATCAGGATATAATTGCCTCTGAGAGACACTCTAGAAATCAGAGACATTCTTTACCTGGAGCTGAGTGCCACTTGAAAAGATGACAGCCTTTCACGCCTTTGAAAACATCAAAGACAATCAAAGCACCAGCTCCAAACCTGATCCTCACAATCCAACATCAGCCTACAAGTCAGGAGTGAAGGCAGCAGCAACAGGGGAAAAACCATGTTGCATACGTAAATCTAAGTCACAGGAAACGCAAATCCCAGCGACAGCCTCAGTTAGGTGGCCCTCTAGCTGGACTCGGAGTGGTTCTGACCAACACTGGATTCAGTGCGGCCGAATTTACGTGGAGGGCGGGTTTGCAGCAGAGGATGCCATCTCTGTGGGCTTTCAGAGGCATTGAAGAAGGAGATCCTTTTCCCTTCCTGTGATTCCACGAGAACACTCTCTTGGGTTGACTTTACGTTTTACAAGTAAATGCAAATAATACCTGGAAGAGATAACAATCTTTTTTCAGATCAAACATTAACACTTAATTTGAATTAACTTTAGCAGTTGAGGAGCATTGAGAACATTAGGAAATAATGCTATTTCTCTGGTTAAAGCTGGTTCTTACTTCCAATGACATGTTTTGGAACACGCTCTTCGATGGACGAACACATGTGTCCTTCCTTCAAGATTAAACAGTTTGAGTTAGTCTTCAGTTTGTCTTCTCCATTGTTGTTTGGCAAGAAAACTTGCTACCTCCTTTCAGAAAACAATTTGTCAATGCATTTTTAATTAAACTCTTATTTTGAGATAATTGTAGATTCACATATTTATAAGAAATAATGCAAAGAGATTTTACATACTCTACCCAGTTTACCTCAGTTATAATATCTTGCATAATTATGGTACAAACTCACAATGAGGATATTGGCATTAGTACAGTCAAGACACAGAACATTTTCATCAACACAAGAATCCTTTATTCTGTCCTCTTATAGCCACACCCACGTACTCCCCCAAGCCTCATCCGTGTGAGCACAAATCTGTTCTCCATCTCCGAATGTTATCACTTTAAGAATGTTATGTAAATGGAAATACAGTACACCATCTTTTGAGACTGTCTTTTTTCACACAACAGAATTCCCTTGAGATTCCTCTCAATTCTTGTTCTTATCAATTGCTTGTTCCTTTTGCTTGCTGAGTAATATTTCACAAGATGGATTACACTGCAGTTTGTTTAAACTTTCATCTCCTGAAGGAGATCTAGGTTGTTTCTACTTTTTGGCTATTACAAATGAAGCTGTTATGAACATTCATGTACAGGATTTTATGTAAACCTGGGAAAAAGGTCCAAGAGTACAATTGCTGTGTTGTAAGGTAGTTGCATGTTCACTTTTATAAGAAATTGCTGAACTATTTTTCAAAGTGGCTGTACCATTTTACATTTCCACATGCAGTATATGAGTGTGTCAACATATTTTATGAAATATGTAAACCTTTATGCCCTTTAATAATTACCCTTTAGGGAATCTATCCTCTAAGGATAGCTCAACATATAGAAATATATATGTGTGCGTGTGTGTGTGTGTCTCTGCGTGTGCTTTATATAGTCTATTTTTTGGCTTTAAGGAAAGAAGGAAAGCTAAAGGGTAAGCTAGATGGGATTTTATATTTAAGCCTAGAAGAAAAACATGTTAAAATTGTATTTATGGAAAAATATAATCAAGTGGAAAAACACATTGCCCTATGTTTCTCAGGCAACAATGCTTCTAATATGCCTATTTGTTTGGAACATATGGTCATATCCTTCACACCACTCTACAGACTTGCTCTCCAGGGAGAAAAATAAGTCTAGAACATTGGCTGAGAGAACCTTAACCAACAGAAGGTTAATTAGATGGTGAGGAGTAGGAAACCATTAGGACCTGAACAATTCCTTAGACTGGTAGATGGTGGTTGAGAGTCACTGAGAGGCTCTTGCATGTGTTGTCAGGAGAATGTCAGAGGTCAACAAGAGGCATAGGAGGTGACCACAGCGAGGGAAAAGGGGGCGTGGAGAAGCCTCCAGTCCACTTCACAGTTGATGGACACCCCAGCCATGGTTGAGAATTAGCAGCTCCCTGTTCCTCAAGGCAAAACCCAAACCAAAACAAAACCTTTCCCAGAAATTATATTTTTCAAAGACTATTTGAAATAATATCACATAGACAGATTTTTTTTAAAGAGAAAAAAGTAACCTATCTAGCTAGCATCGAGGGGAAAAGATCTTAATAATGTTGCCTGTATCTTTAGAGTCTTTGGAGTTTGCTGCTGTTATGTTTTCAAGAAACCCAATATACAAAGAAATCAGAGCAAGTGACCACTTGGGTCTTGCATGATGTGTCTGGAGAACTGGCCTGCAGAAGTGTCAATCAAATCTTAACGCAGAATTTAGCTCATTTCTAAAAGATTACAAACATGAAGTGACTTCTCAATTAAATCTGTTAACCATAGAAAATAATAATAAAAAAACACAGCACTTCAGTTTAGTTTAATTGCGACTGCCTTTGCAAATGCCAGCCATGATGGTGGCAGGAGGGACAGAGGCGCCTCCAGAGACCACTGGGTGTGAGTCCTCAGAATCTGTGGATATCTGGAACCTTGTGGTCTTGTCACAGAGAGGGAAGGAGACATGAAAGCAACTTAAACCCTTGGGAACCATTCCTGAAATTACGAAACCTTCTTAAACTTATTTAACATCTCCCCTCCGGTGGAGAAGGAAAAGCTTCGGGGTCATATTTTGAAATTCACTGGACCTGGAGACCATGTGGCCTTGGGAAGTCATGAGCAATTCTTTTTTTTTTTTTTTTTTTGAGATGGAATTTTACCCTTGTCACCCAGGTTGGAGTGCAATGGCACGATCTCAGCTCACTGCAACTTCCGCCTCCCAGATTCAAGCAATTCTCCTGCCTCAGCCTCCCAAGTAGCTGGGATTACAGGCATGCACCACCACGCCTGGTTAATTTTGTATTTTTAGTAGAGGCAGGGTTTCACCATGTTGGTCAGGCTGGTCTCAAACTCCTGACTTCAGGTGATCCACCCACCTCAGAATGTCAAAGTGCTGGGATTACAGGTGTGAGCCACCGTGCCCAGCCTCCACGAGCAATTCTTAAGCAAGTCCTTCAATCCTGTTGAGCCTTAAACACTCCCCTGGGAATGAGGACTCTGGTCCCCGCTTACAAGGCTGTGTGGGCATGATGTAAAATTCTGAATGTGGATCATTAGCTGCAGGCCCACATAGATGACATACTAGCTGCTGCTGGGTGGCTGGTGAGATATGAGGGGCTATTTCTCTGTCATGGCTGGGATTCGCCCATTTTCGGTGAGTTCATGAGGATGCTGTTTTCTTTGATGCATTCACTGATTCTGCAAGTATTTGTTGACACAGGCACAATTCTAGGTGCTGTGGAGAGAGCAAGGAGTGAAAGGGCGCCTGGCTGGTGAGGAGGGCACCGTCTGCTACAGGGAGAGATGGTAAACAATTCCTTATGCCCGGTAGGTGGGATGGACACTGGGAAGAAAGCTAAAGCGTTGTTCAGGGATAGAGAGCAAACGTGAGGGTGGAGAAGGAGGCCCTGTTAATAGTTTGTCAGGATAGGCCTCTGTGATAAGGCGATATTTAAGCACAGCCCTGAAAATGCAGGGTGACAAGGGGACACGGGAGACAACTATTATGGGATTGGCCAAACACACGTTTAAAAATATTTTCTGGCATCAGCTTCTGCTTGTTTCTGCTAATGAACTGGGATCCAGAAGCCGGATCTGCTCTGCCTCGGGAGTGCTCTGTGGCTTTCCTGTTTGCTGCTAGGAGACCTCAGCTGCCACAGCAGTGCGCCTGGATCCTGCAGCCCTTGGGTTTGCTGCCGGGAGGGCTCAGTCACCACAGCAGTGCACTTGGGTCCTGCCTGCAGCCCTCGAGGGACTTCCCCCTGGGGGCTGCCCTCCACGTTCCATCCGTCTTCACTCCCTCCGGCTCCCGCTGGCTCCCGGACCTCCCCGTACCTGATCTCTTGTGCTTGTCTACCTGCCCATCTCCTCCAACTTGGGTCTAGACCTCCACGGTGGGTACGTGACCTTCTCCATCTTTGTTTCCTCTGGTGTCTGGCGTGGTGTTTATTTCACAGTAGATCCTTCCTCAGCACAAGTTAGGCGAGTCGCTGAGGGACAAAGAAAAAAAAAATACGTAGCTTTGCCATTAAAAAAAAAAAAAACTTATACTGACTAGCCCTTCTGCAATAACAGAGGTTTTTGATTTAGACAAGACAGAAACCCACCCTAATTAATTCGAGAAAAAGGGGGGAAAGGTGGCCTATAGAAGAGTTAGAATCAGGCCCATAGGGTGCTGCCACTGGAAAGTCAGAGATTTCTACTTGTCCCCCTCCCTGCGGGTCCCAGGTCCCGCCTCCTAGTCATCCTTTCCTTCCCCTGTAATCCCCAGCGTGTGGGTACCATTGGCTGGTCCGGGCAGTGCCTCGAGTCCTGATGAAGTTTTGTGACCACGTGGCTTCTTCAAGTCTCCTTGATCTCACGTTTCCAACGTTCCATCCTGGAGACAGATCTCAATGGCTTAGGCTGGTCTGGGGTCTGCCTCTGGACCCAGCAGCTACAGAACCTGGAGGGGACATGTTCAGTGCACAGATCTGCCCCACAAGCTCCCTGATGATCTCTCTGCCTGTTTGTTAGTAAGCGCCGCAGTGTCTCCTGCAGAGCTGTGCCCACAGTGCCACTGAGGGTCTAAAGTCAAACTGGGGCTCGATAACTACTTGGAAAATATTGACTGAATGCTGAAGGTGAGAGCAGGGCAATGGTTAGAACGCCTTCCACACTCATGAAAAATGTACAATAAATGTGAAATATTTAAAATAAATGTGCTTCCGTTTCCTTATCAGGGGCTGGTTTTGCACTAGCTGCCTCCATCCACGGTTCTTCTTTCCCTGCCGTACTTTCACAAGATGATTAACCCCAATCGGGCATCCCCACTTTCGAATCACAGGACTAAAAAATAATTATTTTGCTGAACATTCTAAGTGAAGAACAGTGTTTGCGATTTCCATACCCTGCGATGGCCACATTGTGTGTGTCCATTTTCTGAGCCTACTTTTCTCCTCTAGACCATGGAGATGGTAATAATAATAACAGTAGTAGTAGTAGTAGTCCTCTTAGTATACTCCATATCACTGTTGGGAGAATTAAAGAAAATAATGTGAGCAAAGTGACCAGTGACCAGCATGGTACAAAAAAAAAAAAAAAAAAATTCATCCCTAAATGGATGGTTGCTACATCTTTTGCAAATACCACCCCTGCCCCTGTCGAACTGTCATCATTGTCAGGAGCATCACCAGGGGACCAACGCCTGCATCACCCTCTCACCCCCCACACTCCCACCAGGTGCCTCCTAAGGGCAGCTGCAGATAAATCACTTGTTGTTTTCTGATGTGGACAAAAAGATTCTACAAGCTCTGTTTCTATTATTTGAGAGGCAATGTGAGAAAACGACAAGCAAAAAAAAAAAAATCACTTGGAAAAAAGTTTGATTTATATCTGCAATCATACACAGTCAACTTTTAAACTATATTCATTAGCTTGTGGAATCTGTTGTATTCATCGGCACGTAAGACACTGTTCTGAACCCTGCAAAGACTTCAGCTCACCTTGGAGATGAAATGTGAAGCATGATCAAGATGAAAGACAGTTTGCAAGAAGCATGGACACAGAAATTGTTTGCAATTTAGCCATTCTTCATTTTGTGTGATTGGAAGTGCTAGCCCACTTACAAATGACAATCGAATAAAGAGTTTTAAACAAGCATTTTCTAGAATGTTGATTTACTGGAGGAGGAAAAAAAATTGTTGTATCCTGCCAAATGATTGCAGCACCTATAAAACGGTAAGGTCATTTTTCTGCTGAAATGTCACAGTGAGATTTTTTAAATAGATTCCTGGTGCAGTTTTAATAATGTCGAGGTTAAAGATAAGGGGAAAAAAGTATTTAACAATGAAAGTGAAGCAAAAATATTGCTGTTTAAAGTGGATTTTAGGAGAAACCTTTTACTATGTCAGGGCAAAATATAACCTTGTATACTGCTAATATTTTTCTAATTGTTTTATTCATAATTAATAACAATCAGCTCAACCACACTGAGCTGATGAACCTGCTTTGACCCTCATGCTGAATATCATAAAAGCAGTCCCCAGGGAGGTCTGGAGGAGGGAAAAGGAACAGGGAATGCATGAAGCCCTGTGAGTTTCTCAAAATAAAAATCGAAGAGTTGGCCAGGTGCAGTGGCTTATGCCTGTAATCCCAGCACTTTGGGAGGCTGAGGCGGGTGGATCACCTGAGGTCAGGAGTTCAAGACCAGCCTGGCCAACATGGAGAAACCCCGTCTCTACTAAAAATTAACAAATCAGCCAGGAGTGGTGGCAGGCACCTGTAGTCCCAGCTACTTGGGAGGCTGAGGCAGAAGAATCACTTGAAACCGGGAGGCAGAGGTTGCAGTGAGCCAAGATTGGGCCATTGCACTCTAGAAAAAAAAAAATCACAGAGTCTGTTCTGCAGTGGACCTTGTGGAGAATGTCCATCTAGCTCTCTTCTCTTGAGCTGAACCCCATGATTCAAAGCTGCCAGTGGTCAAGACTGTATCACGTGACCCAAATGCATCCATTGTTGGAGATCAGTGTTGGAAATGTGGACCAAGCTGGGCCAGGTCCTTTGTCCGTAGAATTTGTGCTGAGGAAAGGAACCTTGGAGATGGCAGCACGTCCACTTGCCCCTCAGTGGGAGACTGGCGTTCTATGTCCATCTCAGTAAGTCTCTAGTAAATTGCCTTTTTTAACCCAAATTGAATGTATTAATGAAGATGGCTTTTCATAACAATCAATAGAGAGATTATTTCTCCTACTTAGGATGTAAGGAAGGAGGGAGCCAGGGTGAGTTGGGGAACTCTGCACTCTCTGTAAATCTCTTCTTCTCTCTTTTACATTACACAAGAGTTTATATGGATGAGAATAGAGAAGTTCAGCAGCCATTTATCCAGCCCGGGAGGCTGGAGAAAAGTTTCTTCTTTGCCTGCATCTTCTCTCTTCCTGCCTTTCCTAGAAGTACCCAGACATTTTCCCCTTTGGCCAGTTCTGAATCCACAAGCTACCTCTAGCTGCAAGGAAAACTGGGAAGGCCTATCCCTCCTTAGTGGGAGGAATAGGAGGACAAGGGGCTGGTATGACTGTGGGATCAGCGGCCCATAGTGTCTGCCCCGCTGGCCTATGTGGCTTTCAGTTGGTGACTCAAGGGTCCAACTATGACAATTTAAGCCAAGAGACTAGGGCCCTCCAGATTCTAAGTTCACATTCTCACATCTACCCTACTGAAGCCTAAAAGAAGGAGAGAAGGTGTGATTCAGCCTCAAATCCGCCTTCCCTGAGATGATGCATAGGCAGGTTTAAGTGCTGTCTAAGATGCCACACGACAACACGTGTCCACCAAATACACCAGATCTTTGCTATCTTTGCTTCAGTATTTTTTTTTTTCCTATTTGGAGATGTCCTTCCATACTCCCTGTCTTTCTTTCCGCCTCTCCCTCCCTCTTTCTCTCGCCAGAGGGCAGGCTGTCATGACGGGGAGTACCATGTCCATGCTTGGTTTTTGAATATATTCTTTTACATGTAAGTGTTCATAGCAATATACAGCATATTTCATATAATTCTCAAATATTACACAAATGATATCATATTGCTCACATGATCCAGGAACTTTGTCTTTTTTCCACATGGCATTAACCCTCTGAGATCCATCCATGTTGGTATGTGTAGCTGCAGCTTATCTCTCTTAGCCACTTTGTTCTCTTCTACCCCGTGGCTCAATCTTTATTGAGCAATGTTTCCCAGGCTGGTCTCAAACTCCTCACAATTACAAGCCATTGTAATTATTTATAATTACATCCTACAACTGTAAGCCAATTAAGAAAGTGATCAAAGGAAAATTAAAACCTTTCTATGAAAAATTAAATCTCATGGAAATCTTAGCTGTAGTAGCTAAGTATAACAGCATGTACTTTGGTGAGATAAGGATGCCAATCTTGTACCTTCCTACTCATGGACTATTAGATTGGTTCCACTTTATGGTCATTGCAAACAATGCAGGAAGGGACTTTTGTCTTTTTAGGTTTAGAAGCAAGCACTGTCATCTGACTATTTGTCTAGGAGTTGAATTTATGGAACAAAAGGTATCCATGTACCAGCATCTTTTACCAGATTTTGCCAAATTGTTCTCTACTTCCGATTGCAGTCCTGCCAGCCTACAGATGTTCCATTTTCCACATCTTCAGCCACTCTTCCCATAAAACACAAATGTTTTTGCTGTTCTAATGGATAATGAGAAAGGGTCTATCTTTGTGATTTTGATTTGTGCTTTCTTAATTACTGGCAAGTTTGAGCATCTTGTTCTGTTGAATGCTCACCTGGGCTCCTGCTCTCTGAATTGCCCATCCACAGCTCTTATTTAGGGCAGAACCTTGCTCTATAAGTGCTCCATACTCAGCCTGCATCAGTTATGTGCGCCGTCCACATGTAGTCTCAGTTTCTAGCTGTCTTTGGCTTTAACGTATCTCATATTTTACAGTTGTTTTAAATTTAAATGTGGTACATCTATCAGTTGTTTCCAGTGTGGTTTTTACCTTTGAGTCTATTTCAAGACATTTTTCTCTATTCAGAATCATCAAATAGTCTTTTATACTCTATTCTAAGAGTTTTATTGTTTCACCTTTTTGCATTGAAGTCTATAGTCAACTTTGGATTTACTTTTGCATATGAAGAAAAGCATATGGGGCATATAATTTACTTTTACATATGAAAGAAAAGCATCTGATGGTGCATATTTCAAATAGGCAGGCAGATATATTAGCAACATTGGCAGAATGTCCTATCACTTCTCAGCTTTTGTACACAGGGCACTTCGGTGCCCCATGTGTGGGGTCTTTCTGGGCTCCCCATTTTTTTTTTTGCAGGAACCTGTTTTTTAAATCCCTGATTTAATTCCCATGGGTTTTTATTTTCAATATAGTGAATAATAAGCAGGGCATTTTGCTTTGATGTTGCTTGTAAATCATTTTATCATGTTAATAAAGTTCCTTTTATTCCGATTTTGCTAGGAGGGTTTTAAAATGATTACATTTATTTGGATGTTGAATTTAGTGACATAATTTTGTGTATGTTGACATGACTATTCTTTAAGTTACTAGTGTATTGAATTACATTAATAAATTTATTAATATCAAAATAAGAAATAAGTGAACAATGCCTGTCTTATGATTTAATTGTGTGTGTGTGTGTGTGTGCACGTGTGCACACATGTGTGGGAACATTCAGCTTGCTGATATTTAATTTAGGTTTCTGTATCTATGCTCAAAAGTGAGAGAATGTATCTCTGGTCAATGCTATAAGTAATTCCATCTTTTTACTTTCAATTCTTTTTCTTTTCTTTTTTTTTTTTTTTTTTCAGAAAGAGGAAGTCTCACTCTGTTGCCCAAGCTAGTCTCAAACTCCTGGCCTCAAGAGATCCTCCCTCCTCTGCCAAATTCTTTTGTGATATGAAGTTGATTTTTTTGGAGTAGAGAGGTTATCTAATCTGGGAATATTTGTGTTTTAAAAACAGTTATGGGGCCAGGAGCGGTGGTTCACACCTGTAATCCCAGCACTTTAGGAGGCTGAAGTGGGCAGATCACTTGAGCTCAGGAATTTGAGATCAGCCTGGCCAACATGGTAAAACTCTATTTCTGGTAAAAAATTTAAAAAGTAGCTGGGTGTGGTGGCCAGTGTCTGTAATCCCAGCTATTCAGGAGGCTGAAGCAGGAGAGTCACTTGAATCCAGGAGGCAGAGGTTGCAGCGGGCCAAGATCACACCATTGCACTCCAGCCTGGGTGACAAGAGCAAAACTCCGTCTCAAAATAAATAAATAAATACATAAAAACAGTTACGGTATTTAAGTAACAATGCAGTGAGCCTTTCCTAGGACTGACTTCGATCCTCTTAGTTTTGTTGTTCGTTTTACTCATCAAGAGCAACTAGCACTGTTTCTTGCTGAGCTGAGATGAACCATTCAGGGTGGTGCCCACTGCACCCCCAACGGACAGGCTTCACCGGTAAGCAGAAGCAAGTCTGCACCCCGTGCCAGTTCTGCTAAGAATGTTCTCATATATTTTGGCAAATGTTCACCAAACACTAGAACTAACAAGCAGCTTAAAGTCAGACAGCTGTCCTTCTTGAAGCTCAAGATTAAATGTACACAGTCCAAGTCAAGCAGACACTAAATATATTTCAGAATCAGAGCTTCAGGAAGGAAGGATTTTCAAATACTGTACAGTGGAAAAAAAGAAATCACTGATGAAACCTATTAAAATATCCTGAGAAAACACAGGTAAAATGTAGTCAAAAGAGCCAAAAGAAAAGATGGTCTCAGCAACTCCTGTCTCAACATTGGATAGCCTTGCAGAGATGATAAAACTTCTTAGTGATGTCTTAGCCTTGATCATATGGCAAAGGGAGGCTTCTCATGGCAATATTTTGCAAATAATGCATTAACTCTATTTAAAGTGCAATTCTAGGATATACACAAGAGACACAGTAATGTTAGTTGTGCAGGAAGAAGCTCAGAGTCAGAATAATTTGAATAAAAGGTATGGCTCTAAAATACTAATTCTGGTGTGGCTAATATAAATTAAAAAATGGTTCCAAGGATAATCCAAAATTGATTTGGAGCAGTTGGAGAACATTCCAACATTACTCATTTATATGTGCATTGTGGAAGCATCTTTAAACAGAAAAACTTATTCCATTTATTTATAATTACATCCTATGACTACAAGCCAATTGAGAAAGCAATCAAAGGAGAATTATAACATTTCTAGGAAAAATTAAATCTCATTGAAAGGTTAGATGTAGGCCCTAACTATTCCAGCCTGTACTTTGGTGTAATAAGGATGCCAAACTTGTCTTGGGCCCTGTAGTTGGTTGAATGATGGCCCCAGAAAGATACGTTCACCTTATAACCCTTGGAACCTGTGAATTATGCCTTATTTGGAAAAGGAGTCCTTGTGGATATAATTAAGTTAAGGATCATGAAATGAGATCCCACTAGGTTATCTGAGTGGACATTTTCACTCGTGTCCGTGTAAAGAGACCACCAAACAGGCTTTGTGCGAGCAACAAGGCTGTTTATTTCACCTGGGTGCAGGCGGGCTGAGTCCGAAAAGAGAGTCAGCGAAGGGAGATAGGGGTAGGGCTGTTTCATGGGATTTGGGTAGGTAAAGGAAAATTACAGTCAAAGGGGGTTGTTCTCTGGCGGGCAGGGGCAGGGGTCACAAGGTGCTCAATGGGGGAGCTTTTGAGCCAGGATGAACCAGGAGAAGGAATTTCACAAGGTGATGTCATCAGTTAGGGCAGGAACAGGCCATTTTCACTTCTTTTGTGATTCTTCAGTTACTTCAAGCCATCTGGATGTATACATGCAGGTCACAGGGGATATGATGGCTTAGCTTGGGCTCAGAGGCCTGACAGACACGTGACAGACACTAAATCCAAGGACAAATGTGCTGATATATGTCAACTTGAAATAGTCAAAAGAGTCAGAATTTAATTTAAAGCGAGTTTACTCCAGCATAAATTGGTGTGAGGCTGCCACTCCCCCCTCCCCCCAAGAAACACCAGCTCCAAAGGAATGGAGTCAGCCTGCCCAAGTAGGGAAGTGAAGGTTTCACTTATAGCAGCAGAGACAGAGGAGTTTTTAGCAGGATGAAAACTCATTCATACAAGGTTGTTGCATAGTTACAGCAATTTGGTTGGTTATAGGCAGTGTTTCTTATGGGAAAGGGTGCATTTAACATTTCTTACAGAGGGTGTGATAGTCATGGGTTTTCTGTCATCTGGTCTAAGCAAAGCAGAACAGCAAGGGGAAGTTAATCGATAAAAGTGTCATTAATTTAAAAGGCAGGAGGTTTCTGTCCTTGACGTCATTTAATTCTTTCTAGTCATTGTACAGAACAAGACAAATAAGAAAGCGAGTTAATCTATAATCTGAGAACAGAAGTTGTGTCCATATGTGACTGAGCTCACAATCACATCTCTGTCAAGGCTTAAACTGTTTCTGGGGGTTCCAACAGCTTTTGAATTGTATTTGCTTTCACATAAAAGACAAAAAAGGGGAAGATGCAGACTTATAGAGGAAGGAGAGAGAAGAGATTGGAGTGATGCAGAAAAAAAAAATGCAAAAAATGTCTGGAGCTTCCAGAACCTGAGAATGGCAGGGAAGGATTCTCCCCTAGAGCCTTCAGGGAAGGACAGCCCTGTTGAGACCTTGATTTGGAACTTCTGCCCTCCAGAGAAGACATTCCTGTTCTTCGAAGGCACCGACTTTGTGGTGATTTGTTATGGCAGCCCCTGGAAGTGAACAGTTCCCATCTTGAACCACATCACTATCCGTGGGTGATGCCAAGCCAAGAAGATCGGCCATGACTTTGTCAATAGATCATGATCAAAACCCAAACAAAACAACTACAGCCTGAAATGCTGGGATGACTTCAACAAGGAGACTTACTAAGGGTATACAGAATGACAAGCCAAAGCACAGGACAGGCAAATGTGACAACCTGTGGAGAGTGACCCTGAAGCAAAGGCAATGCAAACTTCTGAAAGGGGCCACCACAGAGGCGTGGTGACACTGCAAGACTTTAACATGAGCACTGATCGCTTCCAGAGCTGGGACCACCTGCAGGGCTCCGACCCCACAGAAGCGCCCTGCTGAGTCGTGTGGCTCCACTTTAGGGTGGATGCAGGGAAGTCTGGCAGAAGAGCCTCCAGGATGGAAAAATAAGGCAAATCCTGCTCAAAGAAGATGGGAGCAGAGCAGGAGAACTTCCTGCAGAGACCCAGGAGCTACAGGAGGTGTTAATCACATCTGGGAGCTGCCAGAGGGAGGTTCTGAAACCAGTGAAATAATGAAGTTTCAGGTCAAGGTCAGCCAGACCTAACCAAATGCTGGGACATCCTGGGGCCAGAGGCCTCTTCCCATTGTTGGCGGTTGAAAAGGGAAGAGAAAACAATTTTTAGGGAGGCTCAGGGAGTAACCCAGAATCTGAATACATTTTAGTAAGGAGGGAGAAAAATGGTAAATTTCCATAATAAAGAAGAGGAAATGTGGAGGAGAAGGTGAGGGGGAAGTGGCCTATTAGTTTCAAACTCCTGTGGGTCTCTTGAGGGCAGAAGCTCTATTTCATCACTTTTATTCTGAAGAAACCCCTTGGAAGACTGACTTAATATTTGTTAGCTGAATATTTTTCTGTAGCTTAATGTTTGTTTTCCATACATGGTTATCTTTTAAGAATAGCAGTAAGAAACTGAAATTGTTTTGCCTCAGGGACTAGGAATGTCCCAGGTACTGGACCCATGGCTTCAGTTGGGAAATCTGTGTAATTGACATGATTTAGGGAAGGATTTGTTTTTTTTATTGTTTAAACAAGTACTTCCCTTATAACATTATTGATTCAGTCATCAACAAATATTTAATAAATGTTCACTGTGCTAGACAATAGGATGGTGAACACAGACCTCCACCCACTCTGTGCCAGGCAGCATCCAAGCACCCTCTGGCCACCAACTCACTACCTACCCTTGGCAACCCTGTGAAGTAGGTTCTTATTTCCATTTTGCACATGAGACCACTGAAACAATGAATAATGTAATTAGAAATAATTTGCATTTATTTGCAACAACAAAATAATTTGAAATGGAATGAAATAAGAAAAACTGAAATAATTTGCTCCAATTATGTGGATTATGTGGTGGTTGTGGGGAGGGTGGGAATGAACCCAGGAAGTCTGGCTCCAGCCAAATCCTGGACTCCTCAACAGACTCTGAACTTCTAGATGTACGATGACCGATGACGGGCAGAAGGACACCAGCCCATCCTCACGTCACAGGCAGAGTGGTGGGAGAGAGTCTTTAATCAAATACTTAATCAAATTATGAATCAAATAATGCCAAGTAAATATACAATTACAGTTGCAATTAGCCATATAGATGCATCACCAAGTGGTTTGCTGTAGCAAAGGTCTGAAAAGCTTTCCCCTGGAAAGGCATACTTAAGCTGATACCTAAATGATATCATGAATTTGGTTAAGCAGGTGGGGGGATGCTTCGGGCCAAAGTGAGTCACAGGCACAGATATGACTTTACGTCTTGTACAAGGTCCAAGTATTTCCCAGCACCAGATGCATCTACCTTGTAGATCAGTGGTCTTAAAATGTGACGCATAGCTCAAGAGCAGCAGCAGCCCCTGGAAACTTATTGGAAATGCAAATTCTTGGGCTCCACACCATCACTACTGAGTGGGGAATTGTGGAGGGTGGGCCCAGTGCTGGTTTAAAAAGCTCCCTAGTTGATCCTGAGCTCACTCAAGTTTGGGATCAGCTGCTATGGAAGATACAGTGGGCACATGCCCAGACCCCTTCCCCAGCAGATGTGCCCATTCCCCATGGCTGAGTATTGGCCCCTGACAGCTCACAGCCACTGACAACCCACTCAGGAAGGCTGAGTCAGCACTGCTGAGTCAGCCTCACAGGAGCCTTTTGCTCCTGGATGCTGAGCTGCCTGTAGCCTCCACTCTCCCGCCAGACCCCGATGACACATGACTCACATCATTCTCACTCCCTGCCTCAAAGTAAGAATTGTGCTGAGGTTGTGTAATCACCCCATGCGTTCCTCCTGCTCACTGCACAGGCAAAACCGATTCATTGAGACCATGGCATTGCAAGAAGGAGTGTAGCCAATGCGAGGCTGGCCACATTATGTGGGAGACGAAGTTATTACTCAAAATCAAGTTCCCCCAAAATTCAGAGGCTAGAGTTTCTCAAGGACAGTTTGGTGGGCAGGGGGCTAGGAAATGGGTGCTGCTGATTCATTGGGGATGCAATCAATGGGATGTGGAAATCGGTCCTCCTGCACTGAGTCCACTTTTGGGTGGGGCTGCAGGACTGTTTGAGTCACAGCTCCGGGTGGGGCCAACTAGTCTTCAGAAATGCAAAAGCCGTAAAAGACATCTCAAAAGGTCAATCTTAGGTTCTAAAAGAGTGACACTAACTATAGGAGTAAATGGGGGAGGTGCAAATCTTACAACCTCTGAAACACTGGCTGGCAACTGTTTCACTATGCCTACATCTTAGCAGAATTCGGGCCCCTCTTATCCTCCCAATCTGGCGGCCTTCCATGAGGTTTATAAAGGTGGTTTCATTGTGGAGAAAGGCTATTATCATTTAAACTATAAACTAAATTTCTCCCAAAGTAAGTTTGGGCCAAGCCCAGGAATGACCAAGGGCAGTTTGGAGTTAAAGGCAAGATGAGGGTTGATTAGATCAGATCTCTTTCACTGCCATAATTTTCTCACTGTTATAATTTTTGCAAAGGTGGTTTCAGTTGTGCCCCAGAGCTGCCAGTGAGTCATATTCTAGTTTAGAACATTTCCCGTCTCCTTGCCCTCTCTGGCCTCCTTCTGTCTTCTTCTCCCAGAGACAATTTCCCAATAAACCTCTTGAACAAGAATCCCCATCTCAGGCTCTGTTTCTGGGAAATCTTACCTGGTGCAGGCACTGTCATTCTGGAGGCCAGCAGATAGAGCCTGAAGCAAAACTGAGACACAGACAACAGAAGCACCACTGTGGAGTGGGGGGTGCTCCTCCCCGGCCCTCTTGCCTTTTCTTTATCTCAATCATGCGCCTTCAGGCTCATCCCTCTCAACAGAAAAATTTGCCTGTGTTGGTGAAAAGAGTCACACTCTGTAAAATATTTGAAGAGATTTCTTCTGAGCCAAATATGAGTGACACTGGCCTGTGACACAGCCTTCAGGAGATCATGAGAATATGTGCCCAAGGTGGTCAGGGTGCAGCTTGGTTTTATACGTTTTAGGGAGACGTAAGACTTCAATCAAATACATTTAAGAAATACATTGGTTTGGTCCAGAAAGGTTGGACAACTTGAAGGAGGGGGTGGCTTCCAGCTTATAGGTAGATTTTAAAATTTTCTGGTTGACAATTGGTTGAATTTATCCAACGACCTGGGATCAGTAGAAAAGAATGTCTGGGTTGCGATAAGAGGTTGTGGAGACCAAAGTTTTATCAATGCAGATAAGGCCTCCAGGCAGCAGGCTTCAGAGAGAATAGGTTATAAAATATTTCTTATCTGACTTAAAGTCTGTGTTGATGCATCATGAGGCATGTCCAACCCCCATTCCCCATCAAGGCCTGAGCCAGGCTTTCAGGTTAAACTTCAAAAGAGTCCTGGCTAAGGAAGAAGTCCATTCAAATGGTTGGGGGACTTAGAATTTTATTTATGGTTTACACCTGCTTGCTTACTAAAAACAAAGAGGTTATTGGTTGTGACATCCTTTTATCTGCTTCTACTTTATTGGACTTCCACTTAGCTCCAAGCAAATGTTCTCAGTTCTTCTCAGTCTTTTCCTCTGCCATGCTCCTGTTGGGAGGCTCCCTCCATCACGAGCAGGATGTGCGATGGTCAGTGCACAGGCTTCTGGCTTCCTTTAAGACAATCACCCTCTGTGTGCAGCCTGATTGCAGTTGATGTTCTGCCTGACGGTTCCCAGGGTTCAGATGAGGCCAAAGAGATGCTTCCTCCAGGACATGGACTTTTGGGTCAAGGGATGCAGGACTAAGAACAAACACCATGACTGATTCATCCCAATAGCTGCACTCTGACGAGACTCTCCAGTGCCTCCTGACACTCAGAGTCCGGCCGCTGCTCTGCCTCCTGTGCACAGGTTTGGTTTTTTGTTTTTGTTTTTTTGTTTTTTTGTTTTTTTTGCCTTTCCTCCCATTTCTTCCATAAATTCTCCTTTGCTCAAGTAAATTTTCTAAAAGATACACCACCTTTATGAGAACGATTCATACCAGAAATATCAGCATCTTAACAAAATTAAGATTTATTCTTTACTCCTGCAAAATCCATTTTAGATCCAACAAACCTCTTCCATTTTGTAGCTTAGCCATGAGAAACAAGTGGCCAATGAGATCACTACTTTAGGACAAGAAAAAAGGAGGAAGAGGAGGCGCTTCTGGTCTTAACTGTTGCAGCGACTCCCCACCCCCAGCCAGGAGATGATTGCCTCACTTGTCCCATGCTCAAGTGCAAAGGAGGCAGAGAAAAGTTGAGAGAACACCATCTCTCTTGCTCCTTTTAATCCCAACACCATTCTCCCCACTTACCCTTCTTCACCACTGACTCTCTGATCACTCCTGGTTACTCCCTGCCACTTGGTTTTGCTTCCGGTAGGTACCACTTGAAAGCATTTTTTTTTTTTTTTGAGACGGAGTCTCACTCTGTTTCTCAGGCTGCAGTGCAGTGCCGTGATCTTGACTCACTACAACCTCCACCTCCCAGGTTCAAGTGATTCTCCTGCCTCAGTGTCCTGAGTAGCTGGGACTACAGACATGCACCACCATGCCCAGCTAATATTTGTATTTTTAGTAGAGACAGAGTTTCACCATGTTAGCCAGGCTGGTCTTGAGCTCCTGACCTCGGGTGATCCGCCCACCTCAGCCTCCCAAAGTGCTGAGATTGCAGGCGTGAGCCCCTGCGCCCAACCTGAAACCATTCTCTTGATAGAACCTCCCTGATCCCTGCTCCCTCACTGAGGGTCTTCCCTCAGTTTCTTATCTGCCTGCCTTTCCCTACAGTATTTGATGTTTCCCCACCCCTTCCTCTGAAGAGTTCTCTATTCCCTTTAAATATATAATAGTGCCCTAGTCTGACCTGGTAGACACCTTTTCCTATCTCCATATCCTATTTTACTTCTGATTCCTTATCCCTAAGTATAGTTCTTCAAATTTACAAACTAAGCTCTCTTCTTTCTCCTTATAGTTTTAGAAGCTCCATCTAGTTTCATAACTTGAGTTATTGCCTTTCTGAAAGTAATTCCTAAATGGTAATACTTAATCCTGATACTGACTCAGAACTTCCTGCAGAAATGCAAGTCCATCTGGTTTTTGAACAGATCCACCTCCAGATGTTCATACCCGAGATAATGATGCAATTGTCTTCCTATCTAGCAGTGGATCCACTAAGCCAGGTCCCTTTGGCCTTGAGTGCCACTGATGGCCACTTCTCTCCTAGGCTGCCCTGAACCTCATGACTATGCTTGTCCCCGAGCAACCTCTTTCCATTTCCAGAAGACTGCACTGTTAGGTTTTAGTGAATTTTGGTTGGATTATAAATAAATTCTCCTGCCTGGTATTTCCTTCAGGATTTTTCATTTCCCCGCTGTTCCCCGTGGTGCTAGATTAATCTCCTTAAACTGCTATCAAAGAAAAACTGTGTGAGGTGGGATAAACAGGCAAGGAAGACTTTATTCAAGACTGGGGCAATAGGGGCGAGAGATTGAACTCAACTCCACTGAAACAAATGGCAGGATAGTGTTTAAGTGCTGGGGTGAGCCAGTGGAGAGGGATGGGAAGACATCAGGAGTGAGGTTGGCCAATGCAATTAAGCCATCTGGATTTTCTGATTGGTGCTTATAAAACTAGGCTCTCACTCTCCCACAGAGATGATTACTTTTCAAAGGAATCACTTCCAGCTCCTTGAGAAAAATATTCTTGAGTGTAAAACTGGCAAGAATCTAGGAGAAGATTTGTATCTCACATGGGCAGAGAAATGATTTGCAATTTCAAGTCTTTCTAAAGTTAATGCTCTAAGCAAAGGAAGGTCAGAAAGAAGTCTTTCTGGAGTCCAGTGAAGATGAGGGTTATGTTAGGCCCACGTGGTCACCGCACGGCTGACCTGGCCACTGGACTGCTGGAGTCCATGCAAAGGCCCCTCTGCCATTCGGCGATCCTGCAGATTCCCTGCAAGGGACGCAAGGCTCCAGAACCTCGGCTCCATCCTTAGCACTCATTCATGGCCTCATCATTTCCATTGCTGATCACATCCCAGAGGGCCTGTCCTAAATATTTCTGTGCCCATGTCTCCTTCATTCCCTGTCATTCCCTTTCTCTATCGCCAAACATTGAATTTTCAAACAACCTTCAAGGCCCAAATCAAATGAAGTTTCCATAAAATTTCCCTAAATGCCACCCTTGGGCCCACACCGTGAAGTATTAGTTTTCCATTCTTGTTGTCTTCATGGCAAGACCAAATGAATGAATGAGTGAAGAACAAATGAAGGAGTGAAATACATGATACGGAGAGGTCTTCCTCTCTGTGTTTCAGCTTCAAAGTTAGATTTAAGTTGTCAATACCAGTTTTAGAATGTGGAATTTACACATACTTTAAAATACCAAAAATGTGCCAGTTCAAGTAATGTCCTTCTGAAGCAAAATGTATCGTCACCTAGCTCTTACTTCAAAACGCTCAAGAGCAATATCCATGTGGCTACTGTTTCAGTCTCTAGTAGCACGTGGGTAAAGTACTATCTCTTGTTGAGTTTGGGCAGTTGCTTTTGCATATGAGAGGACTAGTCATTAACCAGCAGAATTTTCTGCGATATCTACATTTCCCCCTACAGTTAATTCTCCCTTAATTCAGAATATCCTGAATTTTATAGCTCAGGAATTTGTGCAAGTGGAATTTGTTTCACGAATAGCATTAGCTTATAGACAACAGCACATGTACGACCACTTTTTCCAATATTCATGTAAACTTTTATGGACAACAATAAATAGAGGCTGAGGGGAATACATATTTCAAAATAGAAAAGTGTGACATCTGTATTCTTGACAGGAAAACATTGTAAGTGCATTCAGATTTTGCATCTATATTAGTAGAGAAGTTAGTGCCTTGCTAGCCCTGGCTTAACGGTGAAGATGGTATTTGTTCCTTTTCCTACCCTCTTCTATTCTAAGGTGAAGATGATTAATAGGTTGCCAAAGGAATCGTATAATAAGCTTTTCTGACCAGAGTATTCCTTGAGCTAACCATGTAACAGCTCACTGCTGCACAACTGAGGACATTGATGAATAGTTTTATGATTCATCTGGGCAGACCCATGAAGCCAATTACTTCATAAGGTGGCATTTCATCACAGTTGCCTTTGATCCTCTGTGGCTGGCTCATTGATTAGAGCTTGCAAAGGAAAGCAAGTGTAACAGCCTGGGATCCAAAATTGCTGACAGTTACTCCTGGACTTTAGCATGGGTGTTCTGACAATGTGGTTGTAATTTCTCTAGGCTGGCTTAATTACTCTACCCTTATATGAGGTTTAGTAACTTGACATAAAGTGGAAGAAAATCCATGGTAACATTAGACGGAATCTGCAATTCCTAGATTCTGATAGGACTCATCTGGAACTGCCTTCCCATCCACCCTCCCTTTTTATTGAAGAATTTGATCACTGAATCTGGACACGCATCTATGCATCATTTGCTCAGTTTGGAGGAGTCAGTTAAATTAAAAATTCAAGCTGAAAATACGTGCATTAGTAGGTAGTTTTGGTTTTTCTAGCTTAAATACAATAGAATTATATCTGGGTACAATTTCATTGATGCACTGTGCTGTTAACAACAGGAACAATTTGCAACTAGCAAATGGTATGTGGATCCATGTACACGCATAATTGGAAAATTAGGTGCAAATAAAATATTTTTTCAAACGATGTATTTTTGCAGTTTGCTCTCCTTTGACCTCATGCTGATGCATAATTAATAGAGAGATGTATTCACTTAACTACTGACTTCTAGAGACTGCCCGCAGTCATCTGTTCCATCTCAGAGACCCAATGCAGTGTGACATCCAATGACATTTTTGCCATTGGAATGCAGAGTAGTTAATGATGAGAAAGAAGCTTCTTGTCTAGGAAAAAAGCAGGAAGCAGGCAGTAGTTTCCTCTAGTGAGGGACATGGAACTTCCTTGGGATCACCGCCATTTAGTGGGATGGCACAAGAGAACTCTGGAGCTGGGAATCAGAGCTGGTATGACTTTTAAAAAATAAATGTTTCACTGTATTTTAAGAGTTTTAAAATTACAAAAATAAATATGAAGATATGTTACAGTTTCAATATATGTTCCCACCAAATTTCACGTTGAATTTTAATCCCCAGTGTTGGAGGTGGGGATCCAATCATCTGGTGGGAGGTGACTGGATCCTGGGGGCAGGCTTCTCATGAAGGTTTATCACCATCCTCTTGGTGCTGTTCTTGCAATGGTGAGTCCTCGGGAGATCTGGTTGTTTGAAAATGTGTGGCAGTTCCCCACTACTCTTTTGCTCCTGCTCTGGCCACGTGATGTGCCTGCTTCTGCTTTACTTTCTGCCATGAGTAAAAGCTCCCTGAGGCCTCCCCAGAAGCTGAGATATGGGCACCATGCTTGTACAGCCTGCAGAACCGTGAGCCAACTAAATCTCTTTTCTTCAGAAATTGTCCAGCCTCAGGAATTTCCTTACAGCAATGCAACAACAGCCTAATGCAAGATGGTACAGAGTCCGCATGTGTCCTACACCCCGGCCCTTGTTATTTTAACTGCTTTATTGAGATGTAATTCATATACCATAAAATTCACCTATATAGACCATACAATTAAATGGATTTTGGTGTATTTGGAGTTGAGCAACTATCACCACAACTAGAGCATTTTCATTATCCTAAGAAGAAACTCAGTACCCAACATCAGTCACTCCTCTTGCTTCCATACCCCTCAGCCCTAGTCAGCCTCTGATCAACACAAGCCATCACTATAGATTTGCCTATTCTGGACATTTCGTATAAATGGAAAAATATATGATGTGGTCCTTCATGACTGGCTGCTTTCTTTTAATGTAATGTTTTCAAGGTTCAGCCATGTGGTAGCCAGTATCAGACTTCATTCCTTTTTGTTGCCAAATTATAGGTTATAGTATGAAGACGCCACATTTTATTTAACTGTTTAATAGTTGATGGACATGGTGTTGTTTCTATTTTTTGGCTACTATGGATATTACTGTCATGAACATTTAAGTACAAGTTTTTCTGTGGCCACGTATTTTTATTTCCCTTGGTTAAATACCTAGGAGTGGAATTGCCAGGTCATATGGTAACTGCATGTTGAATCTTTTGAGGAGCTTCCAGACTGTTTTTCAAAGTGATGGCACAATTTTACTTTCCCCCCAATAATGTACGAGGGTTGCAATGTCGCTACATATTACCAACATTTGTCATTGTCTTTCTCTCTCTCTTTCTTTCTTTCTTTCTTCTCTTTCTTTTTTTATTTTTTTTTTGAGATGGAGTCTTGCTCTGTCACCCAGGCTGGAGTGCAGTGGCATGATCTTGGCTCACTGCAACCTCCGCCTCCCGGGTTCAAGCGATTGAACTCACTGCCTCAGCCTCCCAAGTAGCTGGGACCACAGGTGCATGCCACCACACCCAGCTAATTTTTTGTATTTTTAGTAGAGATGGGGTTTCACTGTTTTAGCCAGGATGGTCTCGATCTCCTGACCTCATGATCCACCATCCTCAGCCTCCCAAAGTGCTGGGATTACAGGTGTGAGCCACCGCACCTGGCCATCTGTCTTTTTGATGATAGACATCACAGGAGTGTAAAGTGATATTTACCTATATTGGCTTTGTATTTCTCTGATGGCTAATGATTTTGAACACTGTTTAATGTGTTTATTGGCCATTTTTAAATCTTTTTTAAAGAAAGTCTATTCATATAATTTGCTCATTTTAGAATGAGACATTTTCTTTTTATTCTTGAATTTGAAGGGTTCTTTCCTTATCAGACGAATGATTTGTATATGACGCTGCTATGTAAATTGTTTTCTTAAATTTCCTTCCACCCTGTGGCTTGTCTTTATTTTCTTGGTGCTGCTCTTTGAAGCATAAAAACGTTAATTTTCATAAAGTCAAGTTGATCCTTTGTGCTTCCAGTATCTCATTTAAGGGAACTTTGACTAATTCAAGGTGATAATGATAGACGTCTATGCTTCCTTCTAAAAGTTTTATAGTTTTAGTTCCTACATTTAGGTATTTAATCCATTGTGAGTTAATTTTTGTACATGGTGGAAGGAAGGGTTCTAATTTAATTCTTTTATAGGTGGATATCTAGTTGTCCCAGCACCATTTGTTCAAAAGACCCATTTATGTTTAACTGAGCTGTCTTGTCACCCTTGTCAAAAAACAACGGACTATAAATATATGCGTTTCTTTCCATGCTCTCAGTTTTATCCCACTGGTCTATATGTCTGTCCTATTAACAATATCACACAGTCTTAACCTTGTATCTGTAAATTTGGATAGTATTGTCATTTAAAAACCACTAGGTCTTTTGATTTATGAACATAGGGTATTTTAAAATTTATTTAGGTTTTTCAAAATTTATTCAACAGTGTTTTGCTGTTTTTCAGAGTACAGTTGCCCCTCAGTACGCATGGGGGATTGGATCCAGGACCCATATGCAAAACAAAACCCACATGCAAATGGATAATCAAGTCCCTGAGGTAAAATAGTTAAGTAACTTTGCATATAACCCCATGAACACCCTCTTGAATATTTTAAATCATCTCTAGATTACTGGTAATACCTAATACAATGTAAATGCTATGTAAATAGTTATACTGCATTGTTTAGGGAATAATGACAAGAAAAAAATGTTGCACAGGTTCACTACAGATGCACCCATCCTTTAAAAAAAATATTCTCCATCTGCAGTTGATTAAACCCACAGATGCAAAACCCGCAAATGCAAAGGGACAACTGTGTAAGTTTTGTTTTGTTAAATTTATGCCTAAGTGTCTCTTTATTTTTGCTACTATTGTAAATTGTTTTCTTAAATTTTATGTTTGTACTGTTCATTGGTAATGCACAGAAATACAATTAAGTTTTGTATGTTTATCTTGTATACTGGAATATGCTGAATTTGATTATTAGTTTTAACAGTGTTTTAGTGGATTATTTACAATTTTCTATATGAAAGATCATATTATCTTCAAATAGAGATAGTTTTATTTCTTCCTTTCCATTCTGGATTTTTTTTATTTCATATCTTATTCTATCTACACCTCCACTACAACTCCAATTGAATAAAAATGGCAAGAATGGGAATCTATGCTTGATTCCTGATCTTAGGGAAAATTTTCATCTTTTTCATTAAGTTTGAAGTTAACTATGGGATTTTTCATAGGTGCCTTTTTTCTTGTTGAGGAAGTCCCCTTTTATTTCTAGTTTGCTGAGTGTTTTATCATGGTGGGACATTGTGCTTTGTCAAATTCTCTCTGTGTAAATTGGGATAATAATGAAGGTTTTCACCTCCTTGATTCTATGGATATGGTGTTAATTTTTTTTTTTTTTGACTGGTTCTCACTCTGTCATCCAGGCTGGAGTGCAGTGGCACAATCTCAGCTCATTGCAACCTCTGCTTCCCCAGCTCAAGCGATCCTCCCACCTCAGCACCCCAAGTAGCTAAGACTCCTATATTACATTATTTATTTTATTGTTCTAATTTTGACCATTTGGAGCTTTTTCTGCTGGCTCATGTGTTCCTTTGACGTGCCACATCATTGTGTGAGTGTGCGTATTTGTGTTTGGTTAGCACTATATCGCTTATTGATACTAAATTGATGATCTAGGTTAATCACATCTTTTCTAACTTAATTCTATAATCAGTCATTTCTCCAAGAAGCCCTATTTCCTTTCATTGGAGAATAGTGTTAGAAATCAAAATATTATCACTTAATATTCTTGTTATTAATGAGGTATCATTACTTCTAGGAAATCTCAGGTAACTGAGCAAGGAAACATGTGTAAATACCAACCCATGTCTGCACTCATATCTATAAATATTTCTAGATCAACCTCTCCCTGTCTCTCAAGCTAAACATGAGTTCATACAGAAGTCTCTTATCCACTACCACGTGGATTATTCTAGCCTTCTCTCATTGTTTATCTGTAAAGTCCCACACTAACAGTGAGTAACCTGGCTTCAACCATCCACCAACCATTTACTCAATTATTTATCTCTATTTACATATATAGCAGTATAGAATTGCTAAAACATACTCCCATGGGAAACAACATTATCAACTAGACTATGGTGCTTATGTGCAGATTTTTTTTTTTTTTTAGTTTTGCATATTCCACTCATTTCCAAAGTCACACAGGTCAGCAACATTTTCCCCACTTCCGTCAGTGGTGTTATGTCATTTATCAGCAACATAGTCAGATGTTTCGTCACGTTCTGCGTTCCATCTCAGAATTCCCCCAGCCACCAAAATGCCTTTGATTTATATTTGTATATATTAAGGTTCACTTTGTGCTCTAAGGTTCACTTTGTGCTATAATGTTCTTTAGGTGTTAAGAAATAAATAATATCATATATACACTATTAGAGTGCAACAGAGGATAGTTTCACCACCTTAAAGAGAAATCCCTGTATTTCACATATTCAACATTCTCCTCCTTGCGTAAATGCCTCCAAATCTGTTCTTTTTTTTTAATGTTGTGTGGGCTAGTCTATGTTTTTTGACTTTCCATATAATTGTTAAAGTCAGGTTATTTATAGTTACAAAGTGGCTCACTGAGACTTTTATTAGTATTGCATTGAATTTATAGGTCAGTTTGGAAAAAGACAGACACTTTAACAATATTAAATTCTCCAATTCATGAACCTGGACTATATCTCTATTTACTTAGATGTTGTTTTATTTTCTCCATTTTTTTATTTTCAACTTCATTGACTTCTGCTCTTATTTTATTCATTACATTTTTTCCTCATACTACAGGGTTAAATTGTGCACCTTTTTCTGGATTCCTAAGGTGAAATATTATATTGATTTCCATTTTTCATCTTTCTAATACATTCATTTCATGCTATACATTTTATTTTAAAGAATGCTTTCACTTTCTTCCACTTTTTAAAGTAATTTTTATCTTTATTTAGTTCAAATTACTTTTTACATTTCTCTTGAGACTTTTACTTTGATCTATATGTTATTTAGAAATGTGCTATTTAATCTCCAAATAGTTGGAAATTTTCTAGTTATTTTTGCTATTATTTGGTTTCTGGTTTAGTTCCATTGGGATCTGAAATATATTTTTATGATTATTAAAAATTTATTAAATGTAATAATTCATGACACAGAAAGTGATTTATTCTGGTGCATGTTCCATGTGAACTTCAGAGAAAAGCATATACTTCTGTTGTTGGATAGAGTGTTTTATAAATGTCAATTAAATCAAGTTGATTGATAGCACTGTTCACATCAACTACTAATTTTTTGCTTGCTAAATCTATCAATTACTGACAAGAGGTCTGTTGAAATCTCCATTTATTACAGTGGATTTGTCTATTTCTCCTTGCAGTTCTATCAGTTTTTGCCTCATGTATTTGGATGCTCTCTTGTTAAGAATATGCAGGTATACCCATTTGATTGTACTTGGTTTTATTGCACTTTGCAGATACTGCAGCGGTTTTTTTGTTTATTTTTATTTATTTATTTATTTATTTATTTATTTATTTTGAGATGGAGTCTCATTCTGTCACCCAGGCTGGGGCGCAGTGGTGTGATCTCAGCTCACCGCAACCTCCGCCTCCCGGAGTCAAGCAATTCTCTGCCTCAGCCTTACAAGTAGCTGGGATTACAGGCATCCACCACCACACCTGGCTAATTTTTGTAGTTTTAGTAGAGACAGGGTTTCACCATCTTGGCCAGGCTGGTCCTGAACTCCTGACCTCGTGATCCACCCTCCTCGGCCTCCCAAAGTGCTGGGATTACAGGCGTGAGCCACCATGCCCGGCTCATACTGTGTTTTTTATACAAATTGTAGTGTTGTGGCAATCCTGCACTGAGTGAGTCTATCAGCACCAATTTTTTTTCCACTAATTTGTGCTCACTTTTTGTCTCTGTGTCACATTTCGGTAATTCTCTCAATATTTTAAACTTCTAATCGTTATTATATCTGTTATGGTCATCTGTGATCAGTGATCTTTGATGTTACTATTGTAATTATTTGAGGAACCAGAAACTGCGCCCATATAGGACTGCAAACAATCAATAAACGTGTGTGTTCTGACTGATCCCCTGACAGGCCATCCATCTCTCTCCCTCTCCTCAAGGCCCCCCATTCTCTGATTCACAACATTATTGAAATTAGGGCAATTAATAAACCTACAGTGACTTCCAGGTGTTCAAGTGAAAAGAAAAGTCACACATCTTTCACTTCAAATTAAAAGCCTGACGTGACGAAGCTTAGTGAGGAAGACATGTGGAAAGCCCAGACAGGACTCTTGTGCTAAACGATTAACCAAGTTGTGAATGCCAAGAAAAGTTCCTGAAGGAATTTCAAAGTGCAACTCCAGTAAACACACAAGTGATAACAAAGCAAAACAGCGTCATTGCTGATGTGGGGAAAGCTTTAGTGGTCTGGATAGAAGATCAAACCTGCCACAACATTCCCCTAAGCCAAAGCCTAATCCAGAGCAAGACCCTAACCATCTCCAGTTCTGTGAAGGCTAAGAGAGGCGAGGAAGCTGCAGAAAAAAAGAAAGTTTGAAGCTTGCAGAGGTTGGTTCATGAGGTTTCAGAAAAAAATTAATCTCCATTGCATGAAAGTGCAAGGTGGAGCAGCAAGTGTTGATGGAGAAGCTGCAACAAGTTATCCAGATCTAGCTAAAATAGTTCATGAAGGTGGCTACACTAAACAACAGAATTTTAATGTAGATGAAACAGCCTTCATTGAAAGAAGATGCTATTTAGGACAGGCTGACTCTTGTTAGGGGCTAACGCAGCTGGTGACTTTAAGTTGAAACCAAGGCTAATGTACCCTTCTGAAAATCCTAGGGCTCTTAAGACCTATGCTAGATCTACTCTGCCTGTGCTCTAGAAATGAAACAATAAAGCCTGAATGACAGCACATCTATTTACAGCATGATTTACTGACCGTTGTGAGCCTACTGTTGAGATCTACTGCTCAGAAAAAAGATTCCTTTTAAAATATTGCTTCTTGGCCGGGTGCGGTGGCTCACACCTGTAATCATGGCACTTTGGGAGGCCGAGGTGGGTGGATCATGAGGTCAGGGGTTCAAGACCAGCCTGGCCAAGATGGTGAAACCCCATCTCTACTAAAAATACAAAAAAATTAGCTGGGCGTGGTGGCACGCACCTGTAATCCCAGCTATTCCAGAGGCCGAGGCAGAGAATTGCTTAAACCTGGAGGGGCGGAGGTTGCAGTGAGCTGAGATCGCGCCACTGCACTCCAGCCTGGGAGACAGAGTGAGACTCTGTCTCAAAAAAAAAAAAAAAAAAAATGCTTCTCATTGACAATACACCTGGTCACCAAAGAGCTCTGATGGAGATGTACAAGGAGATTAACACTGTTCTCATGCCTGCCAACGCAACATCCATTCTGCAGCCCAAAGATCAAGGAGTAATTTCAACTTTCAAATCCTATTGTTTAAGAATTATATTTTGTCAGGCTACAGCTTCCACAGGCAGTGATTCCTCTGATGGATCTGGGCAAATTGAAACTTTCTGAAAAGGACTCATCATTCTAGATGCCATTAAGAACACTCATTATTCATGGGAAGGGGTCAGAATATCAACACTAGAGGAAGTTGGAAGAAGTTGATTCCAATCTTCCTGGGTGACTTTGAGGGGTTCAAGATTTCAGTGGAGAAAGTAACTTCAGATGTGGTAAAAGCAGCAAGAGAACTAGAATTAGAAGTGGAGCCTGTAGCTGTCATTGAATTGCTGCAATCTCATGATAAAACTTGAATGCATAAGGAGTTGCTTCTTACGGATTAGCAAATAATGTGGTTCCTTGAGATGGAATCTACTCCTGGTGAGGATACTGTGAACACTGTTAAAACGACAACAAAGAATTTAGAATATTAGGTAAACTTAGTTGATAAAGCAGCAGCAGGGTTTGAAAGGATTGACCTCAGTTTTAAAAGAAGTTCTACTGTGGGTAAAATGATATAAAACAGCATTGCATGCTACAGGGAAATCTTTCATGAAAGGAGGAGTCAACTGATGCAGCAAACTTCAATGTTGCTTTATTTTAAGAAATTGCCAAAGCCACCCCAACCTTCAGCAACTACCACCTTGATCAGTCAGCAGCTTTCAACATTGAGGCCAAGACCTTCCCCCAGCAAACAGATTATGGCTTGCTGTAGGTTCAGATGGTTATTAGCACTTTTTAGCAATAAAGTATTTTTAATGAAGGTATGTACATTATCTTTTTAGACATAATGCTGTTGCACACTTAATAGCATTATATACATTGAGAAACCAAAAAATTTGTGTGGCTCACTTTATTGCAATGTTCATTTTATTGTGGCGGTCTGGAACCAAACCTCCGGTATCTCCAAGATATGCATGTACATACTTACGCTTGCTAATTCTTTTTCTTAGAAAATTGGCCCTTTATTATTATGTGAAGCTTCTTTTTATCCTCAATAGTTTTCCTTTCTCTGAGCTCTGCTTGGCTTGAAATCACTATAGCCACTGCAGATAATTTTCATTGGTGTTACTGTGAGGTATCTTTTTTTTCCCATCCCTTTGTGTTGAATTTATCTGAGTGTTTATATTTAAAGTGGACTTCTTATGGACAACATGTCGTCAGGTCTTGTTTGTTTATCTTTTCTACTCTAGTGGTCTTATTTTTTAATCCACTCTACAATCTTTTCCTTTTAACTAGTTTGTTTAGACCATTCATATTTATAGTGATTATTGATATGGTTGGACTAATGTCTGCCATGTTTGTATGTGTTTTCTTTTTGTTGCAGTTGTTGTTTGTTTCTTTATGATCCCTCCACTTTTCTTTCTCTATTAAATTGAGAATTTCATATGATTATATTTTATCACCTGTCTTAGAATGTTAGCGATACTTCTTTTTAATATGCTTAGTGTTTACTCTAGTTTTCTATGTACCTTTTTAACTAATATAAGTCCACCTCCAAATAACACTATACCATTTCACATGTCCTATAGGTAACTTATAGCATTTCCACTTTCTCCCTTGCATCCCATAAGATGCTACTGTTATTTATCTTCCCCACATGCTATATTCATTACCTGTCTGATCAACTGAGAATGAGAACCATACAATATTTTATTGTATTTTCATTAACTTTTCTCTGAAGCTCTTCCTTTTTGTATGTAGATATGAATTTTGGTTCTATAGCATTTACATTTTTCTGAAGAACTTATTTTACAATTTCAGGTAGGGAAAACCTGCAGCCAATGAACTCCCTCAGATTCTGTTTGTTAGAGAAAGTCTTTATGTCTTCTTCACTTGTGAATAACAATTTTGTGGCTATAGAATGCGAGGTGAATAGGGTTTTTTTTTTCTGTCAACACTTTAAATTTTTATCTCTGCTCTTTATTTTGTTTATTTTATTTTTTTGCATGATTTCTGATGATAAACCCACTGTAAATTATGTCCTTATTCTTCTAGGTTTGCTCCTCAGTGAGTAAAACAATTTTTTTGTCTCTAGCTTCTTTTGATTTTCTTTTCATTTTTTTGTTTCTGCAGCTTAAATATGTTATGTGTAAGTGTATATTTATTGACAATTAATATTCTTGCTATTGGGTGAGCTTTCTGGATCCATATTTGGTGTCTATCGTTAACTTTGGAAATTCCTTGGAAATTCCTTGGCAATTATTACTTCACAATTTATTCTGATCTATCTCTATTTAATCTCCTTTCGGTAATCCAAATATTCATGTTTTTTACCTTTTTAAATTGTACTAGCGATCTTTGATGTCCCATTCCTGTTGTCATCGTTGGCGCTGTTTTCAGTTTTTTTTTCTTTCCATCTCATCTCATTTTGGGAAGTTTCTCCTGCCATATTTTCAGGCTCATCAACTCTTACTTCTAGTCTCTCCCATCTATGATAAGCTCTTCAAAGGACATGTTTTATTTGTGTTATAGTAGGGTTTTTTTTGAGTTCTACTATTTCTGTTTTGTTATTTCCCAGAGTTTCCATCTCTCTTCTTACCATACCCATCAGTTCTTGCATATTATGTACTTTTTTTTTTTAATTAAAGCCTTTAACATGTCAATCATCATTTTATAATTCCAGTATCTGAATCAGGTTACTTGACTAAAGTTTTATCAATGGTTTTGGGCACTGTGGCTTAGCTTGATCAACATTTCCTAAAGTGAAGCAAGTGAAACATTAGCCCTCCAGAATTATTTTCCTAGAAAAAAAAATTGTGCATATCCGTTTATTAGATATATACTTATTAGCAATCTACACTAGATATTAGTATATTAAGGATTTATTGAATGTAGAATTAATTTTAGAGGGCTACAGTAGAGAAACTAATTTGCCTAACAAAAGATTTCTCAACTTATTTGAGTTTAGAGACGTTCGTGGATACTTGTATTTCTTATGTCTTGTATTCCCTGGAATATGCTTTGGTAAACAATACTGTAATTGAAATATATTTCTCCACCACTCCTTTATTCTTTTCTAGATTTTGTGAGACTATGCATTTTTTTGCATATAATAGGTTCAAAAACATTTGATTTGATATTTATTATGGTATTCACTATGAAACTGTCCCAGAAGTCTTAGGTGTTCATTAAGCCTTTTATTTGTATATTTTTAGTTATGTGCTTTTTAAACTTAGAAGGCAAAGCAAATGTATAGAGTATCTTTACCTAGTCAGCATCTATGAAAGCTCCAGTTCCGAAAGAAAGCAAACATTTATTTTTTTCATATACCAAATGCCATTAAGTGCCAAGATATGCCAAGTATAGTTCTGAATGTTCTGTCTTAGCTGAGGAAACAAAAAGGTCCTGCGTGACAGAGTGTATAGTCTAAGTTATAACGCTGTGTTCTTGAACCAGCCCTTCCCTAAGAGACACACAGATCACGGCTTGTACTGTTTCTTATTTGTTAAGGCCGATGAATCGTAATGAAGATGTGTCATGAGAAAGCCTGACAATTCTATTGTTTCCTTAGAACAAGTTGCATTTAAATCAGGGATTTCTAAAGTGTATGCCATGAAGCACTATGGAGTGTTAATATGTGCAATGAAAAACATGTTCCAAGATGAAATAATCTGCAGTACTTTGTGTTTAAGAAAATTAAACCTATTTACTTAGCGAAGGCACTCTTAGCACCTTTAACATGTGTTCAATACTGTTATGCCAGGTTAATCTATCTGTGTATGAGGGGTTATCTACAACATTTCCCAAACTAGCTTTCCAGGGAATATCTCATAAATGTGATGTTCCATAAGTTATGTTTGGGGAAATACATTTCTATTCCCTGTGTACATAAGAAATGTCAATGTACTCAGATAAGAAATTTGTAAATGTGCCAATTTTATAAGCCCCCTTACTAAGGAAGGAAAAAATCTCAGGGGGAAATATACCAAATTTATAATTCTGAATAATTTGAACTTTAAAGATGCTTTACATATTCAAAAAAAGTCAAAAAAGGAGAAAAAGATCACATTGCAAACTGAAAACAAGCTGAAACAAATGGACCTATTTTTATATCAAAGTGGTAACATAATAACACGGAGAAAAATTATTTTAAATAATCTTTGAAAACAGCAACCTGACTTTAAATCCTTGGTGGTTATATTCAAAAGATGAAGAGAATTATAGAGAAATCTTGAATTCACTCAGTGGTTTTATTGTTAGTAGTAATTTGGGTATCATAATTTTGACATCATTTAATGTTTTTTTAGAATAAATAACTGTTAATGTTATTAGTACAAACATATACATATCTATACACACATAAAATCAAAAAGGATAAGAAAATAAACCATGTCTTCATGAATTTGCCCAGGAAATAGTAATAAAACAGGAATTTAAAGCACACACATACATGCACATACACACACACACACATCCTAGCTTTACCTACTCAGAGGCTTTTAAAAGCAGGGATGCCTCGGAGCTGGTAGCATACGAGCTTAGCTGTTGGCTTCTAAGCAGCATTTCCCATTAAAAGAAAGCAGAGCTCAAAGACATACAATGGTGTATCAAAGGTGACTCCATTGGATAAATGTGGGATAATTTAAGCATCAAAAAACAAAACAAAACACAAAGTGGGTTTTTTTTTTCTTTTTTTTTTGAGACAGGATCTGGCTCTGTGGCCCAGGTTGGAGTGCAGTGCTGCAGTCATGGCTTACTGCAGCCTCACCCTCCCAGGCTCAAGCAATCCTCCTGCCTTGGCCTCCTGAGTATCTGGGACCACAAGTTGTGTGTGTGTGCATGTGTGTGTGTGTGCATGTGTGTGTGTGTGCACGCAGGAGCATGTGTGTGTGTGTGTTTTAAAACATTTTTAAAGTTTTCTTTTGTAGAAATGTGATCTCACTGTGTTGCCCAGGCTGGTCTCAAACTGCCAAACACCTGGCCTCAAGTGATCCTTCCACCTCTGCTTTCCAAAGTGCTGGGATTACAGGTGCGAGCCACTGTGCCCGGCCACCAATGGTTTTAACTGTAAATACATGAGCCAATAATAATATTGAACTACAAAACAAACCAGAGCAGACACAAAATGGGAAACCCAAAACAGACAGTGTGGGAGAGGAGGGGATGCGCCTCCCAGGTTCCTCTTCAGAAAAGCCTCTGCAGGGCAGCAGCAGGGGGCGCAGGCAGCAGGCAGCCCCTGAGCTTCAGCTCCTCCCACCAGGCTCTGCCTGGGATCCAGGGAGCACCTCCCTCAGGCTAGTGCTCTTTGGGGTGGCAGGAGCCCTGAGTGAGGCAGGATGAAAAGTCCTGGCCACTTCAGCCCCACACAGCGCCACTGGGCAGCTGACCCGTTCTGAAGGCGATGCCGGCCCCAGAGTTTTCCTCCAGGTTGGCCAGGGCTTGCTCCACCTGCACTACAGTTCAGCTTCTCCCTCTGCCCAGTTCTCCCCTTCCTTCATAGGTGAGCATCTCTAATACACATCCGGCAGCCCAAACTCCATCTTCGCATTAGATGGGGAGGGGGGAATCCAAACTGTGACAAGAAAACTGAAAAAGAAAACTCATTTGTCACTATTGACAGTGACAATCAGGACCACATTTTACCCTGAAAGTTGGGAAAGAATTAAGCATTTACACAGAACCAGTTTATCCTCAGTGTGAGAAAACATTTTAAATGGTCCATTTTCAGGGCATGATAAATCTGAGCACTGGCAGCCAGCCTGCAAATGTAACAAACTGCACGGCTCATCCACCTGGAAGGTCACAATAAGCAAATAGAACAGAGAGGAGGGGTCGGCCATAAAAGGGAAGAAAGTTTCATTATTGGGAAATTGAAACTTAAGCGGGGAAGGAGACGGGGTATAACCTTATAAGGGGGATGAAATTTAGGTGACATCCAGGAAGATTGTAACCCCATAGTACTCAACCAATGAAGAAGTGGGGGAGGGACTTGCGTGCTAGGAGATAAATCACCTGTTGTGACTGCCCTGGGTGTGTCTGCCTACCAGACAGCCCATCTTGCAAGACTGCTATTAAAATCTCAGTTTCGCTGAACCTCGTGCCTCTAAGTCCATCCTTTGGGTTTGGGCAGATGAGTGTGTTTCTCACATCGGTTAATAAGAAAAGCTGTTCTTTATAGGAACATAGCAAGTAATAAGTGAGGAAGGAGGGATGCAATTAGAAAACCACCCTTTCCCAAGCTCTAAAGATATCATTGATCCTGACAGATTACCAGTGATGGCTAAAATCATTCGGGAGAAGATTCTGGGGAAAGGGACATAGTCTCTGAAAAATTATTATTTTAGAAAAACAAAACAACATGGCAGTAAGGGAGGTGGGGTAACAACTGCAGAAAAGAGGGGACAGATTGAAGGTCATCCCCACCAAAGCCATGTGTAAATGTGTACATGTTGACTGGTTGCTGGAAAGTGGAAAATCAGCCTGGAACACTAACTCCCCCTTAAACTGTGGGAAGAACATGCCGGAGTTCAACACGGGGATGCAGATTGAGGGCTATCTCTTCCATCCTTACGTCCTATGACTGAAGGATGAGCGGGGAGTAGAGATTTGTGAATGGCTATTTGGTGTTGTGGCTTGCCCCCTGCGTTCATTTTCTTCTTAGGATAAGGGGATCTCAGATCTCATTTGCTGAATCATTTACATCCCACTCAACAATCCCTGGGTTTGGGTGGAGGTAGTCACAGGACCAACCCCAAGAATTGCGTCACTGGCACCTGGCCATTCAGGCACAGTGACTGGACAGGGGTAACCACACGACAGAGGGAGCCCTAGTGCTTTTTCTGAAACCACTGGGAAAGAGTTATAGACTTACTAAAAGGTTAGTAAATGAGTAGGTTGTCAGCTGATCCACACAACAGCAATGGCGGCCCTGCCTAAGAACAGAGCAAATGCAAATGTAACCAAAGGCAGAGAAGGAGAAAGACAGCATCATCTGGCTCCCCAGATCCAGCCTAATAACTGAAAGCAACCCCCAGAACTTTCCAGAAATAGAAGTCAGTAAGCTCCCTATTTGTCTAAAGCCAGTCTGGATTGTATTTCTTTCCTTTGCAACTAATAAAGTGCTGAATAAAATAGATGTAATAGTCAAAAATGGGCAAATTTAGGTGTATATGTGTGGGAATCTTTTAAAAATTTTCATAGGAAAAAAAGCATGCAAATTTATATTTAAATTTTAATTATGAAACATTTCAAATAAGTATAAAAGTGCAGAAAAGAACAGATTATCCATGTACCCACCTCTGAACAGATATTAACGTTTTGTCATATTTGCTTCTGAGTTCTTTACTGAAGCATCTGCGTGGTTTGAAATGCGAGGTAGGAAGAGTATAAAGTGTTCTATTAGCTCTTTCTGTCTCCTGAGATCTTTTCCGTTAATGACTTTCAGGATTCGTGGATTTCAGTGTATCTTTTCATAACTATTCAAGTACATCCATTGGCTGTACATTTTACCACAAATTACAACATTTATATAATTAGACTTATCCTTTGCATTTTCCAAGTAATATATATTGGAGATTGTTTCTTTATAGTATATATAGAGCTGACGCTTTTCTTTAGCAGCTGTGAAGCATTCCTAAATATAAATCAAACATTCTGTATAATTGTAATTTTGATAGCTTTTACAAAAGGTCCAACGTAGGGATCATATCAATTTATACTCCCACTGATTATGTATGAAAATCTATGCCACGAAAGCTGGTCAGGTTCGAATGATCAAATCTTTGCCAATGTGATCAGGGAAAAAATGGTGTTCCGATATTGTTTAAAGTTGCATTTTATGTTGAGCATCACTGCATCTATTTAAGGGCCACTTGTATTTCATTTGTATTTTGCACCTATTTTTTATTGGTTGTTTTAAAATTGGACACACACACACACACACACACACACATTGGCCATTTGTGACGTAAATAGCCAATGTATTTTCCAGTTTCTTATTGGCCTTTTTACTTTTCATTATAGTGATTTTTCTCATATAGAATTGTTAAATTTTATTTCTATGTCACCAAGCCTCATCTATTTTAGGGTTTTGTGTCATTTTTAGCAAAGTGTTATGGGTTGACCTGTGTCCTACCCAGCTTCATCTGTTGAAGCCCTAACCCCCAATACTTCAGTATGTGACTGTTTGCAGAGACAGGACTTTTAACAAGGTAATTAAGTGAAAACGAGGTCATATCTGTGAACTTTGATCCAATATGACCGGTGTCCTTATAAGAAAAAGCTACAGACAGACACACACAAAGGGAAGACCACGTGAGGACACAGGGAGAAGATGGCCCTCTGCAAACTGTGGAGAGAGGCCTAAAACAGATCCTGCCCTCATGGCCTCTCAAGAAACAAACTCTGCTGACATCTTGATCTTGGACTTCCAGCCTCCAGAACTGTGAAAAATAAATTGCTGTTGGTTAAGCCCCCTTGTCTGCAGCACTTTGTTACTATAGCCCAAGCCAACTCAGACAGAAGGATTTCTTACAGTAAGATTTTTAACACGCAAAGAGTTCCATTATCCTCCAGGCAAATAGATTATTTTATTGTTAACATTTTTATGCATTTCTTATTTTTTGCATCTTCTGCAGTGGGTAAACTCCACTTCAGAGAGATGCTACCACTTCTAGAAGAAGGGCGAGGAGAGGAGATCCCAGCACTGGGTGATGACTGGGCCTCCCCCGTGCATCGTCTCTTACTTGTCTCTGCCACCATCCTCATAGGGGGCACTGACCCCTGATAATAGGTATGGTAGCAACTATGATGAGACTTAGCTCTCCCCAAAGAAAACAGAATGGGCTGGAGGTGTGTTCACTCCATTCAATCATCATGCAACACATCCAGTAATGATGATCTCTCAGACATAGCAAGAGAACCTTTCCTCTATGTAACAGCCTGTCTGCCCTGCTCAGGAAGCACACTCAGCAGCAGCCCCAGGCCACAGGCACTCCAGCAGGTCTTCCTCAAGCAATGGTGAGCAGCAGAGAATTCTTATAGGCTAATACCCTACCCAACAAGCTGTGCTTGTGTCCCCAGGGAGAGATCAAGTTAGAAAAACTCATCTTGAACAGAATCGTATTCACAGCTCTGGCTTGTGCAGAGCTGGTTTTGTTTTCTAATCAAGCATCCGGCCTGAATATTTATTCACTTTCGCCTGCTCGTAAACTCATTGTATGGCTTTTAAGTGGGGGAAAATGTCCCGTTTCATTGTTAGTTGATACTGAAAGTGTTTGATAAAAGAGCCAATTTGTCCTTTTCCCCATTGGATTTAGGTTTGAGTTAACAAAAAGTCACGACTGAAGTGGTTGGTCATACATCAAAGAGTTTAGATCTAATGGGCTTTTGAAGAGATAGTGTAAACATGTGGGAATAGTGTTCTAAGGCAGTAATGTTGCTTTAGAACACCATGAGGCTTTTATGACTATGAACAGTGTTTAAATTTTAAATGGCTTTTAAATAAGTTCTTTCAACTTCTCTCTTTCTTTCCTCTTGCCACAATTGGACTCTAAGCACATCTTGTCAGTATTGTACCAAGCGTAGGTACTGTGGTTAGCATGCGACATTGCTGCAGGGGAGGCAAGAAGGCACATTTGACTTTCCATGCTATACATTTATCATCATATGAACAGGGCTTTTCTGCATGTATTGGTGACAAGATCACTTAACACTCTTCCAGGACTCTTCTGACAGCCTCAGATTGGTCAGTTCTGTGGACCGTGCTGGTATTTTCTGGATTCATCTTTGACGTGCCCTGCTAAGGTGCTACAGAACCAAAGGTCAGATAATGGAACACTAGACTATTAACACTATAACCGACTGGCTCGCCGTTGGATGTCCAGCATGTAACATAGTGCCTTGTACCTAGGAAGCCTCAACAAATATTTATTTAATGAATGAGTAATCTTTTTAAAAATTGTGAACTGAGTAAATAAGACCAACCTTCAAAATAAGGACAGCTAGAAAAATCATACAACATATTGAAAATGTTGCAAGAACGTGATAGAATGCAGACATGAAAGTGATGGGTGACTGGGATAAGAGTCCAGAAAGACGCCCTAACGCTAAACATGATAGTGACGGATTACTCGGAGAAGAGGCCGAGAAGACGCCCTAACACTAAACATGATAGTGATGGATTACTCGGAGAAGAGGCCGAGAAGACGCCCTAACATTAAGGGGTGCTGCTCCTCTGTGGTCATCGATGTGAGCCTGAAGTAGCCAGGCCATCACAGACTCTGCAGCTCAGCTTCTAATGATCTCAGTCACTGAAAAGGGATAAAGTTGAACCCAGATTACTATAGGAAAGTTAAATGGCATCAACTGGGACCCAAGCCATTTCTGCAAACAACTGTAAAAACACAACGTCCAGGACATTATATAAAATAGCCAGGCTCAGGAGATGGAAAGATAGCATATTTAAAAGCCAATAGAAAATATAGATAACAGGGACAAATTCAAAGGGAATCCAAAAAAACTGAGTTGTCGACCTAATAAAATCCCAACAACTGTTATTATCATTCACGTGCAAAGAAGTAAAAGCCATTGAAAATTTTTACAAAGAACCCAGAAACTGTTAAAAAAGAGAATCAATTGAAAATAACGAAACAGAAAAAAAATAAACAAACATTTAGAACTTGGTAGATGTAACATAAATTGGATGCAGAAAGAATTAGTGAGATGGAAGACAGGTTAGATGTCAATGTCAAGAGTAAATCACAGACGGACAAATTATGGAAAGTACAGAAAAGGGCACAAGAGACATTGCAGATATGAAGAGAAGGACAGGCACATGTGTAATGGGAATTCCAAAACAGAGGAGAGAGAAAATTGAACAGAAACAATATTATATTGGCAGATAACTTTTCAAAGCTAAAAAAAGACAAAAATTACAAATCTAAGGAGCTTTATAAATCCAAACATACTAAAACTTTTAAAAAGCATATGCACTAAGGTATATTACAGTAAAACATTTGGAAACAAAAGGTAAAGGGAATTTTAAACATTCTCAAAAACAGCCAGAGGAAAGGGGCCGGCTTCCTCCAAAAGAACAATGAGAACTGAAATCCACAACTCTCTTCTCCACAGAAGAAACACAAGCCCAAGGCAATGAGACCATGAAAAGGTGGTAAAGGACTAGAAGAAAGTGACTACCAAGCTGGAATTCTGCCCAGCACGATAATAACTTTTAGTGATGGAGAGGAAATAAATACATTTTCAGACAAATGTATGAGCAATTTTAGCATCTCCAAGCCAGCACTAAAGGAAATACTGAAGTTGCTCATCAAGCAGAAGGAACCTGGCTCAGACAGAGCAGAGAAAGTAACAAAGAACAAAAAAAATGGCAAAGGTGAAGGCAAACATAAATAATGCGGGCTGTATAAATTACTGTAATAAGATCCTTTAAAAGAATACAACTTAGGCTGGGCACAGTGGCTCATGCCTGTAATCCCAGCACTTTGGGAGGCCGAGGTGGGTGGAACACCTGAGGTCAGGAGTTTGAGACCAGCCTGGCCAATGTGGTGAAACCCTGTCTCTACTAAAAATACAAAAAATTAGCCGGGCGTGGTGGCACGCACCTGTAATCCCAGCTACTTAGGAGGCTGAGGCAGGAGAATTGCTTGAACACGGGAGGCAGTGGCTGCAGTGAGCTGAGATCATGCCATTGCATACAAGCCTGGGCAACAAGAACAAAACTCCATCTCAATAAATAAATAAATAAATAAATAAATAAATAAATAAATAAAATAATATAGCTTACCCAAGGAGTTGTTCCTAGTTCAGCTTTGTGGCCTTTCATCCTACATATACATATTTTGTTCACAGCCAAATTCTCAAGGGAACCCCTCTGCAGATTTCTGGACCTCTTCTGTGTGCAGCTCCCTTCTCTCAAGTCCTCTGTCCCTCAATTTCAAGCTAATTACATCCCCACAAACTCTGTCTCCTCAACTTAGCAAAATCATCAGGCTAGGTGTGAGCCACTACTCCCTGTTTCATAGTCTGAAATTTGCTTTTAGCAGAGA
Organism: Symphalangus syndactylus; assembly: GCF_028878055.3. Classification (NCBI taxonomy): domain Eukaryota; kingdom Metazoa; phylum Chordata; class Mammalia; order Primates; family Hylobatidae; genus Symphalangus; species Symphalangus syndactylus. The sequence goes on along the minus strand of NC_072446.2, from coordinate 11,785,036 downwards.
GCTTGGGCAATCTTAGGGCTCATCTTGCTAATACCTCTTCTCGTGCGGCCCATTTTCCTACCCTGTTGTACAATATCCAGTTTTCTATCTGTTAGTTCAGAAATTATACTCACTTTCCTTCATTCACTGAAAATCTTCTAAGGATAGTTAATAAATGCCTCTCCTATAATTCATATATAGTTCATCTATATTTTAAACTTTAATCTAGAATGATGAACACTAATAAAACTTATTAGATATCTAAAGGAGCAGACAAGGTGGCCTGTAACCAGGAGAAAAGTCACTCAATAGAAACAGATCCCAAAATGACAATGATGATAAGATTCGCATATAGGGAGGTTAATACAACAATTACAAACGTGCTTCAGTTGCTCGAGGATGTAAGAAAAATATAATGAGAAGTGGTCAGTATGAAAAAAAAAAGAAAGGAAACTTCTGTAAAGATAGACAAGCAGGCCACTGGATACAATCTACAGTAGACTTAAAATAAAGGTGGCATTACAGAGCTGAGTCTAGTCAAATACACAGTGGTGGATAAAGTGTATGTCCACGTAAGGCACAGAGGAAGCATGATTTCTATATTATGCCACATTAAATACCAGCTCAAGTGGATCACAGACCAAAATGTCAAAGGTAGAACCATGGGGACCCTCAAACATATACAGGAGAATATTTTCATTACCTCAGAAGTTAGGACATTGTTTTTCAAATCCCAGAGTATTAAAAAAAAAACACACCAGTCATAAAGGAAAAGATTTCTAAATTTCATTATATTAAAATTAAGAATTTCATTCCTTCAAAGGACACACTTAAATAAGTGAAGCCCCTAGGTTGAAAAATATATTTACTGTACATCTCACCTATGAAGAGGTACTAATCTAGAATAGTAGGAAACACATAAAGACCTCTTTCAAATCAACATTGAAATGGACAACCTAGCAGAAAAGCAGGCAGAAGACTTGAATCGGCTCCTCCAAAAGAGGATAGTCAAATGGCTAATACATGTATGAAAATGTCTCAACCTTATTAGCAGTCAAAAAATGCAAAATCAGAGCAAAAGGAGGTACCTCTTACACTCACCAAAGGGCTAAAATTAACAAGACTAAACTACAAAGATACAGGTCAGGATATGGAGGAAGAGGAACTCACGTACTACTGGTAGGGATATAAATTGAAACAATCACTTTGTAATAGTGTTCTGTATTTGAAGCTACACCAACGTTATGACTACTATGTTACTCTTCCTCAAGTAGGTATCTTTTATATATTAAAGAAAAAGGAATGAACTGTAGCCATGTGCAACAGCATGGATGGATGAATCTCAAAAATGAACACTGAGCCGGCCGGGCGCAGTGGCTCACGCCTGTAATCCCAGCACTTTGGGAGGCTGAGGTGGGCAGATCACAAGGCCAGGAGATCGAGACCATCCTGGCTAACACCGTGAAACCCCGTCTCTACTAAAACTACAAACACAAAATTAGCCAGGCGTGGTGGTGGGTGCCTGTAGTCCCAGCTACTCGGGAGGCTAAGGTGGGAGAATGGCATGAACCCAGGAGGCAGAGTCTGCAGTGAGCTGAGATCACGCCACTGCACTCCAGCCTGGGCGACAGAGCGAGACTCCAACTCAAAAAAAAAAAAAAAAAAAGCACTGAGCCAATGAAGCCAGACTTCAAAAGAATATGAACTATGCTATTCTTTTCATCTCGTATGTTTAAAACTAAACTGTAATATTACAGTAGTGTGCTTGTATGATAAAACTTTAAAGAAAAGGAAATAAGGGATTATCATTAAAGATGGGAGAGCACAATCACTCCTTAGAGTGAGAAGAAAGTGATTTGGTGAGGCAAGAGGGGACTTCGGGGTCTAGAAATATTCTATGTCTTTATCTGGGTGGTGATGTACTGGGGGCTCATTTTGTGACCAAGCACTGAGATGTACATTTAAAATTTTTACTCTTTTCTGTATGTGTCATATTCATAATGGCAAAAATGCTACACAAAGAAAAGAAAAAGCAATTCAGGGTTTGAGTTAGATGCCCTTGCAGGCAAATAGCTCCCACAAGAAAAAGTCGTAGACAAGAAGATCAAGGAAAATGTGAAGTATGTATCACCAGATTCCAGAGCAGAGCATAAATATAACAGGAAAGTTCCCATTATGTTCCCAGAGCAAATTCAGGATGTAGAATATGCTAAAATATGCTGATGCAGAATCTGATTTGAGCCCATTGTAGTGTGGGAGAAGGAAGGAGAGGAGAGGCGAGGAGAGGAGAGGAGAGGAGAGGAGAGGAGAGGAGAGGAGAGGAGAGGAGAGGAGAGGAGAGGAGAGAAGGAAGGAAGGAAATGGAGGGAAGGAAGGGAGAAGGAAGGAAGGAAGGAAGGACAGATGAAGAGGGAAGGAGAAGGAAGGAAGGAAGGAATTAAGTGTATTTTAATAAAAGTGCATGTTCATTAGAAACTTTTTTGAAAGGAAATATTTTTTATCAAGTGAAAGAGATAACCAGCTGCAAATGCCAGCGTTTAGGAATAATCACCTGACACTGTGGTATATGTTTGTATCTCTGCATCTATATATGGATATTTATCTATCTATATCAACACAATGCAAGGCATATAGGAAGTATTCAATAAATGCTATTTTCCTTCTTACCTACATCATAGGAAATTGCTTTTATTATTCTGTTTGAAACCTGTGATTTTGATTCAATGTTATAATATAAAGGAAGAACAAGTTTCTTTTTTTATTTTAAAACTTTGACATTATGGAATTCAATAGCTGCTGGTTTTCCACACAGTGCTGTTTTTGTGATGCATATAATTATCATCTAACATTTATTGAGCACCCTCCGAGGAAAAGACATTGTACTAGATACAGTATGAACAATATTTAAAAGAAATCAGCAACTATAGCAACTTGCAGGAAAAAAGCAATTGATTTTTAAAAAGTAATTTGACTTTCTTTGGGAAATATTTAATTACATGTGGACATTTGCATATTTCCTTTGTGACATGCTTATTTCAAAAGCAAGAGAAGATCTATTAAATTGTTACAGGCTAGAGGGAAAGTAAGAAATCTAGTTATTTATAGTTTAGGGGAAAATGCAGAAGTGCAAATGCTATTCTCTACTCTTTTTCTATCCATCTCTCCCTGCTTTATCGTCTCTAATCTTATAAAAATGACAGAAGCCTCCATGTTGCTGATTCTCACTTTAGATCTTAAGTCATAGCTGCCTCTTTAACCTCAAACAGTTATTTCTAACTACCCACGGACCACCTCTACCTGATCCTCCCACAGGAAGCTCAAAAGCATCTATGGAAGCCTAAACTCATCATCCTCCCCTCCTCCTCCAAAAAGATTCCCTACTAATTTACTAACTGATACTGCAGCATCATCAGTCTCTCCAGCTTGTCTTCAGATAAATCTTTGACATTTCACTCTTCCTCGCCCACATTGTATGAGTCAACAATCCTTGATTACGCCTCCTTAATCTTTCAATTCCATTTTACCCCACCATCTCTTTACTCACTGAGTCAGCATCTTCCACCTTTACTCTTGTAGGAGCCTCTAAAAGGTCTTATGCTCATCATCTGTTAGCCTTTTCTATGCAATAGTCACAACATTCTTTTTAACACTGATCATATCATGTTATATTGAAGATGAAACACACTTATGATTCTATGATTCCCCAGTGTCTGCAGGACAATGTCAAAATCCCTAAACAAGACAGCCAAGCCCTCTCATTACATACCCCAATTCAGGATAACAGCATCTCCTCTTATGTTTGATGCAAACTTCAGCAACCAGGGCTTCTTATAATCCTTTTACACACTATTGGATTTCATGTCTTTATGTCTTTGCCTGAAATAGACTCTTTTTTTTTGTATCAGTTATAGCAAACTTCCGTTTATCTTCTAAGGTCAAACACAAAATTTATCCTCAGTTTTTTTTCTTACCTACAAAATTAAACATATAGTTTTTCTGTTAGGGTCCTGAGCACGGCCTGCTCTATCCAGTCACCTTCATGCATCATTCACCTGACACAGTGCTCACTCATTCTTTCAAAAAGTTGGTGAGTACTTAATAATTGTGTTTGAGATGCCAGTCACAATTCAGGTACTGGGGATACCAGGTAAATAAGACAGGCTTCTGTCTGAGCTCTTTGCATCTTCCCTTCTCATGGTGGGAAGCAGCAGAACAGAAGTAAATAAATAAAGTTATGAAGAGAATAAAACAGGGTCATGGGATAGAATATGACTAGGTGGGATCTACTTAGATAGTGTAGCCTGGAAAGTCACTTCTAATGAGATTATATGATAACACATCTGAATTATGACAAGGAACTAGGCATGTGAAGAGGCAATAAAGCTTGTTTCAGAAAAAGAGAACAGTAGTTGCGATGACCTGAGCTTGGAACACACTGGTGGCGTGCACAGAAGACAAGTGCGCCTGGACCGTGGCCAGCAAGGAGTCAGTGGCATGAGGTCAGTCCAAGGCTGGATCACAGAGTTCTTCTTTTGTAACTCTTTTTAAAAAGTTTTAATGATTGCCCTAAGGGTTACAATAGGCACCTTTAACTAATTACAGTCTACCTTCTAATAATGTTGCAGTGTTTCACATGCTGTATAAGAATCTTACAGCTGTATAATTCCAATGTCTCCCCTCCATCTTTTGTGATAATATAAAATGTATTGTCATACAGTTTACTTTTACATAGTTATAAATCCATAATGCACTGCTACTGTTTTTGTCTTTGACAATTACCTTTCAGAGTGATTAAAACTAAGAAAAATATATTTTGTATTTATATTCATTTTAACCATTTCTGGAGGTTTTCATTTCTTTCTGTAGATCCAAGTTTGTAAGTCATACTCCCTTTGTCAGAAGAACTTCCTGGCACACTAATCTTACTGCAAGATAGCTGATAATAAGGTCTCTAAGTTTTTTATTTGTTCAAAAAATATTTCTCCCTCATTATTGAAAGCCATCTATACTAGGTATAGAATTCTGGGTTGACAATTTTCTTTCTAGCTTTTTAAGAATTTCACTCTATTGTCTTCTGACTTGCATAGTTTCTGATGATAAGTCTTATGTATTTTCTCTTTCTTCCCCCTCTATATAATGTGTCAATTTTTCTTTGGATTCCTTTGAGATTTTCTATTTATCTTTGATTTTCAACAGTTTGAGTATAATATGTGTATTTCTTTTAAAATAATTTTAAATAAGTGTCCTTTGTGTGTGTCATAACTTTTTTTTTACACTTGAATGCTGTTTACCTGTAAATGGCATGTGTAGAACAATGGAGATTGATGTAAATAATATTTATGCCTGATGTGGGCATGCAACTTTTGATAGACTGCTGGGGCTGGAGTTGAGCCTCTCTAGCCAGGAGTTGAGCTAAGTGTGGGTTTTGTTGCTACTATGGTTACTGGCTTTACATAACTCTGGCATTACCTCATGCTTCCCGGAGGGGGCTGGTTTACTGGAGGGCTTTTCTTAATGATGCTACTCTACCCTCACTTTGGGACTTCCCTGGATGCCTGCACATCACAAAGAGTCTCCTCCATGCCCTTACCCTTCTCTGATGGTAGATTTCTATTTCTTATTTGTCTGTGCTTATTAGCCAGGGATGGGGGGCAGTTCTGCTGTCCTGATCAACCCTTAGTCTCAGAAAATCTCAATATCCCTGGGTTTTGGGGGTGGTGCTTTCTCAGAGATCCTGCCCCTCTCTTACCACCAGAAGGCCTGTTATGGTCTGTGCCTAGGATGGATGCCTGCCACTTCCCAAAGGGTAAAAGGTTTCTTATTTTCTCTTCTTCTCAGCCTTAATGAGTTTCCACCTGTACTCAAGGGTCAACAAAGTTTGCTGCCCCTCCTGCAGCATCTTAAGACGTTTGTAGAGGAGGAGGGTTCAGGCAGGACATTGTGCCACTCCATGGTAGCCATTCCACTTCTACGAGCCTGCACCCCTAAGGGAGGCTTTCTCTAACCTCTCTCTCCCAATCTTTCCCCTGAGCTCCTGGTGGAGGTCAATGGAAAGGAATCTGCAAGTAAGTGCATGCCCATTGTGTCCCTCAGGATATTCCACGCTTGGTTTTTTAGCAATTTATGCTCAATTCCACTCACCTGTTTGCATGACAGCCCCATCTTACTCGCGTGCTCTGCCACAGGTGAGCTAATAATCATATCTCATCTCCCTTGGATTTGGCATTTTGTCCCTTGTATTTCAGGCTACTTGATTGCCCTGCAATCTCAGTTCTCTGATGGGTTTAAGTAACATTCTGACTTTGTAGATTGTTGAGCTTTTAATTCCTGTGAGATGCATGTGAGCAACCCTCTTTTCAGCCTTCTGCTGGAAGAGCTATATAGTCTATGAAGTCATGGCAAGAATTGTGATTGGCACATAGTCAATGCTCAGGAAAAATGTATGAATTAAACTCACAATTCAGAAGTCATCTGATATTCCACAGGTGAGTTATATTGATTCATGTAGTTTATTCTCCAAACTCAGCCAGAGGCATCCTTTTGGAACACAAATACTTCAGAGGCTTCCAGTGCCCTTAAAATAAAACATAAACCTCATTGCTTACTTCCTTGGCCAACGTAAGTCTGAACCTCATTACTCTTTCCTTTGTGCAATGAGCGGTAATGAGACTGATCTTATTTCTTAAATAAAACACATTTCCCATTTCACGCCCTTGAGTGTGCTGCTCCTTCTGTCCTGAAGAATCCCAGTATCCCACATTTGCAAGGCTAGTTTCCTCTCTTCTCTCCTCAATGGCATTTCTGTGGTGAGGCCTTCCTTGAATAGAACCTCTATGATCTAACACAGTACCTGGGATTTATATTCTTCTTCTTCACACTAATACATGCTTTTTTGCATCTCCAGCACTTCACATGCATGCTTGTGACTTTCCCATGGTGAAATATGAGTTCCATGGAAGCATGAACTCAGTTTATTTCCCTGCTTTGTCCCTGGGACATAGCACTTCTTAGGTGCTCAACATATCAAAAAACAACTAGATCAATGGAAATCTGCATTAACTATTGTTAAACAAATCTCTTCTGCTGCTCATCCTGAAACACCCTACATGGAGTTGCCCAATTGAGAAGCAGCTCAATTGCAAGGCATGGCCTGCAATAAGGAACGTCTGGGGCTCCCACTTTAATAAACCAACCCTTACATATCTGTCCACAGTGGTTAAGCCTGCAGGGCTCATTTCCCCAGTTAGCAGTGACCCAGCCTTTAAGTCGCCTTCAGTCTCTGTTGTGCCATAGCAGAGGCCAGCAAACTGTAAATGGCCAGAGAGTAAATATTTTTGGCTTTGAATGCCATATGGCTACAAAGTCATAACTACTTATCTCTGCAATGTAGCACAAAAGGAACCATAGACCATATGCAAATGAATGAACATGGCTGTATTCCAACGAAACTTTATTTACAAAAACAGACGTTTATCCTATTTGGCCCACAAGCTGTAATATGCAGATCCCTGGGCTGCTGACCAGTACTGGTCTGAGGCCTGTTAGGAATTGGGCCACACAGCAGGAGGTGAGTGGCAGGCGAGTGAGGATTACTTCCTGAGCTCCGTCTCTTATCAGATCAGCAGCAGCATTAGATTCTCACAGGGGCATGAACCCTACTGTGAACTGCATATGCAAGGGATCTAGGTTATGTGCTCCTTATCAGAATCTAATACCTGGTGATCTGAGGTGAAACAGTTTCATCCCGAAACCATTCTCCCCAACCCCGTCCACGGAAAAATCGTCTCCATGAAACTGGTCCTTTGTGCCAAAAAGCTTGGGGACCACCGCTCTGCAGGATCACTACCTCCCTCCTTAGGTGCTATCTCCAAAGGCCTGCATTTTTTAAAATCCATCACATGGCTTCTATTTTAACTCAGACTATTCCAAATATATTTGAAGTTTTCTGAAAATGGGTTCAGCCATGTTTGCATGACAGGTTATCAGATGGAAAACACACTTAATTTCATTATTTAAATATAGTTTATTGAGTTATTCCTACATGCCAGGCGTGGTGTGGAGCAGTTTCCATTCATCCTGTCACTCGATCTCCCGACAGCATGATGTGTGCATCACTATTTCTATCTGGCAGTGAAAAAAAAATGTCTCAGTGTGTTCTTTTTTTGCTGTGTGTTTATTTTTATTTTTATTTTTAGATGGAGTTTCACTCTTGTTGCCCAGCCTGGAGTGTAATGGCATGATGCAACCTCCACCTCCCACGTTCAAGCAATTCTCCTGCCTCAGCCTCTGGAGTAGCTGGGATTACAGGCATGCACCACCACACCCGGCTAATTTTGTATTTTTAGTAGAGACAGGGTTTCTCCATGTTGGTCAGGCTGGTCTCGAACTCCCGACCTCTGGTGATCCACCTGCCTCAGCCTCTCAAAGTGCTAGGATTAGAGGCGTGAGCCACCGCGCCCGACATCAGTGTGTTCTTATAGTTAGTTACGGTGTTCAGAGAGAGTGGACCATGTGAGATTACAGTTGGTTCTTTATATTTACAAATGCTGGCTGGCACTGAGCTGGTTCCTCAACACATGCTAAATGAGTTTCTACTGAGTCTAACTGAAGCAGACGTTTACACTTTGACATCAACGTTGCAGTCCTCTATCATTCAGAACAGATGCATCTCTGCAGCTGCCAACTCTGGAGCCTGTGCTTGTCCAATCTTCCTGCTCCATGAGACCCCAGAGTGAGTCTACTCATAGGATGAAAAAGCACTCTGTAAGGACCCTGGCCTGAGGAATGTCTATCCAAGGAGAGGCTCTTATTTTCATTCAGAAGATAATTGCATGGAGACATTGACTTAACCAACACTGGGGTTGAGCCAAACAGTTATTGAATCATCTGTTTATCCAGTTACAATGGTAAATATGATCAGCCTGTGTAGACAAGGGATTAGAAAAATAGCTTTTTCTTTTCCCTCCAAAAGGAGTTGCACATGTTACTGTGAGAACTGTCTAATTTCTGAATGATGTCATGGGGAAGAGTGTGCATTTCTTTCATGCAAATGCCAGGTTAAAGAGTGGTCAGTAGGTAGAAGCCATCATAGGCACCATCATCATTCACCATCACTCATTTCAGGTTTATTGTAGAGCTATTTGAGCATTGGTTGGGTGCATGATGAAGTTATGGTTGTCAATATTCAAGGACATTCAAGGTGAGCACCCACTGAGGATATTCTAGAGAGCACTCTAATGATGCATGCAGAGTGGATCTAAACTCCTTTGTGTTCTTTTCCTTATGCAAGGCCATAATATTCTATTAGGACCATTACTTCAATTGCAGAGAAATATTTCTCATTAAAAAATGCCTGTTGAATGAGGACAGCTGGCAGGAAGAGCCACCTGTCCAATTAGCAGCAGCCCAGCCATGCCTCTCCCAGATCCTTTGGCTCCCTGTAACCATCTTGGGAGCTTTCATTTATGCCTATAACAGTGTTCCTCATTGTTTTCTACAAAGCAAAAAATGTCTTGAGAGACAGCTGGTTCAAGACATCTTATCTGTATAAACAATATCTTTGCTTTCCAGTCTGCTGTGGCATTGTTCTGTCCCTGGTTGAATACATTATGTTTGAAGACATTCAAGTTGTAAACACAGAGCCATCCATCCTTCAGCTAGGCAGGGGTTTGGGTAATTAACAACAATCAAAGTTGCTGTGTTTAGAGGTTGGAAAAAGATCCGGAGGAAGATTTTCACTCTTGGTTTAATTTGCTGATGAAAATGTTGGGTGGGGAAGAAACCTTAGTCTGGTCCTCTCATCTTGCAGGTTGAGAAACGGGGGCTGGGTCAATGTAGGTGGCAAGACAAGAACTCATGATTCACTTTTCTTCTCCAAGACCAGCATTACTGCATTTATGCAACACAGGAGAAGACTGAACGTTTGAGGGGAGAGAATGGCTTTCCTTCAGTTGGAGTTCTTGAGAAATCAGTTTCTGAGTTACAGGCCTACTGGGATTTTATTCCATTCTTCCAACCTCGCCAGTCTTCACAAACATTTGTCCCACTACTGCAGGAGTGGCAAAACCTTAACTTGCTTTTGGACTCTACTTGGACAGTTTGTCAAAGGGCTGTATTGAATACAAAAGTGCTCAACAAAACAAGAGTGTGTACCTGGGAACCCTAGAAGCCATTCTTCCCTCTTCTAAATTAGATCCACTGGATTATGAACTTTTGGCTGGGTTGGAATTGCTCCTTATACAGCTCAGAAGACATGCCTCTTTATCTTCCTGTCCTAAATTGGAAGCAGGATTTCAGAAGGCATATTAACTAAGAGAATAAAAACATTCTCAAACAGATTCGATTGGAGGGAGGAGTTTATACCACTTTTAAGGCCATTTAAGAATATCATCACATATGGAACTGTGTTGCTCTTGGTATTTCCTGAAACAGTTCTCATTTCAAATATTCTGCCTTATCACCCATGTAAGTAAACTCATACACACAAGAACGTCTTTCCTCATGTTGATTTCTGGAACATAATCCCTGTTACTTTATGGAGTATGAAGATACTAAATCCAAGTCCTCGTCCTCAAGAAGCTTTCTGTCTGGTTGAAGAGCTCTACATGTATGACAAATGAGCCAAACAATTCGAGAGATACTTGTCTGCAGGGAAGGATTAAGGGCCAAGTGAGTGGAACAGGAGAGGACTGGTGGGCAGAGTCCTCAGGTGCTTGTCGCTGTTGCAGATTTTGTATTTGGAGAAAGACTATATGCCTTGTCTCATGAGACAAGAGAATGTCTGGCTCAGCTTGGTGACAGTGCATTGAAGGTCCACGTGGCTTTGTCTGCCCATGCAACAGTAGCAGTGCAGATGAGCTTAGATTCTTTTTGTTTTACTGGTATCATATTGGCATTTTATATTCTTACTTTATACTCAACGACTGAGCAAGGTGGAGTTCATTCCAAACATCGCAGCTGAAAGACTAACTAGCTTCCTAGAGGACAATAGTAAAATACATTCTCAACTTCTGAGTCCTCCAAATTGAAGTTTTGGTGCCTACACTGGTGCCCACACTTGTGGTTGATGCATATGTGAATCCCTTTATCTGTTTTCATGGAGAGCCACGTTCATGCTCACACGGCACGGTCAGAAGTCTTCCATCGTAAGGATGTTGGGCAAAACATTCTTTGTGCACCTGTACCCACCTATTTAATTTGCTCCAGTTAAAAGAGAAACAGTTTGAGTGAAAGGGCTAGTATCATTTATTTTAGTGAGAAATATTTTAATTTGTCCTAAGACTTCCAAAAGTCACATTCATTTTTCACATACATTTTTCATACATTTATGAAAAAAATGTTAAAGAGCATATATCTTGTTAAAACAGGGGTTATTTATTAAAGGTAATTGTAGCTATTTAGTTTGGTGGAAATAAAACTTTATACACCCCAAAAATATTTGAGGGAAAATTATTGAATGCCTAATCTGGGTATAAATTCCTTTGAACTATTGACTATTGAAGTCCTTTGACTATGGACTATTGAAATACCTATTGATGCCTTGCCAGGAAGCCACTGTCTCACAGCCATAGGAGCAAGGAAAATTTGCCTGATCCCGCTGTGGTCTCCTCTTGCCTTCTCTCATTTCCTCCCTCCAGACTCACCGCAGGTAGAGGTGCACACGCTACTTGTTTTCCAGGAAAGGCTGAGGAATGTTTAGGGAGCAAATGAGTGAGAGAAAGGTGACTTCATCTCTTGAGAAAGCAAGGCAGAAGGAAGGAAGTGACGCTGGAAACATCTCTGAATATGCGTTCTCCTGGAACCTGAGTCCTGTTCCCTAGGACTGACCCTTGCACAGGAGGCGGTAGAGATTAATTGTGCTGGAGTGCTGTAGATTTTTGGCTCGAGAGCTTTCTAAACGCAAGACTCTTTAACACAAACTGAAGAGGAAATGCTCTGTGGCCCTGGTTGCTCAAAGTGTGGTCCATGGACCAAGAGCATCGGCATCACCTGCTGGATTGGAAGAATGCAAGGTCCCAGGCTCCACCCAGGCCGGCTGGGCCAGAGTGCAGGTTTTACCAAGGTCCCAGTGGGATTTCATATGCGCAGTAAGGATTAGGAAGCACACTGCTGTGGGTGACATGAGAACAAGATTTTTCTCCCAGGTGAACTGTGCCGTGCAGACTGGAGGTCAGGGTTTGGCTTCTCCCACATCAATGCAAAAAGTCATTTAGTGTTAGCAAAAACTAGCATCAACTTTTCTAAGGTGGTATTACAAAAATGTATGAATGAAGCTGTTCTTTTATGAAGAGACGTGCACATGTATACACCCACAGCATCCAGTCTCCTTCCTCCTGGGTCTCCGCTGCCAGCAGCAGAGGCCTGTGCGTGCGAGCTCACCTCAATCCAGACTGCTCAGTGGGAGCTTTGAAAATGCACCTGTCCAGGCCCTGCCCAAGAAGAATGAAGTCAGAAGATCTGGGAATAAGGTTCAGGCACTGGTACATTAAAAAAAAAATTTCCCTAGTCATTCTAAGAGCAGAGAATTGCTGGGCAAAGTTAGGTTTCAGGAGAAAGTTAACTCAGGGGTATTTGAAAAGATGAGGCCGACTTTTCTACAACCTTCAAATAAACCAAAGTCACTTGTAATAGTGTGGTTTTCATCGAGTCCTGAGTAGGAACGGCAATTAATAGGCACACACATACATACATACGGGTGTGTGTATGTCTATGTGCACGTGTGTGTGTGTGTGTGTGTGTCTGTGAAACCTCCATCTCCATCCCAGGCCTTAACTCCACCCGCCCCCACTTTTTTTTCTTTGCTTCACTGTAAGGACACAGTGCAATTATGTAAGTTACCTGAGCTGGGCCACCTAAAAATTAAAATACTCATGAAAGATTGACTGACTGACTCCATTAAAGCATTTTTAGGACTCTGTTATGCATACTTGATTTTAAAACACATGCATATTTAATTTTCTCTTCACGAGAATGTATTTATAAAAATAATAATAAGCAGCAACCTCAGAAGACAGAGGAAATAAGACAGATGGGAAGAGAAGCATCAGAACTGTCTATTGCAGGAAGGAATACCCTAATGTGTCTTTAGAACTGCTGATTATGTGTTCTCCGCTGGAATATGGTTAAGACCCTCTCCATGGAATTTATCAACACCCCAGACCCTGAGGTCTCATTTCCATGATGAGGCCTTTGTCTAGCACACCACCAACAGTAAAATCCTAGGAAATACTGCTCATGTCCAGAGTGTGGAGTAAAAACACCGGGTCCACTGCCATCTAGACGTTGTGGTTCCTACTCACCAGACTAGAGTGTAGAAGACAAATTACTTTGCTTTATTTTCTCTTAATCCTATTGACTCTCACACCAAGCCACCGACACATCAAGTGGGTAGGAAAATCAGTCTGCACTAGCAGCAGGCTACATTTCCCCTGAACTGGGACCAAGTTCTGCAGACATTGGAGAGGTCACTGCCGTTTTGGTCTACCCAGTTTTCGTTATCACCGAGCCATCTGTTCCCCTGGCTGTGAGAGTGTGTGATATCCGAAGGGTACTGGCTTTTCTAATCTACTGGGAGTGTAGCATAATAAATCTGTGCAGAGCTGGGAGGGCCTAGCCTGGGCCCCTGTGGCTTTACTCCACCTCAGTGGTAGGACCTAGGTCCCTCCCATGAGCCACCTCCCTCCTGCCATCTCCCAGATCTGGGTACGCACTCTATCTCTCTCCTTCACTCTATCCATCTCTACCTCTCTCTCCACTTTCCTAGAAGTCACTCTCTAGGATTAAGCTTTCCATCTCCTAGAGGACATCTGGAAAACGCAGGCTTTCAGAAAAAGAAGATGAGGGCTTACCCTCAAACAGCTTCTGCACTTAGCCCTGCAAAAACCCTCAGGCTACCTGAAAGGGTGGGGGATATTGAGAGGGAAAAGTGGCGGAACAATAGAGTACCAGGGGTGTAAATTAAAATCTCAGTGAGTGAATCTGCTACAGATTTGGAAAATATTAATATCCTCTAAGGCATTTGTCTCAGGGTTAGCTGCAACCAGGCACTCCTATAAGTCAGTTAGAGGACTCAGAAACAAGACGCCTTCAGCCCTCCTGCCTCCTGTTCCTCCACTGCTCCTGCACAACCCTGGGTGATGTGGCTTCCTTGGCCACTGTGGTGTTTTCACCATGTTAACTGGCTCCCCAGTGGGTAAAAATGGACAGAAAATGAGCCAGTGAAGGACAAAAACCAGTGCGTCTTGAATAACTATCCTTGCTATTCTTGGTAGACAGGAGAATCCAAATAGAAGCAAAATTCCTGGGAGAAGCTAATGCAACAACTTCATCAAAGGATTCATCACTATATTCTAGCCACAGGTGTGACGGGCCGTCTGGACGATGGCTGGACACTGTGCTGGGATAGACTCTGGCTTATTCATGTTGTGCATGAATGTCACAGGAATGTTACATTCAGTACAGCTGTAAAATCCCAAAGGGAATTCTGAAACAAACTTTTTACAAAGTTAAGTATAATGTGCACAAAGTATAGTGCACAGAGGCAGAGAACCGTTTCCAAGTGAACTCACCTATTTATCTGGCAATTTTGCCAATAAACAGAGTATCACCAGCATGCTCTATAGATTTCCACAGTTGCTCATCTGGTCCCCTAAAGGAAACCATTATCCAGCTTTCTAGTATTACATATTCAATATTAAGTTCAATACTGTTTCTGAACTTAGCGTAAATGGATTCAGACAGTATTTACTTTCTATGACTGGCTTCTTTCATTTACTGCTTATAAGGTTCACCCATGTTGTTGTGTTAGCTGTAGTTTGCTCTTTCTCCTTAATATATAATACTCCCACGTGTGAATATTATTTGTTTATTCATCCTATGTGTTGATGGGTTATCTTTGGTTTAGCTCCATTCCAAGTGAAGTCGATATAAATATATATGCATTTTTTTAAATAGATGTATTTCTTTTGAGTGTGTAACTAGTAGTAGAATGTTTGGGTCAATTTTGGTAGTGACACGGTTTGAATTTGTGTCCCCTCCCAAATCTCATGTCAAATTGCAATCCCAAGTGTTGGAGGGGAGGCCTGGTGGGAGGGGACTGGATCATGAGAGCAGACCCTCCCTTTGCTGTTCTCATGGCAGTGAGTTCTCAGGAGATATGGTTGTTTAAAAGTGTGCGGCCCTCCCCCTTCACTCTCTTCCTCCTGCTCCAGTCACATAAAATGTGACTGCTTCCCCTTTGCCTTTCACCACGATTTTAAGTTTCCTGACGCCTCCTCAGCCGTGCTTACTGTACAGCCTGCAGAACAATGAGCCAATCAACTTCTTCTCTTTATAAATTACCAAGTCTCAGGTATAATTATAGCAATGTGAGAATGGATTGATACAGGTAGATACAACCAGTTTTCCAAAGCAGCTATGATCATGTCTACTCCCACCCCAGTGTGTGAGAGTTTCAGATGTTCCATATCTTAGCCCACACCAGGCAGCGACAGTCTTTTTTACCTTTGGCCATTATGGTGGTGTAAATAGTAAATTGTTGTTGTTCGAATATATATTTTCCTGTTGATTAATGTTGCTGAACATCTTTTCATATGTGCATTGTAAAAGCAAAAATATTCATTAGTTAAGTACCTTTCTTGGTATTTTTCTCATCTAAATTTACTTTTTCTACATTTTTTATTGAATTGTAGTTCTTTAATGCTCATATATGTTATCAGCTTTCTGCATTTCAGATGTCTCCTTCCACTCTGTAGCTTATCACTCTCTTAATGGTATTTTTTGATAAGCAGTTCTTAATCTTAAGAAGTCAAGTTTATCTGTTTTTTTTTTTAAGCTGGGGTGTGCATATGTGTGTGTGTATGTGTGTGTGTGTCCTATTTAAAATCCTTTGGCTCCCTTAAGGCTGTGAAATACTCTATTATCTACTAGAGGCTTGTGTTTATTTTTATATTCATATCTCTAACCCAGGTGGATTTGACTTTTTGCATATGTGAGATGGATGGTCAAGACTCAATTTGTTAAAGTTGAATTCATTGAGATATGAGATATATACATGCAGTAAAATTCACCTCTTTTACATGTTCAGTTTGATGGATTTTGGCAAATACATGCAGTCTTAAAATTATAACCAAACTGAGATATTTAGAATAGTTCCACCACCCCAAAAGCTTCTTTATGCACCCCTTGGTAATTGATTCCCTCCCTCCATACCCTAGCCCCAAGTAAGCACTCACCTGATTTCTCCCAAGACATAATATAAATGGAATCATACAGTATGTAGCATTTTGAGTCTAGATGTTTGAACTTAGCAGAGTACTTTTGAGATTCATTTGTTTGGAAGGCTGAGGCAGACAGATCACTTGAGGCCAGGACTTTGAGACCAGCCTGGCCAACATGGTGAAACCCCGTTTCTACTAAAAATACAAAAATTAGTTGGCCATGGTGGCATGCACCTGTAATCCCAGCTACTGGGAAGGCTGAGGCAGGAGAATCCCTTGAACCCGGGAGGCGGAGGTTGCAGTGAGCAGAGATGGCACCACTGCACTTCAGCCTGGGCGACAAAGTGAGACTCTGTCTCAAATAAATAAGTAAATAAATAAAAATTTAAAATGAGATTTATTTCTTTGGATTGCTGAGTGGTGTTCCATTGCATGGATATATGACAGTTAGTTTATCCCTTTATCGGTAATGGGAATGTGGGTTGTTTCCAGTTTGGGGAGATTATAAATGATGCTACTATAAAATGATCATAAACCAATCTTTGCATGGATATAAGTTTTGATTTCTTTTTTTTTTTGATAAATCCCTAGAAATGAGATTGCTGGATTTTGTAGTAGGCTTATGTTTAGCTTAAAAAAAATACTGCTGAAATGTTTTCCAAAATGTGTCTACCATTTTATTTCCCACTAGCAGTACTCCTGGACATCTCTCAGCACTGTGGTTTTGTTTTTTTTTTTGCCACTGCAGTTGGTGTACAGTGGTATCTCACTGTGGGGTTAATTTATATTTCTGTAATGACTGATGATGTCAAGCATCCATATCTTTTATTTGGTACAGCATCTGTTCAAATATTTTGTACATTTTTTCATTTGCTTTATTTTTAAAGCTGCAGCAGTTATTTATATATTCTGGATACACAGCTTTCATCAGATATGTGTTGCAAATATTTTCAACCCTTCAGTGGTAGAAAATTTTCAGTTTTCACTTTTTTAACAGGGTTTTGAGAAGAGCAGAGTTTTTAATTTTGGCGAAGTTCAATTTATTAATGTTTTTGTTTATGGTTCAGGCTGATTTCTAAGAAATCTGCCAAATTTCAAAAATAGTTTCCCTTGTATTTTACTTGAGAATTTTTATGCTTTTAGGGTTTACACTTAGGCCTATGTTCCATTCCAAGGTAATTTTTATTTTATTTTTTAAATTTTGTTTATTATTATTATTATACTTTAAGTTTTAGGGTACATGTGCACAATGTGCAGGTTTGTTACATATGTATCCATGTGCCATGTTGGTTTGCTGCACCCATTAACTCGTCATTTAGCATTAGGTATATCTCCTAATGCTATCCCTTTCCCCTCCCCCTATCCCACAACAGTCCCTGGAGTGTGATGTTCCCCTTCCTGTGTCCATGTGTTCTCATTGTTCAATTCCCACCTGTGAGTGAGAACATGCGGTGGTTGGTTTTTTGTCCTTGCCATAGTTTGCTGAGAATGATGGTTTCCAGTTTCATCCATGTCCCTACAAAGGACATGAACTCATCATTTTTTATGGCTGCATAGTATTCCATGGTGTATATGTGCCACATTTTCTTAATCCAGTCTATCATTGTTGGACATTTGGGTTGGTTCCAAGTCTTTGCTATTGTGAATAGTGCCGCAATAAACAAACGTGTGCATGTGTCTTTATAGTAGCATGATTTATAGTCCTTTGGGTATATACCCAGTAATGGGATGGCTGGGTCAAATGGTATTTCTAGTTCTAGATCCCTGAGGAAGCACCACACTGACTTCCACAATGGTTGAACTAGTTTACAGTCCCACCAATAGTGTAAAAATGTTCCTATTTCTCCACATCCTCTCCAGCACCTGTTGTTTCCTGACTTTTTAATGATGGCCATTCTAACTGGTGTGAGATGGTATCTCATTGTGGTTTTGATTTGCATTTCTCTGATGGCCAGTGATGATGAGCATTTTTTCATGTGTTTTTTGGCTGCATAAATGTCTTCTTTTGAGAAGTGTCTGTTCACGTCCTTTGCCCACTTTTTGATGGGGTTGTTTTTTTCTTGTAAATTTGTTTGAGTTCATTGTAGATTCTGGATATTAGCTGTTTGTCAGATGAGTAGGTTGCGAAAATTTTCTCCCATTTTGTAGGTTGCCTGTTCACTCTGATGGTAGTTTCTTTTGCTGTGCAGAAGCTCTTTAGTTTAATTAGATCCCATTTGTCAATTTTGGCTTTTGTTGCCATTGCTTTTGGTGTTTTAGACATGAAGTCCTTGCCCATGCCTATGTCCTGAATGGTATTGCCTAGGTTTTCTTCTAGGGTTTTTATGGTTTTAGGTCTAACATGTAAGTCTTGAATCCATCTTGAATTAATTTTTGCATAAGGCGTAAGGAAGGGAACCAGTTTCAGCTTTCTACATATGGCTAGCCAGTTTTCCCAGCACCATTTATTAAATAGGGAATCATTTTCCCATTGCTTGTTTTGTCGGGTTTGTCAAAGATCAGATAATTGTAGATATGCGGCATTATTTCTGAGGGCTCTGTTTATTGATGTCCAATTGTTCATGCATCATTTGTTGAAATGCTTCACTATTCTTTCTCCATTGAATTACTGGTACTTTTGTTGAAAGTCAATTTGCCATATGATTCTATTCAAGAACTCTATTTCTGTCCTGTTGATATATATGTCTATCCTTATGTCGATACCACAATAACTTCTAAAAAAATCCTATTAAGATATGTTTTAAATGCCATAAAATCCACCTATCTAAACTTTAGTGGCTTTTTAGCATATTCATATTCACACAGTCTAATGTTAGAATATTTTTATCACCCCCAAAAGAAACCCCACAATGAATAATCACTCCCCATTCCACCCTCCCAGTCTCTGTCAATCTACCACCAACCTACTACTAAACTCCCACTAGTCTGTCTCTGTGCATCTGCCTATTCTGGACATTTCACATACATGAAAGTGCATAAAACATGATCTTCTGCATCTGGCTTATTGTACTCAGTGTATTGTTCTCACAAGACATCTATTTTGCCACATGTTAGTACATCATTCCCCTTTGTGACTGTATAATATTATCCATTTTACAGTTGTTAGGCATTGGAGTTGTGTCCCCCTTTGGGCTATTATGAATAATGCTGCCATGAACATTCATGTAAAAATTTTGGTGTGAATATATGTTTTTATATCTCCTGGGTATGTATATAGGACTGGAATTGCTGGGTCATGTGGTAGCTATACGGTTAGCATCTTGGAAAACTGCCAAACTGTTTTCCAAAGTGGTTCCAGTATTTTACATTGCCACCAGCAATATATAAAAGTTTGGACTTTTTCACATTTCTGTCAACACTTGTTATTATCTGTGTTTTTTTTTTTTTAAATTATAGCCGTCTCAGTGGGTGTGAAATAGATCTTATTATGGTTCTAATTTGCATTTCCCTAATGGCTAATGATGGCAGCATTTTTTCAGGTGTTGGCTATTTGTATGTCTTCTTTAGAAAAATCAGTATTCAAACCCCTTGCCCCTTTTAAAAATACATTTTTGTCTTTTTATTATTGAGGTTTAAGAGTTCTTTGTATATTTTAGATACAAGTTCATTATTAAATATATAAAATGCAAACATTTTCTCCCATTCTGTGGACTGCCTTTTCACTTCCTTGATGGTGCCCTTGAGGCAAACTTCCATTTTGATCAAGTCCACTTTATCCAGCTTTTGTTTTTTGTCACTAGTGCTTTGATGCCAAAGAAACCATTGCCTAGCCCAGTATCATGAAGATAAACTCTATATTTTCTTCTAGGAGATCTATAATTTTAGCTCTTACATTTAGTTGTATGATTCATTTCAAGATAATTTTTTGCATAATGTGAGGCAGGGAACAACTTCTTTCTTTTGCATATGTATATCTACTTTTCTCAGCAACATTGGTTGAAAAGACCATTTTCCTTCATTGGTTTTATTTTCTGGCACCCTCATCAAAAATCAATTGAAGATTTATTTTTGGACTCTCCATTCTATTCCACTGATCTGTATGTCTATCATAATGTCATTGCCATCATATCTTAATTACTGTAGTTTTGTAGTAAGTTTTTCAATTGAGAAATGTGAGTACCCCAACTTTGCTCTTTTTTTTCAAGTTTGCTTTGACTATTCTAGGTCGGTTGCTTGTATTTCCTAAATACTTATAGTCATTGCTGTTGGGTAGAGTGCTATAGATGTCCATCAGCTATAGTTGGTATAAGTGTGCTAAAGTCTTCTATTTCTTTGTCGATCTTTAACTTTGCTGGACTATCCATTGAAAGCGGGATATTAAGGTCTCCAAATATTGTTGAATTGTCTATTTCTTCTTTCAATTATGTCAGCTTTTGCTTTGTTTATTTTGAGGCTGTGTTGCTAGGTACATATCTGTTTATAATTGTTATATCTTCTTCATGAATGGCACTTTCATCATTTAAGATATCTTTTTTGTCCTCAGTATTTGTTTTTTCTTAAATTCTTTTCCATCTGATATTAATATACCTAACCCAGCTTTTTTTGATTACTGTTTGAAACCAAGCAGTATGTTCTTTTCACTCTTTTATATTCAAGCTGTTTATTTCTTTGAACATACAGTGTGTGTCTTTTAGGCAGCACATAGCTGGATCAAGTAATTGTATCCATTTTCTTAATCTCTGCCTTTTGACTGTTGTGCCTAACTGACTTTTATATAAAATAATTACTGATAAGGGAGGATTTATGTTTTCTATTTTGCTATTTCAAAATTCCAAAACAGAGGAACAAAAGACACACAGATTGTAGAAAACAACTATCTGTGTCTCTACATATCTGTGTCTCTTTTGTTTCTCTGTTTTGAGATTCCTGCATTTTGTGTTAGATAGATATTTTCTAGTCTACCTTTTAATCCTTTTGCTGTTGTTATTGTTTACTATCTTTTGTGATATCTTCTTAGTGGTTGACCCAGTGATTACAATTGACATACTAACATACAACAATCTGGTTCACATTAGTATGAGTTCAATTTCAGTAATGTACAAATCTTTGCTCCAAGTTGCTCTGTTCCCTCCTCTTTTTTGTACTATTGTTGTCATATAAATTAAACCTTAATACCTTATAAAGCCATAAGTACAGTTTTATAATAATTGCTTCATGCAGTTGCCTTTTAAAACAGATGGGAAAGAAAAGATTAGAAGTAAATGTGTATTTACCCTGACTTTCATAACATCTATGTAACTGCATTTAGCAGTTCTTTTTATTTCTTTTATAGTTTTGAGTTACTATCTAGTGACCTTTCATTTCAGCTAAATAGATCTGCTTAGACTTTCTTGCATGAAGTGTCTACTAGTAATACATTTCTTCAGTTTAGTTTATCTGGGAGTGTCTTATTACTTTTTTTGGCGGGGAGAGTGATGTTAAGCTGCATATACCTTTTTGGTTGAGTTTTTTACTTTCAACACCTTGAAGATATCATCCCATGCCTTTGGCTTTCATGTTTTCTGACTTTCACCATCACTTAACAGTAATGAGTGGAAAGGTTCTCTCCTTTCTCATGATCTCGGGGGCAGCCTTTTGGGGAGCAGTAATGAGACACTTCTACAACTTACACTATCAAAGTGCCAGAGAATAAATACAGGGCCAGAACTTTCACACTGGATATCAGGAACTAGACCCCCACCTTCCTGGTGTCAACAAAGGCCAAGTAGAGAACCTGGTCTTCTACCACCTCTTGGTGGTGACAAGACAATACTCTCTCTCTCTCTACTCTAAAAGTTCTGTGCCAGAGAAAGACAGATAAAACAAGAAGTTTAAATAAGATCCAAGTAATACCTGTAATGCCCAGATTTCAACAGAAAATCATTAATTACAGCAAGAACAAGAAGATTTAAAGTTAAATGAAAAAAGACAATGAATCAATGTCAACATCAAGATACAAGAGATGTTAGAATTATCTGACAAAATATTAAATCACTCACGGTAAAAGTGCTTCAATGAGCAATTACAAATAAATTTAAAACAAGTGGGAAAAATAGAGTATCAGCAAAGAGAAAAATGGAAGATTTAAAGGAGAACCAAATGGGAATTTTTGAACTAAAAAGTGCAATCAACCAAATTAAAAATTCAATGGCTGAACTCAACAGAAGAATTGAGAGGAAAGGAAATACAGTCACGCAGTGCATACCATTTCAATTAACAACAGACCACATATAAGGCTGTGGTCCTATATGATTATAATGGAGCTGAAAGATTCCTATTGCCTAGTGACATTGTAGCCGTTATACTATCATAGCATAACACATCATTCATGTGTTTGTTGTGATGCCAGTGTAAACAAGTCTGCTGTGCTGCCATTTGTATAAAAGTCTAACACGTATAATTATGTGCAGTACATCATACTTGATAATGATAATTAACAACTATGTTACTGGCTTATGTATTTACTATACTCTGCTTTTATCATAATTTTAGAGTATACTCCTTGTACTTACTAAAAAAAAAAAAGTTAACTATAAAACAGCCTAAGGCAGGTCCTTCAGGGGGTATCCAGAAGAAGGCATTGTTATCACAGGAGATGACAGCTCCATGGGTATTACTGCCCCTGGAAACCTTCCAGTGGGACAAGATGTGAAGGCAGAAGACAGTGATATTGGTGATCTTGACCTTGTGGGGACCTAGGCTAATATGTGTGCTTATGTTTCAGTTTCTAACAAAGTTTAAAAAGTAAAAAATAAATAAATAAAAACAAATAGAATAAAAGCTTATAGAGTAAGGATATAAAGAAAATATTTTTATACAGCGGTACAATGTGTTTGTGTTATTATAAAAGAGTCAAAAAGTTTTAAAAAAATTAAAGTTTATAAGGCTAAAAAGTTACAATAAGCTAAGTTTAATTTATTGTTGAGAACATAAAAATAATTAAAAATAAATATAGTGTAGCCTAAGTGTACAGTGTTATTATGAAGTCTACAATAGTGTACAGTAATGTCTGATGGCTTCACATTGTCTCGCCACTCATTCACCGGCTCACTCACAGAAAATTCCAGTCCAGCAAGCTCCATTCATGGTAAATGCCCTACACAGGTGTCTCATTTTTACAATCTTTTATATTTACCGTACCCTTTCTATGTTCAGATATGTTTAGAGACACAAATAATCACCATTGTGTTACAACTGCCTACAGTATTCAATACAGTCACATGCTGTACAGCCTCTTGCTCCTTGCAGTCTAGGAGCAAGAGGCTCTACCATGTGTCCAGGTGTGTAGTAGGCTGTGCCATCTTGGTTTGTCTAAGTGCATTCTGTGATATTCACATAATGACACAATTGCCTAACGATGCGTTTCTGAGAATGAATCCCCATCGTTGAGCAACACATGACTGTAATAAGTAAACTGGAAGATAGAATTATCCAAAATGAACAACAGAAATAAAACAGACTGGGAAAAAAATGAACAGGGCCTCCCAAACCTGTAGGACTATAACAACAACAATAAATCCAATATCACATTATCAAAGTCCCAGAAGGGGAGAAGAAAAAGGGTAGGGCTGAAAAATCCCTCACAACTTATTTTTTAATGTTTCATATCATCAAAGTTTGTTTATATTTGCACCTATATTTGAGAGCTTCTCTTTGCTATTTTTTCTTCCATTTCAAGTCATCCACCTGGGATCACTTTACTTTGGTCTGAATTATAATCTCTCTCAGTTTGCATATGTGAAAATATATTTACTTTTCCTTCCTTCTGAAAACATACTTTGCCCTCCTCAATCTGCTTAGGATTGATTTTATTTGTTCTGGAGAATTTTGATCCTACCTTTCAAAATATTGCCTCTTACCTTTTCTCTTTCCTCCTCATCTTTGGTATAGTTGGACATTCTCAGTCCTTCCTTTTCTCCTTCCCCCCCTTTCATATTTGCCATCCCTTAGTATTTTTGTGTTGTATTCTGTTTAACATACTCGGAATGATCTTCCACTTCAATAATTTTCCCTTCACCTTTATTTACTCTATTTCCTCCAATTAGCTATTTAAAAAATATGCACTGTGTGCATGTATGTGTGTGTGTATGTGTTTCTAGAAGTTCTATTTATTTATTTTTTACGTTACCATTTTTAAATGCTCACTTGCTTTACACTGTACCCATATTTTCAAACTTGCATTTCTTTAAACATATTAAACCGGTTTATTTTGTATTCTGAATCTGATAATTCTGATATCAGAATTCCCATGGGCATGTTTATTAGTCAATTCTCACATTGCTATAAAGAACTACCTGAGACTGGGCAGTTTATAAAGAAATGAGCTTTAATTGACTCACAGTTCTGCAGCCTGTACAGGAAGCATGGTTAGGGAGGCCTCAGGAAACTTACAGTCATGGAGGGTGGGTGAAGGGGAAGCAAGAACCTTCCTCACATGGTGACAGAAAGAGTGAAGAGTGAAGTGCCACACACTTTTAAAGCATCAGATCTCGTGAGAACTCACTCACTATCACAAGAACAGCAGGAGTATTGTGGGGTGGGGGGAGGGGGGAGGGATAGCATTAGGAGATATACCTAATGCTAAATGACGAGTTACTGGGTGCAGCACACCAACATGGCACATGTATACATATGTAACAAACCTGCACGTTGTGCACATGTACCCTAAAACTTAAAGTATAATAATAATAAAATTAAAAAAAAAAAGAAAAAGAAAAAAAAAAAGAACAGCAAGGAGAAAATCTGGCCCCATGATCCAATCACCTCCCACCAGGTCCCTCCCCCAACAACAGGAATTACAATTCAACAAGAGATTTGGGTTGGGGACACAGAACCAAACCATATTAGCATGAATCTGCTATTATTTCTTCCATCTTCCATTCATGGTTCATTTTCTCAACTGCCACTTGTGATGTTTGATTGCCAGCTTTAATATTTTTGGAACTGCATCTTTTCATTATTATCTGAGCTTTAAATTAACAATGATTCCTTTAAAAAGGACCTGGGCATGCTCCTGTGGCAACACAGTCAGCACCACCCTGCACTACTTGACATTAAATTATCAGCTTGAGGTTATTTTGGGTGATCAAAAGTGTGAAATTGGGCTACAAATCTGCTTGAAGTCTGGGTTATAATAATATGTTATCAGGAGAGATATTTTTCCTGCACTCTGCCCTAAGTAAATTATCCTCCCCCAGGGGAGGGTAGCAATACTGGGGAGAAGTCAGCTGGAGGAGGGTAGGGACAGGCTTAGTCTTAGTGAAAGAGTATCCTGATGCTGAGCGTGCAGCCCGTTAGCCACAGCCATATGCAGGAGTCTTTCATTGGCTTTCTTTGCAGGGCAGAATCCTGCTCCTTGATTCCTACCCCCTTGACCATTTGCCCTATGAAGCCACAGAAACCGAACTCCTAGCCACCATCACCAGATTTGCCAATACCCTCTAGAGAAATGGCTTCAGTGATGCTCTGTTCCACTCCCTTGATTTCCACTTCTACTGAAGTTTGTACTTAGTTGTTTTTCTGTTGCTTTTTATTGTTTTTGCTTTATTTGCAGACCAAAGAACATATAATTCAAAGATTCAAAAAGTATGTAATTCTGCACTGTTCAGAAAGATGTTCATTCACCTTGTCTAGTTCACCATGCAGTTGCAAATGGGAGCTCTGGCCTTTCTCTGTCCCTCACATACACCAAGCTCATCTCCCCATCCCCCGTTCAGACTCATGGGACGCTCCTTGTCCAATTACTTCTATGCCTGATGATACCTGGTCTCACATGTCTCAGCTCACATCCTCCTTTCTCAGAGCAGTCTTTCTGACCTATTAAAAACAAACCATGACATGGGAAAGTCTATTTTCCTGTTTTTTTTTCCCTTATCCACAGCATTTCTCATTGTCTGAAATTAACTTGTGGAGATATGTTATAGCCTCTTTTTGAGTGTATTCAGACACTAGAATAGAAACTCTACAAGGGCAGGGAACTTGTGCATTTTGTTGACTGCTTTTGTGGTGCCAAAGCATATGCCAGCTGTCAATATGTGTTTGCTGAATGAATGAATGAATGAATAACTGAGACTCTGGGGGGACTTAAGAACTCTTGATGGAAGGAAGCCATACTCTCTCCTATGTCTCATTCCACGTTTGCTTCCGTTTGGGGAAATTTAAATGTTCAGCTGGTGAAATATAAGAATCGGTCTCTGTGCATTCTCACGGGCATGGTTGTTCATTTTCTTCTCTACTTCTACTGCGCACATTTCACATTGGTGGAACATTATGAATAACCCACGCTGACAGCTGGTGACTTCAGTTCACCTTCTATTGCCCTGCTTCTGGCCCTAATAGCTACACATATAGAACCTTAGGGCCAGAAAGTGCCTTTGGGTCTTCTAGGTTGCAAATTCCTTTGAAGACCTATTGATGAGCTGCATCATTTCTCCAGAAAAGGAAATGTGGGTGTGGCGTGCGCTGTAATAATAAAATATCTTTCTGGTGAAACTGACCCGATCCAAACTGGCTTCAATAAAAAGCAATTGTTTGGGTCAATATCTGAAATGTCTGTGGAAGAGCTGGCTTCAGGGGCAACTTTAACTTCATGGGGTTACAATCCCACTTTACCCCCAGCCGCAGCAGTTCTTTTCACAGTGTGGCCCTTGGCCATATCAGGGCCTTCCCACATAATTCCATGAGGTAGCTCCAGTCTCCTTCCACTGACAGTCAGTTTTAGCCCAGCAGGCAGGAGCAAGTCTCTCCTAGTAATGCTCCTAAATTCCTGCCATTCACCGAGATTCGACTGGCCGAGGCCTGCGTCACTGCAGAGCCCTGCAGAACCAACCACTATAACGTGGGATTCTGCCTGGGTCACATCCAGCCATCCCTGCAGTGCGGGGGTGCCCAGAACTCAGGAGCAAGCCACACCTGCAACTCACACACATGGTGGGGGAGTAAAAGTCAGGCTGAAGATTTTTCATGTTAATACAATTCAGAGACAAAGATATTCAAAAGCATTTGATACAAGCAAGGGAGCCTGGCGACTAGAAGAAATTGGAGAAACAGAACTGAACTCGTCCCCATGGTCAGAGATTAAAACCTGGCTGGGGGATGGTGGTTATCTCAGGTTATAAAACTTAAGGGGGTTGGGAGTTGTTTATTCAACAAATATGTGTTGAGCAGGTCGCCCGTGTCGGCCACAGCGTCAGGATGCTGGGTCGAGTTCTGGACCATCCATATCAGTGAGGAACACAGACAATGCGAATCCATATCTAAATGAGATCATTTCAGGCCAATTAAGTGTATTAAAGGCATTAAGACAGGGTGTTACAGAGAATGGCAGAGGTGACGGGGAGCTTCTTTAACTGGAGTAGTCAAGGAGGGCTTCTTAGAGGAGGTGGCATTTGAGCAGTGCCTGAGTGAGCAGGGCGAGCCCAGGTAAAGTGTAGAGGGCAGAGAGTTCCACCTAACGGCAGCAGATGAGTCCAGAAGCCTGATCCAGGACATGTTTAGTGTGTCTGAGAACTGAAGGAATACCTGCATTGGCTAGAGTGCAGCAGGCAGGACAGAGGGGGCATGGCCCAATCTTGCATATGGATGGACTACACCGAGGAGTTTGGGTTTTGGTCCCAATGCTACATGGAGCCATTGTAGTATTTTAATTAAGCAGAGGGTTTATGTTTTTAAATGATTTATCGAGAAACAATGCATAGCTTGAACTGGAGAGAAACAAATTGGAATCTGGGCCACAGGTGAGGAGATGGGCAGAGGTGGACACTTGTTTGAATAAGCTGAAGATGGAGCTGCCAGGACGTGCCAGTGGGTGGGATATGTGCAGTGTGGGAGAGAGGCTTTTGGCTTAAGCGACTGGTAGATGGTGTGTTTTTACTGAGACGGAGGACTTGTGGGGCGAATCTGGAATCATGCTGGTCTAGGAGGGAGGAGTCAGTAGAATCCATTACCTTCCAAGAAATTGCTGGGACATGAGATGACCCACAAGCCAAGCCAGCAGAGACAGCACTGAGACGGGTGGAATGGGTCCTGTCGGTTAATGCAGAGTGTCAGCATTCCGTATTCAGCTTCAACTTCGCAACACATTTGTTCATTTTAAAGGGACATTTTAACCCTGAGTTACCACTTGATCAGGTTTGGATCTCTCTAGAGAAAAACTGGGGATATTTTCTGGACACTTCTCAGCTCTCTCTTGTTGTAAGAACTAAGTAGCCAAACTCTCCCTGGCTGGGACTGCAAAGATGTAAATGCTGCAGCCGTGAGACTCACCTCCATCAGGCCGAAGCTTTGGGAGCGTGGAGGCTGGAGCAAGGCCATGCAAGTCGTCCTCTGAACCTGTGATTCTAATATGCTCTGGGAACGGATTCAAGGGACGTGTCCAGGCCTCTCTGCAAGGGAATGGCAGGATGAGCTAATTCAGAGGCACCTCTGCCACCCCCATGGATGGCTCTATTGACAGAGCCAAAGATTTTTTGGACAAAAGTGAAAGAAACTCACTCAAAGTAGTTGAAGAAATAAAAGGGTGTATTTATTGAAAAGATAAAGGAGAATCTTACCAAAGCCAAGGACAGGGTGTGCCCTGGACAAGGGCAGGGTGGGAGCAAGAGAGATGTTCTGCTGACAAGAAGGTCCCATGGTTTCTGGTCAGTTTTGCTGGAGGTCCTGCTCCATGTCTCTGTCCCTTTCTCTTCATCTCTCCGTCCCTTGCTGTGAGTCTGAGTGCTTATCTCTGTCCTTTTGTGGTTTGAGTGTGTCGGGGGTGCACACCTACCTCCATTTATCTGGATGTCTCCATGGGTGTTTCTGTTTCTCTGCTTCAGTGTTCATCTCCTGTCTCCTCCACCTTTCTCTATGTTCTCTTTCCACGTAACTGGAGATGGCTGAGCCAACATGGCAGCCTCTGGCCTAAGAGGTAAAATTACTTCCAGGTTAAGCCCCTTGCAGAGGCTAACTCCAACCTGATTGGATGAGTGAGAGTCAGTCATCCACTGTGGTCCAATCAGCAATTGCTATTGGGAGACCTGATGCTATCCTCCCATGATTGGAAGGGGCAGGCCTGTGTTTGGAACAGGAAGGAATTCCTTGTAGACGGGATGGTTATGAGTGGGACAGAAACTCCACCGCAAGGGTTCTGGGGGTACTACAGGGACTAAAGGAAGCAATGTGATCAATGTGAAAGCAGCAAGGCCATGATTTATTTCTTGGGCATGTAGTTTACTCCCGAGGCCTCTGCTTGGTTGTTTTACCCAGCATGGGTGCCAAAGGAGATTTCTCCAAAGGGAAAAGTACTGCAATGGTCGACATATTATAGTCCTTTCCCATTTGCAAGCTCTCTCACACATTCCTTCTTCTTTTCCCAAACCACAGGAGATGATGAGAAAGAGAACAGACAACCTGTCCAGATAATTTGCCTTTGGAGCCTGCAGGGCTGGTGAAGGCATCCTGAGACGGGAGAGGCCCCTGGGGACCTCCAGAGTCAGGGCTCCAACCTCCTCTCCCACACCGCTCTGCCTCATGCCCTGGGTTGCCTGTCTGACTGTCTCAAGACTGGGGATTCTCCGGTGAGCAGATGGCTGCTTAGTGTAAGTAGAACAACATACTTTTAAAATAATATTTAACAGAAGGGAAGAAGGAGGCCTTACCGCAGTCAAACCGCCCTTCCTAGCTTGAATCCAATGCATCCTCCCATAGTGTAAAGGCCGCCCCCACACTCTCTCGTGACAACTGTGGGGTGTGGGGTGCGGGGTGTGTTGCTAAATTCAAAGACAGGAAAGCAGCTTGGGTGCATCTTTAGAAGCGTGAGCACCCCCAGTATCCACTCTAGATATTTCTCCAGATCCTCCTGCCTCAGGCACCTTTCCCTGCCTGTCCATTTACTTTTATTGTTAAATTTTCCATCATTCTACTCTTTGGACCCTTTCCTTTATATGGTCTTTTATTCTCTCTAATTTTGAGCCTTATTCTTCAGCTACTAAATTCCTTACACATGATATTATTTATTTTTCACTCTGCATGTCAGCCCCTCCTCTCCCTCATTCAGAATCTTTCCCCTGTTGACTTCTTTGTCACTCCAGGCTCTAGGTAGAGGAAGTGGCTGAATATCCAAATGAATTGTTTCCTTGATAAAAAGGGAAGACCTCTCCATACATTTTGCATTTCTGTTCACATTTTTTTAAAACAGAGAAGAAAGAAAATAAAGACAACTCACCAAATTCAGCCACTTACTTAATTTGTGTTTTCTTTAAGCAAATCACATTCATATTCTAAAATAAGTGATGTCAAAAAGAGATTATATACCATTACCTTAAGTGGCAAAGCAGTTAGTATCCCTTTGCCATGAGGAGAAAGTAAATGTAAAACTAAATCCAGTGGACAAGAGCTGTTGATATGATGAAATCCCAGCTCCATGAGGTGACTCGAAGAAGCCCCTGAGCCTGAAGCCCCTGGGCTCCTGGTTAGAAGGAAAAATTATCCGGTGCTACAAAGTAATGGAAGCCTCACAGACACCAGGCTGGAACTTTCTTCTTGAGGTAATCGCAGTCCTTTCTCTGTGTGATTGATTTGATATTTCACACCTAATCTGTGTACAGGGAAGGCCTTCTCCGGCTTGTAGTCTCCCTCTGAGACCAGCTGGGAACCAACCCTGAATCATGGATGTTTGTTGCTGGAAAGGTCTTCAGCCACCCCTAATCCCTTCATTCCACACTTGGAGTAACTAGGGCTCTGAGAGGTTAAGTGTCTTTTTGGCGGTCTCACAGCTTGTTAGTGTTGGAGGCCAGCTTGCAGCTGAGGAGCCGGTTTCTCAACCCTGACTTCCCCATGTGCAAATGACAATGGCTTAGGTTTCAGGAGTGTAGGGACTTTTTGGGGCACCATGTTAGCGTCTCATTTCTCAAAAGGCTAGGCTTTCAGTGCTGTCATTTTCAGCAAAGGTGAGAGCTGCATTTGCATAAAACATATGCAGGTCTCCAATTCCGCATTTTGACCCACAGGGGCAAGACTGAGCCTCCACCTGGAGGTGCAGCCACCACCAGGCTCCAGTTTCAAGGTTTTCTGAGATTTCCTGAGCACTTCCAACCACTTTCCCATCTCATTTAATGAGGAAGAAGGAGCAGTTCAAAACCATCACATCCACATTATTCAAAGTCTCTCTAGCCTGGGCTGGTGCAGTGCAGGACCCTAGCAACCTGATGATATTGGAAATGAAAACCCCGGCAATTTGTAAACTGTCAAGCTTAATACAAGATCTTTGTGCTAATGGGATTGTACTGACTCAAGCATTATCAGAAGAAGAGGTTGATGGAATGCTAGGATGAAATGAAGACATGACACACATTTTGGGTGCATCTCCCAGGCCCTATAAATTTGGGTATTGAGTTGGAAGCATAGCAGTTCATTGGCCATGACCACAGCTCACCGTGGCCATGCCCAGCTATGCTCAGTGTGCACGGCAAGGAGAAATTTGAGGTTTGTCGCCCCGATACAGGCAGGAAGCATGAGCGTGTATGGTGTGTGTTCTTCCCACACCCATGTCCCTGGACCCTTGCCAGGTCCCCTTTCTCTCCTGTTCCCTCCCACGTGAAGCTCCAGCAGCCAGCTCTATTTTGCGCCAGATGCAGACCAAATGCTGTGAGGACACTCTGCTCAGTGGAAGGTGGCTCAGGGCTCGGGAGGCCGCGTGTAGGAGCCAGTAAAAAGGGCGAATGTGCATTTGCCTTCCTCCTTCTCCTTTCAAACAGCTCCCTAACCACCCAGCAGGCCTTGGCTCTGCCTTCACACAGGAAAAGTCGATTCTGGCTTTCCAAGGCCCTCAGGCAGCCACAGCCCTACAAGGCCTCATTCCAGCAGGAAGTGTCAAAGGAATTCTGCCCTGGGACATCTCACATCTTTCCTGATAATGGGCCAGCACAGTCCTTCCTCCTCTTCTCAGGTCTGAGGGGCAGACACCATGCCGTGGTGACAGCGTGTTCCCTTGATGCAAAGGCCACCAGAACCGCTGGTAGTGCAGCTGGCCACTGCAGAGCCCTGGGACCACACTCGCTGCCTCCCTCCAGACTCCTTACGTGAATAAATGAAGCCCACTTGGATGAAGACTTTTGATTAATGAAGCAAGATTCTCTTTGCTCACAGTCCCAAGCATAGCAAGCTGAAATGCTGTGCAGACCTCAGACCAGCGCAAACATCCACGTGGCATGTTCTGTCTTCATGGCTGACATCTCGGCTGTGGCCCCACAACTTGTGCCATCGTGTTGCACATGAGTGCTGAGTTGAGCAAATAGTATCTTCTGCCTCAGTGGTCCCTGTCCCCCAGCGAGACATGGCTGTGCTTTGGTTCCCACTCACCATTGGTTTTGGACCTAGAAATCAGTTTCTGAAATGCCACATCCTGGTGCAGTTGTGTAAAAACATGCACAGGAAAATCAAGCTACTGAAGGTCTGAGTACACCTGGCAACGTGCACAGATTTCGCTGTCCTCCTGGGCCCATCTCCTCCAATAGGACCAGGAGAACCTCCCACACCTGATGCTGGGGCGTGGCCTTTGGACAGCACCTTCCTGGTCTCTAGGATTGAGAGTCCATATATCAGTCAGTCAGGAAGATGGGGTCAAAAGGCTGTGGCAACTCGAGAGAGATCTGCCAGGTTTCTGTGAAGATGGCCCTGCTGGCTCCACATTTAGGAAGGACAGGATGGGAAAGGCCTCTTTGTGAAAAACAGAACTGGACAGACTCACAGTTTCCTAGTGGAGTTTGCAGTGTTGATGAGAACTAAGAACCGGCTCAACAGTTTCCTCTATTAAAAACTTTCTTTTCTTACTAATATTTCAGAAATGTTAGTACCAAAAAGCCTATAATTTCATCAGAAAATATTAAGAAATGTTAACAACATATAAGGCAGGAGAGAGAGCTATCTTTCCATATGAAAGCTCTCCGTGAGGGACAGTAAGAACACTGATCTCTTCCAGTTTCTTCTTGTATATGTCACACATTGAAGCCTCATGGGGCCCCAGGAGGCAGCAAGACTGCTGACAACAGGGTAAAGATCCTCACCACTTGTTGGTTGGCCCAGAGTCTTAACAATTTCGGTTAAAAAATGTAGAGTTAGGCCGGGCACAGTGGCTCACGCCTGTAATCCCAGCACTTTGGGAGGCCGAGGCAGGCGGATTACAAGGTCAGGAGATCAAGACCACTCTGGTCAACATGGTGAAACCCCCGTCTCTACTAAAATAAAAAAATTAGCTGGGAGTGGTGGTGCGTGCCTGTAATCCCAGCTACTCAGGAGGCTGAAGCAGGGGAATCACTTGAACCCAGGAGGTGGAGGTTGCAGTGAGCTGCGATTGTGCCACTGCACTCCAGCCTGCCAACAGAGCAAGATTCTGTCTCAAAAAAAAAATGTAGAGTTTAGAAATTAATTTGTATTATAGAAAGAGTTTTCACTGTGTGTGGATTTGACCAAGGATTAAATTCTGTACCCCTTTTCACATCACAGGTCTATACCGTGTGCCTGGCTTTTTCCAACCACACTGAATTGGTCATTTCCTAATGACCACATGGCTCGGAACCTCACAGCACCTCCTTCTGGGGGCCTCTTTCTCCCGAGTCCTCGCAGGGACTTGGCAGCTTCATCTCTAAGGCCTGCAGAGGCTGTGGCTATGGCTGTCCATTGTTCTCGCTCCTTGGCTTCAGTTCACAGTCATCAAATCCCTGCAGCTCGCACACTGGAACATTCATATTTTGGATAAGGTAAGTTGAAAAATAATTTACTAAAAGTCAGTGCATCATCTTTGTAACAATTTTCAGCATCTTGACATTGAGAAGTCATTCTCAATGATAAAGATAGTTTTGCCAGTTATTTTTTCCCCAAGATCCTAAAAATATTATTTTTTATTTAGGAAACTGGTCAATAAACACTAATTCTGGTGAAAGAAAATGCATGCTACATAATTCATTAAATCCCACAGGCTCTCTGCACACCCCGCCATTCAGAAATGTTTACATGTCGAGCAAAAGATTTTCAGTGTAATTAAAGAAATGAATTGTGGCTGGAGACTGCAAGACTCTGATCACCAAACTTCTTTCCAGCCACCTTTTTTTTTTTTTTTGAGACAGAGTCTTGCTCTGTTGCCCAAGCTGGAGTGCAGCGGTGCTATCTCAGCTCACTGCAAGCTCCACCTCCGTGGTTCACACCATTCTCCTGCCTCAGCCTCCTGAGTAGCTGGGACTACAGGCGCCTGCCACCATGCCCAGCTAATTTTTTTGTATTTTTAATAGAGACAGGGTTTTACCGTATTAGCCAGGATGGTCTCGATTTCCTGACCTCGTGATCCACCCGCCTCGGCCTCCCAGAGTGCCGGGATTACAGGCGTGAGCCACCGCACCCAGCCCTTTCCAGCCCCCTCTTACCTTATTATTGGTTTTACACTCAAATGTCACCCTGAGAGTGGCACAGGAAGGGAAGGAGCCCACGGCATGGGAAGCTTCAAGAGATCCCGGCATTTGGAGAAGGTGGGTGAGCCTTGAGTTCACCTGCAGAGATTTTTACTTTCTTCCACTTCTAGAAACAGTGTCCATTTTTTTTTTGGTGGGTTTTATTGTGTTTTGGTTATTTTGTTAAGCAGTCAACAAAACAGCTTCTAGAAAATGGAAAACCCAGAGTGTGATCTACCAGGAGCTCCTGATTTTGACCAGTTCCTTGCTTTACCTGCCGGGCCTGTGATACGAAGAAACATCATGTCTTCAACGGCAGCCTTGGAAATGAACTTCATTGAAGGGGAATGCACATTGAGGTTTATGATTGCTGCTATGAAAAGAGTGCACGTCCTTTCCTTCGAAACACAGGTAACGTGTAAGAGCCACACATTCCTGTGTCAGGGCGGTATTTTAGGGATAAAGAAAAATTAGAACTATTTTAGTCTTCACTAGCATATACACACAAACACACACATATAGTTTCACCATTGACGGAATAATATGCAGCAGATAAAATGAATAAATTAGAGCTAAATGCATCTAAATTCATAAATCTCAGAAACCTAATGGTATAGTGGTGAGTGAAAGTAACATGTTTTGAAAGGGAAAATGAACATTATCAAATTACAATTTTTTAAAAAACACAGGATAATACTATGTATCATTACTGGTCACATGCATGTGTAGTAGAAACGTGAAAACATGAATCAAAGGACATCACCAAAGAGAGGTGGAAAGTAGAATGGGCACAGATCTGAGATGTTTTCCATAAAGAATTATGTTCTCTCTGTACCATTCTATTTCTTTAAAAATATCTGAAGGAAAAGGAAAAAAAATTAATATTTGCTAAGTTGTGGTTTCAGGTCCATGGGTCTTTTTGACATTATTCTCCATACTTTTCTTTATATTAATCTTTCATATAATCAATGGGGCAAATTTTTGTCTAAGGAAAAAGGGATCCAATTGACCTTTATTTAACTCTTTGGAATAAAAATACGAAGCCAGGTCAACCTGTAAGAATGTGAATCAATTCCCATCTCAGATTCCTCATCACAAAGGCCTAAAGATCATGGGAGTGGGGAAAAGGTTGCACAAAAGGACACGATTCATTCACTTCAGACAAGTGTTCTTTGAAAATAGAAGCACAAGTAAAATCTTTTTTAAAAGAATTTTTTTGTTTTAATTTTCCTTTCAACTACTTTTTCAGTGCTGTGAATGTTCCACATGAAATGCTTTTCATGGTAGAAATTTCTTTTTTTATTGTATATATTTATGGTAAACATGATGTTTTGAGATATACATATATGTAAATATATGTGTATATATATCTCACTATATATGTTTTACTATACATATAATGAAATTGTTACCATTGTCAAGCAAATTAACAAAGCCATCATCTCCTATAGTTACTTGTGTGTGTAAGAGACAGGTAAGAGCATCTAAAAATCTATTCTCTTACCAAATTTCCAGTAAAACACGGTATTATTAACTGCATTCGTCATGCTGGATATTAGAGATCTAGACTTATTCATCATATATGACTGCAACTTTGTGCCCATGACCTACATCTTCCCATTTTCCCCCCATCCTACCTCTGGTAACCATCATTTTACTTTCTGTTTCTATGTATTTGACTTTTTTTAGACTCCACTTATAACTGAGTTTCCTGCAATATTTTTCTTTTTGTGCCTGGCTTATTTCAGATGGCATAATGTCCTACAGTTTCACCTATGTTGTCGCAAATGGCAGGATCTTCTTTTCTAAGGCTGAATAGTATTCCATTACACACACACACACGCACACACACACACACAAACAGCAATTTATCCATTTACTTAGGTTGTTTTCATATCTTGGCTATTGTCCATGATGCTGTTGTGACATGGGAGCACAGATACCTTCATATGGTGCTGATTTCATTGCCTTTGGATGCATATCTCGAAGAGGGATTGCTGGACCATAAGGTATTTAGCCCTAGTTTTAATTTTTTGAGGAAACTCCATACTGTCTTCTATGATGTCTGCATCAATTTACATTCCCACCAACAGTGGATGGTGGTTCCTTTTCTCCAGATCATCACCAACACTCATCATTTCTTGTCTTTTTGATAATAGGCATTTGACCAGTTGTGAGGTGATATCTTATTGTAGTTTTGATTTGCATGTCTCTGATGTTTTCTGATGTTTCTCTGATGTTGAGCACTTTTTTGTAAGCCTGTAGGCCACTTATATGTATTCTTTGGAGAAATGTCTATATAGGTCTGTTGCTCATTTTTAAGGAGGTTTTGGGATTTTTTGGTATTAAGTTGTAGCAGTTCCTTATACAATTTGGATAGCAACTCCTCATCAGATAGATGGCTCCCAAATATTTTCTCACAATCTGTAACCTGTCTTTGATTTTGTTGATTGTTTCCTTCGTTGTGAAGAAGCTTTTAAGTTTGATATAGTCCCATCTGTTTATTTTTGTTTCTGTTAGTACTGTAAGTGCTAGCAAGAACAGACAAGAAAAAGAAATAGAAGGAAACTAGATCGGAAAGGAAGAAGTAAAATTATCTCTATTTGCAGATGACTTCATTCTATATGTAGAAAACCCTAAAGACCACCCACACACACACACACACACACTCACACACCCCTGTTAGAAATAAGAAGTGAATTCAGTAATATTGCAGGATACAAAATCAACGTACAAAAATCAATTGCATTTTTTTACATTAATAATGACCTATCAGAAAAGAAAACCGAGAAAATAATCCCAATTTTGATAATATCAGAAAGCATAAAATACTTAGAAATAAATTTAACCAAGGAAGTGAAGTATTTGTACATTGAGAACTATAAAACATTGATGAAATAAATTGAAGACACAAATAAACAGATGTCCAGTGTTAATGGATTAGAAGAATTCATATAGTTAAAATGTCCATACTACCCAAAGCAATCTACAGACTTAATGCAATCCTTATCAAAATTTTCTTTACAGGAATAGAAAAAAAAACTCTAAAATTCATACAGAACCACAGAAGACCCTGAATAGCCAAAGCAAGCTTCAGAAAAAAGATTTAAAAGAAAAGCTGGAGACATCACAGCTCTTATGTCAAATTATACTACAAAACTCTGGTGATCAAAACACTAAGGTACTGGCATAAAAGCAGATGCGTAGACAAATGGAACAAAACAGATAGCCCAGAAATAAGCCCAACCATACATGGTCAACTAGTTTTCCACAAAGGCACCAAAGAATCATAATGAGGAAAGGATGGCCTCTCCAATAAATGACCTTGAGAAAACTATATATCCACATGCCAAAAAAAAAAAAAAGGAAATTGGACCCCTATCTTCCAACATGCACAAAAATCAACTCAAGATGGACTAAAGACCTAAATGTAACACCTGAAACCATAAAAGTCCTAAAGGAAAACACACAGGAAAAACTCCATTACATTGGCCTTGGCAGTGATATTTTGGATATTTCAAGTTAACTCTATTACTCATCATTCACTGACTCCACATACAATCCGTCCCTCAAATATTCTCAGAACCTATCACCAAGACTGTGATCACTTCTTTGGGATGCTTTAAAGTTAATTAGGAAAAAATAAAACTGGGTTTTACCTTTGAAAAACTTTCTAACTGTACCGATGTGCTCAAATAGATGGACACATGAATGAAAAATCCATATTTGTTCTTTCCATGTGGTCTAGGTCCGTCCATATATTTCTCTGGATTTTACCATTCACTGAATGCACATGAACACTGAATTTACTATCTATTGCTGAGTAACAAGTTATTTTAAAATGTATTGACTTAAAACAACAAATATTTATCATTTTCGCAGCTTCTGTGGATCAGGAATCATGAAGCAGCTTAGGTATTTCAGGCTCAGGGCCTCTGATGAGGTTGCACTGTAGATGTGAGCCAAGGCTGCTGTCATCTGAAGACTGGACTAGGGATGGAAGCTCTGCATTTGGGATCATACTCATGGCTGTGGCCTGAAGGCCTCATTTTTTCACCCTTGGGCCCCTCCATGGGGCTGCTCCCAACAGGGCCTCCCTAGAAGGAATGACCCAAGAAGGAGAAAGAAAGACCAAGCTAAAAACCACCGTGTTTTTCATAACCCAATATCAGGAATGAAGAAGCACCTCTTCTGTGTTCTTTTCGTCTCGCAGACCAACCCTGGTACCATGTGGAAGGAAATTACACAAGAGTGTGAATATCAGGAATTAAGGATCACTGGGGCACCTGGAGGCTGGAGTCTACAGGTAATTTATGGTGAGTCATGGTGATGGTGAGGAAGCAGCTACTTTCATCACAGGTGAAAACTGATACACAAAACACACAAGCAGAGAGGAGCCCTATATTTCTGCTTCTCCTTCAGGGTGAATAGCAGCCACCATTCACCCTACCAGAGAGATGTTCTTTTTTTTTTTATTGCTGGTTGGATCTTAGGGGAAATAAGCGTCTCCTGTTTCCCCAGTTGAGGACAATTGAGAAAGGCTTATGTTTGCCAAAGAATATCTCATGCTAGCAACAAAACTTTTAAGGAAATAATTACAGAAAGCACAGTCAGCAGTTCTGAAACCTGGACTTATAATTTCCACACTAACTCCTTTCTAGCCCTACAGGAAGCATCAGGCAACTGGGCTGACTTCTTGCCTTAGAAACACCCACTGCACCGGAAGGATGCCAGCATATTTCCTACTCACTGCTGGGATCACCGATCACTGCTGTTACTCAGACCTCTCCAGTTCCAGCATTGTCTGTGTCAGGACCAAGCTGTCAATGCCACCATGAAAGACTTTCCCCTTCTTCATAATAGGCCAGTGCTTTGCTCAGCGCTGACCAGGATAGAACAACCCATGTTCATCGAGTTCCATGGCTTTCCCCATGTTAGCTGGCAGTCTCCATCAGTGTGGGGTTTGCTGGGGAAGAGGCCCCCAGTCCAGAAACAAGGATGGTGGCTCACTGAAGGCCACAGGGCTTGAGGGTATGGACAGGACTGAAGCCTTTGCTGAGTGTGGATGGAGCGTCAGTCTTGAGCAACTTGGCTTTGATTCTGCGGTTGCATTTGTTAGAGAGAAGGGAAAGTGGAGCATCCAGTGGGCCACGTGTTTGCGAGGAGGAGCCTTGGGAGATTTCGAGCACTTGGGCCTGGTGGAGTTTGGGATGGGCTAAGATACTCAATTGGACTGAGTTGGAACGCATGCCACTCTGGGCTATGTGTATAGTGACAGCTTTAAAGGCACAGCAAAGGGTATAGGGAGGCGATACTGGAACATCTTATAGGGCACTGCTTACAGCCCACCATTGTCTTCCTTCCCACTGCCCTCAGGATAATCCCAAACCCTCTGCTGGCTTGCGAAGTTCTGCTTGCCTGCCAGCCTACACCTGCGCACACCTCCAGGCTGCCCTTCTGCCCAGCTCTCAGGCTGGGTCCTCCTCCATGGGGTAGCTGTACCTAATTACCACTTGGTCTGGGGCAACTTCCTACCTCCCCACCCACTTCACCTGGTTAACAACTAGGGAAGCTTTTAGACCAGTGGCCCCCCCACCAAGGGCGAGTTTGTCCCCCAAGAGATATTTTACAACCTCTGGAGACACTTTGATTGTTAAAGAGATTGTGACTGGCCTCTGGTGGGTAGAGGCCAGGAATGCTGCTCAACACCCTACAGTGAGCAGTACAGCCCCTTCCCTCCACCCGCCTGCTGCTCAACACCCTACAGTGAGCAGTATAGCCTCTTCCCTCCACCCGCCTCCCCACTGCAGGGAATGATCCAGCCCAATGCCAAAAGCACTGAAGCCGGGAACCCTGACTGAGATCTCAGCTTCAATGCCCCTTCCTCAGAGACCTTTATGTCCCTGACCTTTCTGAGGAGTATACCCCCTTTTTATGGGCCCTCAACCCCCACCCCCACCCCGTGGCATTTGTTTTAGTTAACAGTTCTACACTTATGCATGCGAATTTGTGATTAGCATCCATCTCCCCTATCACAGTTCCATGAGGGCGAGAGCTACAGTTTCCTCCCTGTTGTGCAGGGCATATAGCACAATGCCTGGCCCTGTAGTCAGGCTCACTAAATATTTGCTGAAAGTAGAAATGAATAAAACAGGACTGTAGCTTCTAGGGGCTTCTGTGGGAGCCAGTATCGCCATTAATACCTGGGGATTATGGGATATTTTCAACAAAAACATGCACTTTGCATAAAGTGAAAGTCGGAGCCTGGAGCCTGTGCAAACGGTGCCTTGAGCAGCTCTATGGCGAGTGTGAGCATGCAGGCTGGGGTCCTTCAACAGGAGCCGGGGCATCCTGCAGAACACAGGGCCGGGATCTTCAGATGTGCAGCAGGGAGGGGGCTTGGCACAGCCCCATGAGTTTGAGAAGCTTGAGGCATTAAAGTGAGTTTCTTGTGGTGCAGCTTGCCAGCAGTGAAGGAAGGTGGCTCTCTCTCCCCTCATGCACAGACATGCACAATGTCCAGGATCCAGGTAGAGAAGCTTCATCGAAGTTGTCTGTGTTTTGCTGCAGCCTAATAAAAGCTGTAGGCTTTTCTAAGAAGGGTTATAAAAGGGAGCAGCCGTGAAGCCCGTGGACAAGTCATCAGTTACAGCAATTACAGTAGCACCATAACCTTCCCAGGCTTGCTGGAGGGAGGTCGCTGTGCCCACAGGAGTGCACCACGGATTACAGGACTAAAGGCCTTTTCTGCTTCTTCACAGTGATCCATCTCTGCCCAGCACCCAAGTACTGAGTTAACCTACAACATGGTTCAGAATCAAAACATAAAATGCCAGGGCCCTCCCCCAGTTAGCAGTATTGGTTGGAAACATGTTTAGCAGTGAGTAACAGAAGTCCCAAGAAATAATGGCTAAAACAAACAAGAGTATGTGTCTTCACATAGTAAGTTCTCAAGAGGTGGCTGGCACTTTAAATTCACTTTCTCATGGATGCCATCAAACACCAGGTTTATTCAGCCTTCATGCACTGCCATCACCTTCCCATCCACGGACTTTTCCGACATCTGCTGAACATCATCACAAGGTGGCTGCCATAGCTCCACCCATTGTATCAACATTCAGGGAAAGAGGACAGTGCCAACAATATGTCTGCTCATTTTTTTGAAAGAGGAAAAACCTCTCCTGGAAGTCCATGGCAGCATTATGCTTACTTCTTACTTGCCAGAACTTTATCGTATGGTCAGACTTTAAGGTAGAGAGGCAAGAAAATAAATACTCCATCTTCAAGTCTTTATAGTGGATGGCATCAAAAAAGGGGGCAGGGATGCCTGTTTTATAAGTCATCTCATGTTTTCTGCTGCATCAGCCAACTTAATAATGAATCTACATTGCCCCCCATTTGCATTTTTTGCAAAGCAAAAATGGCAGACTTACACTGGAACCCTAAGGGTACCATGACACCATGCAGGCCTTCATTCATTCCTTCATGCTTCCATTCCCTTATTCATTCACTCATATCACAAATATGTGTTGGTGGCCTCCTGTATTTCAGGCCCTTGCTGTCAGTGGAATACAGCAACACATAAGACAGACACAGTTACCTTCCCGTGGAGGCTGGATGTCTACAAAGAAACTCTGGACAGCTGTTTGCCAAAGCGATGGGCACTGCAGAGGAGACGCGCAAATGATATGACTCATGGGTGACGCTGGGCAAACCTCGGTGGTTGAGTCCTCTTGGGTTTTCTCATAGGAGGTGAGTTGGAAGCGGAGACCTACAAGTAGGTCAGATAGGATGGTGTGAAAAGAGCCCCACCCAGCTTGCAGGGACCACATGTAGGGATAAAGAAAAGAGCAGGATAACTTCCAAGGGCTGGAATCCCAGCTTGGCTGGAGTTCAGAGCCTGAGA
The DNA here is from genome assembly GCF_028878055.3 of Symphalangus syndactylus. Lineage (NCBI taxonomy): Eukaryota > Metazoa > Chordata > Mammalia > Primates > Hylobatidae > Symphalangus > Symphalangus syndactylus. The sequence continues at coordinate 11,742,536 of NC_072446.2, read as the reverse complement.
GCAGAATTTTCTGCAGGACAAGGCAGAAGGAACTTGCAGGAAGCTTCCCCTATCACCCCTGCTCCCCACTCCTGCAGAGATTAAATGAAAACATCTGTTTCTTAAGCACCTGTACCCCCACCACAGCCTCTGGAATGTGATAGGCATGTATTTGATGAATGAATGAATGAATGAATGAATGAATGAATGAATTTCACTCAGCTGACTCTCTCCAAATTCCAGCTTCCTGTCTGCCTCTTCTGTTGCACAGAAAGCTTTGAGAATCCAGGCTAGGTTTACCATTTGTTTCTTCTGAGTCTAACACAAAAGACATGCTTATTAATAGCTGTGGAATTGATTTGAATTACATGCAAACTCCCTCAGAAAAAGACCCATGTCTAACTGATCTTTGTACCCTTCATCGTTGCACTTCAAAGCCTTGCGCATATGCGTCTTCCATGCACATTGGGTCGGGGAGGTGGTGAAAAAGAATGAAGGAAGCCACACTCAACCCGGTTTCCACACTGTCTCCTTCACTCCTTAGCAGCCACTGGGTGCATAGGAAAGGGCGGTCTTGCTCTCCCCTGAAGCCCATGTTTATTTATAGCCAGATTTCTGACACAGACAGACCCCTCTGAAGGACCACTAAAAATGAGTTCTGAGTAATGAATGTCATACCATGTAGCAGAGACATCCCCCACGACTTCAAATTTCCTGCCAAAACATGCCAATACACTGGAAGCCAATTTATTCTAAATTACCAAACTACATACTGCGGTTAATGAAAAGGCTATTTCTGAAGATGTGTGCGTGCACATTGATATATTCAGAAGCAAATGACACCCGTGCTGGTGGATACACATTGGTATTTCACACAACCTCATTTAAAACCTACAAGGGACTCAGCCGAGATTAACTGCAGACTTCGGCAGTCATGAGGGATGTGACCGAAAGCCCTTTGAGAGAGGAAATCCTGTTAATAATATTGCTCTGTCCTGCTGAGAAGAGGTGGGGTGAGCCGGCACCTGCCCATCTCTCTTGTCTTGCCCTCTCCTCTGCCTCACTCTGACAGTGAAGGGGCTGCAGGTTGCGTCAGTTGGTGGGCTCTGTAAGGTCGACAAGAAACCTGGAAATTTAGGTGGCTGTCTTACACCTATTTCTCTCTATCTAGGTGGGCCAGACTCGACCTCTGTCCTTCCTGAGCCTGGGTTTCTCTTCTGAAAGGCCACAGCTAGGTCAGCAGGGCCAGCCTGGGCATCAAGTGGAGACCACAGAAGGAGCCAAGCACACACAGACCACAGCCAAGCTCGGCCTAGCCCTGGGGCTGGAGCCCTGCGTCCTGTCCCGTGGACAGCATCCTCCCAGCCCCCTCCTTCCCCAGACCCAGTTGGCATCGTTGGCGTCCAAACTCCACTTCCTGATCCCAGGCCCTCAGTGCCTTCCACAAACACACACACACACACACACACACACACACCCTCTCTCATAACACCCTCACTCAAACGTGCATACACACACACACCTATACACACATTCACACACACACCTGTACACAAGCACATATACACACATTCACACACACAGCTATGCACATATTCACACACACTTGTGCACACATTCACACACACCTATATAAACACACACATGCACACTCACACCTATATACATCCACACACGCCCCATACATATATTCACACACACACCTATACACACATTCACATACTTTTTCACACACATACCTATGCACACATTCATATACTCTCTCACAAACACACCTACACACCCATTTGCACTTAATGTCACACACACAGACCTATACACCCATTCACCCACTCACACATTTGCACACTCTGTCACACTCACCTATACACACATTCTCACACACACCTGTACATTCACATGCACATATACACACATCCACATACACCTACACACACACACATACATTCACACACATGCACACACACCTATACACATCCACACACACACCCCTATACATACATTCACACACCTATACACACATTCCCACACTTTCTCACACACATGCCTATGCACACATTCACACACTCTCACACACAAACACACCTATACATTCATTTGCACTTAGTGTCACACACAGACCTATACACACATTCACACACGCACACTATCTCACACACACCTATACACACATTCACACACTCTCACACACACACATACACGCCCCTTAACATAGGCAACACTGTCTACTACCTCTCCTCTTCAGCAGGGGCAAATCCAGGTTTTGTGGGACCTAAAACTCATAATACAATTTTTGGAGCCTTCTTTAAAAAGAAAAATAGGCTTAAAAATAAATGTTAATTTAAAATTGGAAAATAAGTCACAATAAATTATGGTAGCCCTTGGAGTTCAGGCTCTTTCTTCTAAGATTCCTTGGGCCTTGCCATCATGAATATGTGTCCCGATTGCAATCTGGCTTTCCCTCCCCAGCCAGGACATTCTATGGCTCCCAGCAGCTCCAGCCCTCACAAGTCACTGGCTCTGAGGCTTCAGCTTTGTTAGCCTCGGGGTAAATCCTGTTCTGTGATTCCTTCCCTGAAAGTGGACGTTGATGGAGGTGAACTTCCCCAGATGACATTGGGCCACGCACTCCAAGGAGAACGCCATTCTCTGTAGGACGTATTCCTCACACACGCACACATACGCATGCATCAGAGTGCAGTCAGGCCTCCAGATCTGATTTCCTGCTAACCAGTTTGCAGGAAATACAGGGAATACAGAAACCATGTCACATGACACCATGGGGTTTTACTCTGCAAAATCTAGAATGCAGGAAACTCTACAGGACAAATGGCCCAGATTCCTCAATAAATAAACATCAGGAGCTGAATTGGGGAGAAGGGAGGATGCAACAGATGAAAAGAGATGGGAGAAAGAGCAGCCAAATGCACTATGGACATTTTAGGATCCCAGTGCAAACCAATTAAATGTAAATACATAGACATTGACCAGTAAAACATTTTAGCACTTAATGAATATTTGATTTTGGAACTTATTAACAGTGTTAGGTATGATATTGTTGTTAGATTGTGTTAAGAAAAAGAGGCTTAATTTTTCAGAGGTGTGGACTGAAAAATTTAGGGTGAAATATAATGATATGAGGGACTTGTTTCTAAATAACCCAGTGGAGGAGGTGGCAGGAGAAAGGGAAGGGAAAGGGGAGCTAAAGATGATACCAGATCGGCCACATGTTAGTGTTGACACGGGGTGATGGACACAGGAGGCTTTATTGTGTTATTGTGTCTGTTTGAAAACTTCCATAGTAAAAATTACCCCAAAGTGAGTGCTATGGCCTCAGTTTCCCCAAAAGCAGAGGTGGAGAGGAAGGCATGCAGACAGCAGTACTAAGTGATAAGGGATGGAACCAGGGACGTGGGTACAAGGCCACTGCTGTGATCACAGTTCCCTCCTAGGTCCCAGTGAACCTTGTTTGGGGCCTAATTAAAAGCATTTCGCAACCATTTGCTGAGGAGTCTAAGGGGAGAAACACTGATTCTTCAGCTGCCTACCTGCTCCAGGGTGGCTCCCTGAGTGTTGTCCCCCAGCACCTCTAGCTCACACCTGGTGAACACCCAGGTCTGTGCAGGCATTGCCCACGGCCATGAAACAAGACGCACACTAGCGACGAAGGTTCAGAAGCTGCTCCAAACCTGAGAGCAGCTGGTCCCTGCAGCAGGGTTGGAATAAGACACGCTGCAGTGGAGGTGTGCAGATGTGCACAGGGAGTGGTGCCAGAGAGAGAGGCTGGGGACAAGGGTTCCAAACACAGTGATGCAGGGAAGTGGAATGGGAATCAGGTTCTGCTACACAGACACGGATGCAGGGAAGTGGATCGGGATTAGAGCTCTTTGGTTACGAGTAACACTATCAGACTGTGGCTAAACTACATGAAAAAGAAAATTAAAGCTGAGAGAATCAGAGGAACAGTGAAAACTCAGGAGTGGTCAGGGACCAGAACTGTTCTGGCCGTCCAGTGGTGGAAACCTCCGGCCAGACTCCTCGGAGTATCTTCACAGGATAGGCCTGCACTAATCATTCTCCATCCTGGGCCATTCTGTGCTAGACTCACTACTCTAGGGGCCAAAGCATGGGTTGTGGGATGCAGAAATTGGCTGGGAAAGGCAGGCCAAGGGCTCATTTGTCAGAAGAAAAACTGGGTGCTGTAAATAGAGGAAAGGTAGTGGATGTCAGGCAGTGTGCAGGATAAGCCCGGTGCATTCTAACAGCATTGTTAGCACAGATGAACCCCCACTTGATGCAATTAGAGGAAGGGACACTTTTCAATAATGGGCTTCAGGCTCCCCTGTTTTATTTTTTATTTTTTGAATTTATAAGCCATTAGAGGAAAGTTTAAAAAGCAATATAATAGAGACCCATTTCACCAAGATTACAGGAGAAAATGCCATCATTTTACCATTCTAATGAAACAGGATAGAAAGCTAAACTCTGATTTCTGAGTTCTCTCCCCTAACACTCTCTCTAAAAATAATCACTTCTGAAATCCTTGTTCATCCTTCCTTGGATTATTAGACTAACAACATATGTATGCATCCATTAACTATATCCACATTTCTTGTGTGTTTTTAATATTACCTACCTACAATAATATTCTTTCTTTCGCAAGATGCTTTTTGCATTTAGAATGCATTTGTACATATTATTGATACATGTTGATATTATTTTCACCGCTGCACAGTGTCCTGCTGTAAATAAACCCACTATTTATTTTTCCATGACATTTCTGAAAGTCAGCTTTCTTCTTCCATTTTTTTTTTCACTTTGCTACTTCAAAAGGTGCTTCCAGCCGGGCGCGGTGGCTCACGCTTGTAATCCCAGCACTTTGGGAGGCCGAGGTGGGTGGATCACGAGGTCAGGAGATCGAGACCACGGTGAAACCCCGTCTCTATTAAAAATACAAAAAAATTAGCTGGGCGTGGTGGCGGGCGCCTGTAGTCCCAGCTACTCGGAGAGGCTGAGGCAGGAGAATGGCATGAACCCGGGAGGCGGAGCTTGCAGTGAGCCGAGACTGCGCCACTGCACTCCAGCCTGGGCGACAGAGCGAGACTCCGTCTCAAAAAAAAAAAAAAGATGCTTCCAGGAACATTCTTGTGCAAGACTGTGTGAGAGTATCTCCAAGATAGACGAGTAGAAGTGAAATTCTGGGCCATAGAGGATGAACACTTGCTAAGAGGTGTTGACAAATTCAAATTAGTCTTAAATGAAACTGTACTGCATTTTAAGGCATGGGAGTTCTTAGTGGCCCCATCCTTTCCAAAGCTTGTGTGGTTGGCTGAGTAATATCTTCCAAGATGTCCAATTCCCAATCCCTGGAACTTCTGAATGCTAGCCTGTATGACAAAAGAGACTCTGAATTTGGGATTAAGAATCTGGAGTGGGGAGATTATCCTGGATTATCCAAATGGGTCCTTATAAGAAAGAGGCATGAGATCAGAGAAACAGAAGGTGATGTGAGGAAGGAATCCAAGAGAGAGTTGAAGATGCTGTGGCTGCTGGCTTTGAAGGTGCAGGAAGGGCCATGAGCCAAGGAATGTGAGAAATGGAGCTCGAGTTGCCAGAAAAGGCAATAACAGGGAATCTTCCTGAGAGCCTGCAGAAGGAGCTAGCTGTGCAACACCTTGACTTTAGCCCAGCAAGACTGTTTTTGAACTTCTGAGCTCCAAAACTGTAAGAGAACAAATTCTGTTTGTTTTAAGCTACTAAATTTACAGCAATTTGTTACTGCAGCAATAGGAATCTAATACAGCTTGGTATTGTCCTTATTATTTTTCTGCCAGCCTGGTAGAAAATGATATGCTAATGTTTTGGTTTGCGTTTTCATCCTTACCAGACCAAGCATTTTTGTATCATATGTTCATTGCATACTTAGGTTTTCTACCCTAGAGAGTTCTTGTTAAAATATTTTTGCCAGATTTTTCTCCCCTTATTATTTTAAAAATTATTTTTTTCTGAATATTCTGGATATCAAACTTTATCCCTGGTACATATTACAGATACTGTCTCCCAATTTGTGAAACTGACTTTAATCATTCAAATATTTCAAATTTCGTTGTATTCAAATTTATCACTTTTTTCTTGAGAAGTTCTTTACTATCCCAATAAGTTAAAGATATTATTCTATATTTTCATTTTAAACATTTGCCTTCCACTGTAGGACTTGAATCCATCTGGAACATATTTTTGTATATGTGTTATGTAGGGATCTAAATACATCTTTTTCCATATGTCTAGCCAATTGTCTCTGCACTGGTTATTACAGTCCATCCTTTCCCATTGACTTGAGATACTGCTTCTCTCATGCGCAAATCCTCTACAGCTGTTGGGATTTCTACTGAGGTTAATCCTGCTTCTTTCTCACAATTGTCTTACCCATCTTTGGCCCTTTACTCTGTTATATGACTTTTAGAATCAGCTGTCAAGCTCTCTTAACTTCTGAGATTTTGTTAGGGATTGCATTAAATCTGTGCTTTATCTGGGGAGATTTCCCACCTTCCTGGTATTACTTTGCTTGCTCTTCTTTTCAGTCTCTTTGGCTGGTTTCCTTCTTATCTCCATGTCTTGCCCTCAGTGCCTCAGTAGGTCCCAGGGCTCCTTAGTTGGAACAACCATCTTCTCTCTCTATGCATAATCACCAGAGCAAGGTTCACAGATTCCAGCATGTTTCACATCACCTAGATTGCTTGTTAAACACGGATTGTAGGACCCCATCCCTGAAGCTTCTAATTCAGTAGGTCGGAGGTTAGGCCCAAGAATTTGTCTAACAAATCAATGCTGCTATTCCTGGGACCACCCTTTGAGAAGAGCTGTTTACGGAGCCTTTTTTAAAAATACCGTCTATATATGATACATTTTTATGCTCAGCCTAAACTTCATCCACTTTCCTCTGAACTCCAAAATTCCATGTACAACTACCAATGTAGTAACTTTAATAATCACCCGAGACTTTATAGATTCCAGACCTAACTCCTCATTCCCTTCCTCCTACACCACACTCCATATACAGTTGACCAGCAAATCCTACTGGCTGTACTTTCAAATGTATCCAGAATTTGTTCTCAGTTCTCACCACCTCCACCATGACTGCCACTTGGATTATAGCAATAACCTCAAGCTTCTATTATGGTTTCCACCATGGTGCTCTTTCAATTTATTGACCCACAGAAGCTGTGTGAGCCATTTAAAGCCTAAGTTAGATAATCTCACTCCCTTGCCTAAGAATTATCCAAAGATTCCCATCCTACTAGTGATAAAAGTCAAACTTCTTACAGTATCCAGCAGGGCACTGCCTGACTGCACCTGCCTAATTCTCTGGCCTCAGATTCCACCATTCCCATCACACACACCCACACTCCCCACTCTACCCATGCTGAGATAGCAGTTTGTCATCTCTCAGCACACCAAGCATGCACCTTCTCTGGGCATTGGTATCATTTTTTCTCCTGGCTGAAATAACTTACTCCAATAACCTCCTGGCTCATGCCCTCACTTCCTGCTCAAATATCACATTATCAGGATTCATTATCCCTGAATTTTATATAAAAAACAGAAATTCCCTCCACTCTCTCATTTCTGATCTCCCTCACTTTGCTTTATTTTTTCTCCATATGATTTATTAACATCAGATATACTGTGCATAATATTATAAGCTCCATTAAGTATGAAATTCATTCACAGAATACCACCTGACCTGTGAAAATTGCTGAATTTATATTTGTTGAATTAATTAAAAGATTAAGTCTTTTGTTCATGAACATGGTACACCTCATTGCCTAGTTGAAACTTATTTTATGTCCTTACTAACCTTTTATTATTTTCTCTCTAAAGGACTTCTTTGTCTTTAGTTTTATTTTTAACTACTTCTACAGTTTTTAATGTTGTGAATGTCTTTTTAAAATATGCCATGGTCTAAATGTATTCTTTATTGTTAGGAATACAACTAATTTTTCATCATTGTTCTTGTACCTGTCTGCCTTGTTTAACTTTTTTATTAGTTCCCATAGATTTTCTGTCAATTTTTAATGTTTTCTGTAGACAATCACACCATCTACAAGTAATGGTATTCTGGTCCTTTACTTTTTATTCTTTTTCCTTGTTTTTCTGCATTACTAAGGCATCCAGAGTCATGATGAATAATGTGGTGATAATCAGCTTCCTTCTGATTTCAATATGGAAATTAACCCCAAGATCCCAAATCAACCTGACTGCATATTAGAATCATGTTGGGGAACTTACAATAATGCGGATGGCTGAGCCCCATCCACACAGATACTTAATGAGATGGGGCATTAATGTGGTTTAATATTTCCCTAGGCAATTCTTCTTAGTAGCTAGAATTAAGAGTCTCTTCCCTAGACTATAGAGATTGTACCCCTTCTCCCTTTCTTACACGTAGATGTCACATAGCGTAGCTATGCAAACTGCCTTTTCGTTCTCTCTGTTTTTTATTGCACTTGGGGAATTTGTTTTATTTCTTGCATAATCAATTGGACATTTAAAAGCACATTTGTCATATTTAATATGCCGTTTCTTGATTTTATATGTAATGGGATATAAAGGTATCTATGCCATCAGATGTTCCAAATCAAAAATCTCTTCACAGACTTCCTTACATACTCTGTCTCATGACAGGCAAAGCTCTGGGCTGCTGTCTTCTTAAGCAATTATAAAGCCAGCTGAGACACTTGCTACTCCCAGAGCAGCATCTCTCAAACTCCCTTGCACACTACAATAACCCAGAGAAGTTTTAAAAATCCCTATGCCAAGGCATTATGGCCCATACCATTTTAATTAGAATCCCTAATTGTGGGGGCTAAGTATAATCGTTTTTCGAGCTTTCTAGGTGGTACCAGTGTGTGGACAAGTTTGAGAACCAGATGTATACAGCATCCTGGCAGCCTCACTCAAAGAGAATCTCCAGGGGTGACATGGGGCATCATCATGTTTTACAAGCATGTCAGGTGAACATCATACATGCAAAGAGTGAGGTCGTCTCTGAGCTTCTCTGGACCACTATCTCCTTGCCAAGTTATGAGAACAAGAATCAGCATTGCAGAATAATGCACTCTCATTACAGCTTAACCAGCCTAGGTCATTTCTTGGTTGTTTGATTGAAAAACTGGAAGATCATTTTTTTTTTGTGCATTTGTTCATTCATTCGTTCTTTTATTCGTCAAACTTTTTTTTTTTTTTGAGACGGAGTCTCGCTCTGTCGCCCAGGCTGGAGTACAGTGGCTCGATCTCGGGTCACTGCAAGCTCCGCCTCCCAGGTTCACGCCATTCTCCTGCCTCAGCCTCTCCGAGTAGCTGGGACTACAGGCGCCCGCCACCATGCCCGGCTAATTTTTTGTATTTTTAGTAGAGACGGGGTTTCACCGTGGTCTCGATCTCCTGACCTTGTGATCCGCCTGCTTCGGCCTCCCAAAGTGCTGGGATTACAAGCGTGAGCCACCGTGCCCGGCCTCATCAAACTTTTATTGAGCTCCTTCTATGTCATAACCTCTCCCTTGTTTTTTTGTTTTTTTGTTTTTTTTTTCAGAGAATTTTCCTCATCTAAGAACGGTTGAGTTATTAATTTGTTGGCTTTTTAAAAATCTGAAGCCTCCATATTCATAGCAGAAAATAAAACTGGTTCAATTTCAATCCAAATTGGGATTTTTTTCAAAGAAAGAGAGTAAAAGTATGTCAGGAACCCATTCCCCTGTTTTGTATGGTGATGCCTTCTGAGTTTTAATCCAACAGATGATGTTGTCTGTGGATCTTGCTACCTGTACACAGAGGCAAGATAAAAGATAAATGGTCCTCATACATAGAGAAACAGCCCTCAGGCAACAGAGAAGAGGGCACTTTGATATGCACCACTTCCTCTTGTACACAACTACTCCAAGCATCTATTTTCACTGACTACTTTCCTGGAGTCTGACATTTCCAAAGGGGAACACAAGCATTCACTTTGTCCTCGCATATTCGACAAGATGTCTAGAAATTCACACCCACTGCCCCTTACTGGAGCACCATAGAACTATGGCATTCCACAGCTGGCAGGCGATCATCTCATGCACACTCTCACACTGTGAAAGGAGAAGGAGCTGAATCTCAGAGAGGAAAGCAGATGTGCCATTTTCACATAATCATCAGTGGCAGAGCTGAGATGTAACCAAGATTGTCCACTCATCCCTTCCACCCCACTGTCAGTCAAATATTGAAGACAACGTCAGTGCTACCAGCCAGGCAATTCATGCAATTCCTATCCACTCCTTCCAGTTCAAATAAATGTAGTGAAAAGGCAAATAAAACCTGCCTAAATCCATCCAAAAAGGACTTAATATGTGAGCTGTAAAGCTGTAAAGTGTGTACAAAAGCACACACTTATTATCATTTGTAGTTTTTCAGACATGGTCCAGGGCAGGTTAATTTACAGAGTGCTTAAAGGCCCAAAGTTGTTTTAAGATGGAGAACATGTTTACCTTCCTTCATTTCCTAATTTTTAATGAAAATATATGTTGTTTTCTAAATATGAAAATATCTATATCAGAGAAGGGTGCAACCCACTTATCTGAAATGTCAAGAAATTTATGAAGGATATAGGGCAAGAAAGAGAGGATGCCCTGGATGAGTCACCAAAAGAGATAAAAATACCTAATGGAGAAATAAGGGATGGGACCACACGCAGCAGCCAGGAGCAGCAGGGGTTCAGAAAGGGCAGGCAGTCCTGAGGCCAGACACCGAGTATGGGGAAGCACACCCAAAAAGAGGATTTCATAGCTGGCTGGGACCCTGGGAGCATCTTCTCTCCACTCTCCAGCCTATAGACACAGAAGCCACCTTCGAGGAGCCAGGGAGCATCCCACCTGCAGGATGCATTTTTCCCCAAGCTCATCACATCCTCCACAGGAGCAGTCCTAAGGCGGACCCATAACAAGGGTTGCTGACAATAGAAACATGGTTCCTCAACGTGACGGGCACCCAGTGAGGTCCCACCTTGTACCCAGCTCTATCTGGGCACGAGGGAGCAGAGCACCAAAAGCCACAGGCTCCACCTGAAAGCGCTCATGGGCCGGCTAAAGAGATGGGGCAGGGCAAGGAATTGCAGTGCAGGAATTGGTATGGAGGACACCAGCTGCCGAGGGGACTCCCGGCTGCATGTGAAGGCGTCGGGGAAGGCTTTTCACTGGAGGTGTCTGTGAAGAAAGATGTGAGGGGTAATTAAGGTGTTAACCAGAGTTAGGGGCAGCTGTCAGAGGAAGCGGAGCCATACGCCAAGTGACCTTCCAGGTAGGGCAGTCAATTTTGACGTTCCCAGTGCACTCTGAGCAGGGGGAAAGGCAAAGGAGCAATCACATAACCTGGGAGAAAACACCCAGAGAAATTGCCCCATAAATTCAGAGATCTACATGTGGCATCGTCCTCATTGTATTCTTTACTTGGCTCACTTTATCACTAGAAAATCCAGTGAGGACTTTTATGAAGACACACACATAATTAATGGGGATAACTCATTAATTTACAAGCCAGCTAATCGATAAGCAGGTTAATCTACTTAGGCATCTGAAGAATCACCGTGTGTCTCTCTATTTACACTGCTATTTAGTCTCGTTCCATGTCATCAGCTTTTTGGTGGCTATCAAACTGACAGTACTGGTCACCACACAGAAAAGCTGATGGATTAATTTCTGCTAACATGATATTCTTCTGGTAGATGAATAGCATATTAATGGCCCACAACCAGATGATGGCATTTCCCATCAGGAGAAAAATATATTTCGTTCATTTCAAAATTTCAAATCAATCTTTCTTTTACTCTACCCATCTATTTAATTTTCCGGCTTGATTTTTTTTAATGTTTCAAACAAAAAGTGAAAATTAAAACTTTGGTTTTGTTAAAAATAGTTATATACTTCAGAGAGTATTTAGGCTTTTGGGTTCAAAAAGAAAAAAAAAATAAAGCAACAAAGATGGGATTTGGTGTCTAGAGCTCCCTGTATGTTGGAGTGTTTTTAGGTCAGACCCAAACTCAAGTGCCAGTGGAAATCAGACCAACATTGAAATGAATGTACTGGGCCTATTGGTGGCTAACCGGCCGGCACTTAGCTCCTCTCAGGAAGGCCACCTCTACATGGCTTGTGGCTGTTGCTTTGTGAAGATCCGTTGCAGCTTTTCAAGATTTTCAGTTTTTCAAGAGAAGCCAAACATCGGGTTTTGGCAACTCTGTCAGACAGTTCTTAGCTGCAGGTAACAGAATACAGTGGAGCTGATTTAAGCAGAAATGAATTGATTATTGGACCTTGGGTAGCATATAGCATTTCCAGGAAGACCAGGGAATCAAGCCTGGATACCATGCAGCCAAGGCAATGCCATCACAGGAACTCCTCAGCCATACTAGGGAGTGTGCCAACACCTGCTGCCCTAGCAAGTCGCAGCCCTCAGGACACTAGGGACCACAGCCACTGCTGAGCATCCAAAAGCCTTTCCGCTCTTGCTGGCCTCCCCATGCCAGCTCTCTCCTCACTCTCTCCAGCCCTCCAGGATGTGGAGATTGTCTGCTTGCTGGCATCAAGGTCAACTTCAGCTAGCACCGAGGTCACCTGCAGCACCAGCTACAAAAGAGTCTGGCAAATGTAGATTTTACCTTCCAGGCTCCGTCTTGCTGAAGAGCTGGTTTGAAAGAGGTTAAAGTTGGCTTGAGTAAGCCAACATCCAGCATTTGTCTCAAAAACTGACAAGCAAAATTAAGGCTGTACAATTGAAACAATGTTGCTTTTTGGGCTACAATGACTCAATGGGTCAGCAGTGTCCTGCCTGTTCGGTAAATAATTTGCAAGCAGAGATCTTATTTCCCGTATTCCGGTGTTGCACAGCACCTCCCACGCCAAAGCAAACCAAAGCAAAGGAGCCCTTGATGAGGAGATGCCTTCCCCCAACCTGGTATCCCATAGGTCCTACATACATACCCACCCCAGACACACAGAGCTGCTTGCTGCTGTCACACCAGACTGAGCTGTGCCCAGACATTTCCCCTAGCACTAACCAACACTTTCAAAAATACAGTTTTCTCTAAAAAGAACAAGTTTAAACAGAGTTGACTCATTTTAAGAACTGTTTAGAAGATGACCTTGTGTTTATTAATTATATATTTGCAGAAATTGGAGGCGGAAGGTTACCAACATCGCCGGGTGTCCAGCCAGGAGATGGAGCGTCCGGAACCTTTCTCCAACTCTTGCCTGGTGTGGTTTTTATTCATCTTTGTAGTCCCAGGAAACTTCTCAGTGTCTCAGGAGTATTAGGTACTCAGTAAGTGTTTGCTAGTTACATGAATGAATGCATAATGACTAAGTGAGTTAATGGATGAAGCTAATTGTCTCTCCCTTTTGTTTTTCCAGAGCTTTCCAAGGTGGAAGTGTTGGTCACTCTTTCTTCATCTCAGATTTAATCAACTAAGAATGCTGCAAATTGAACACCAGTCCACAAAACTCAGGAGTACGTGAAATGCATTGTGCCTTATTTTTAACTAACTCAAATTCTGTGTCAGGCTCCCTTTTATGCTGGATGTTGGAGCTAAATCTCAGTGGGTTCCTCATTCTTTCAGACCTGTGTCTAGTTTGGGGGCTTCACGTACAGCCACCCCATCACAGGAGAGGGAAGGGTCTTGCTCTTGGTTGCCATCGCTCCACCCTCTTGTCTTCCGAGCTTTGAGGTTCACCTTCCTTTTCACCACTCGGAAGCTTCCTGCCGTGATACATTGAGACCTCAATGTTAATACCAACTGGGGTTTGGGGTTCTGATAAACTCAGAAGTCCAGGAAAATCGCCTGCTGCCTCCGACAACACACTGAGGGCACTCTGGAATCCTACCACTTACCCGGAGCCTGCTGGCCTCAACTGTTTTGAAGTCTATGGCTGGGCCGTGCAGGTAAATGGGAAGATGCTCTATGGCCATGAAAATATCTGAAGTCCCACCTAAAGTTGATGCGGGGTCTTCTGCATTTCATTGCTAAAATTGTTCTATGATTTCTATAGTTTACAGCCTATGATCAGGGGCCAGGACCTTGCACCCTTGGTAAACCTCAATCTCTTCTCCTTCCTGGCTTCTACTCCTTTCTCCCTCAATCCCAAATCAAGGCCCCTTGATTGTCTGGAGGTAGAAAAGCCTGGTTCTGGCTCATCATATATTCTACATCATAGCCTTTGTCATCTCATGGATTCACTCAACAACCGTGTATGGATGGGGCCACCCAACGTGTGCCAGGAGTTGAGGACACGCAGGGTTATTATGATGAAATAGATAAGGGGCCCACACTCATGAACCCTGCAGGACAGTGGAGCTGTGGACACAGCATGCGAGTAAAGACCCAGGGAGCTCACCAGACAGATCATTTAAATCAGGTGATAGGACAGTGAAGGGCGGGGGCTGCATTAGTTTGGGTGGCAAGAGAAGGATTATCTTCTGAGAGGATCCACAAAGTAAAGAGGGCCAGAGTGACTGGGTACAGTGAGGACCGTGGTAGAGGTAGAAGATGGAGACATTGAGCTCCAGGGAGCCCATCAGATGGGACCTACGGGGCTTGAGGGACCCCATCGGATGGGACCTACGGGGCTTGGTGGACTTAATTTTAAAACCTGAGGTGTGGCATGGTTCGAGTTACTTCAAACCAACTTTATTGAAATCTCTTTGCATAAAATGCAATGCATAGATCTTAAGAGTATAGTTCAATGAGATTTGATAAATGTACGCACCAGTGTAACAACTCCTCCGATCAGGATAAAGAAACATCCCTCACTACGCAATATTTCCTCATGCCCCTTCATAGTCAATATCTGATCCACTCAGCCTAGGTAACCATTGATCTGCTTTTATCACCATAGATATTTGGGTATGAGTCTTTGTATGATCAGCTATTTTTATGTTGCTTGGACAAATATTTAGGAATAGAACTGCTGAGGCCAAGGATAGAATATTTAACTTGATTGCCGACTGTTTTTCCCAAGTGGTTGTACCACGTTCTGCCTCCACCAACATGTGTGAGTTTTCAGGGCTTCTGGTCCTTGCCAGATACTGGGTGGTTGCATGCCGTGTCCCAGCAGCTGTTGGGAATCACAGTAGCTGGGCCCAAGAAGACACTGGAGGACTTTACATTTGCCCCCATCTGTGGGTCCTCCTATGCCAGTGTTTCCCAAAGCATGGGTCGTGCACATTATTCTTTCCAAAATGATGTCACATGCTGCACAGGAATGTCATGGAATACAATGGAATCACTCTGGAAGGAACTTTTCCGTTCTCAGGTGTTGTATGAATGTTCCTGATGTGATCGAGGAGATTGACTCCTCCTTAACATCTCTGCACCACTTGCTAAACTCCTTGTTAAAATTATGGTTTTTATTTTGAAGGAGTTCTAGATTCGCATGCGTTGTAAGAAATAACACAGAGAGATTCCATGTACTCTTCACCCAGTTTCTCCCAATGGTAACATCTTCCAAAACTGTGGTGCAAAATCAAAACCAAATCTCTTTTTATAACAAAGAGAGGGTTCCCACCTCAAGCTCAGATCCTTCCCTGTGTAGCTAGAACTTAATAACAGTGTTTTATTTTATTCTATTCAGTTTCAAGGGTTATATTCTATTTATAACAAATGATATTGGTTTTCCCTTTACGATAATGATAAAGTTTTATTACTGAGTAAATTGATTTATGTTTAAAAATTGAGTTATTTTAAAGAACATATTATAGAAATGATTGTGCTAGCTGTATGAAAATGAAAGTGAATGGTACATAATTGAATTTCAGGAAACACTGAAAAAACTGAAGCTACACTATCAAATGGAATGCTTTCCAGACCCTACTTTTTCTACATTGAACAACTACTATGAATCTGATACATCATGAATAAACTCATCAATTCGCTGCATTTATGCATGCAATCGATATTCATTGAGGGCCTTATGAATGTAGCGATTTTTCTGGGCCTTGAGGATGACACAAGGATGAAACGAATCAGACAGATATCCTAAATTCAAGTAATGCATAGCCTTGCAGGGAGATATTCATTCACTCCATGAA
The DNA here is from genome assembly GCF_028878055.3 of Symphalangus syndactylus. Classification (NCBI taxonomy): domain Eukaryota; kingdom Metazoa; phylum Chordata; class Mammalia; order Primates; family Hylobatidae; genus Symphalangus; species Symphalangus syndactylus. Next base: position 11,726,450 of record NC_072446.2, on the reverse strand, counting down.
TATTTATGAGCACCTGGCAGGTGCCAGGTGTGTTCTAAAAATGAGGAGGAAGCAGCAGAGGCCAGTGGAGTGCAGCCTTTTGGGGGTTCACATGTCACTGGTAAGACAGACAAAGAGCAGTATCCATTGCACTTTCTATGAAGATGACAAAACTTCACGGAAAAGTAAGTGCTTGGGGAGGAGACATGGGGAGGCCTTCTTGTACAGGCAGGTCAGGGATGGTCTAGCTGAGGAGGCAGCACCAGAGCTGAGGCTGACATAAGAGAAGGAGCCAAACATGCAAAGAAGCAGTGGGAAAGTGCTCCAGGCACAGCAACAGCAAATGCCAAGGCTGTGAGCTGGGCATGAAGTGGGTATAATTATTACACAGTAGCTGTAATTCAGGAGGGAGGAAGGGCCAAGTGTCTGGGGGATACAGAGGTTGGAATATGGAAGCGAATAGGCAAAGCTGGAAACAGTCTGAGCCCACAGAGGCTGCAAGTCAGCTGTGCAGCCATCGGTGGAGCTGAAAGGGACAGGACAAAGGCTCATAGGAAAGGCAGGACCTGTCCTGAGCTTGAACAACAGAGAAGACTTTGAGAAACCTATTTGCAAAATGCTTCAAGCATAAATGCCATTTCCTACTGTAACTTTCCATAGCAGGTTGAATTGAATCCCCTAAAATATTACATTCAAATCCTAACCCCCAGTATCAATAATGTGCCCTTATTTGGAAATAATCTCTTTGTAGATGTCATCAAGTTAAGATAACATCCTACAGGATCAGGGTGGGCCTTAAATCCAATGATGTCCTTTTAAAAAGTTGGACACAGAAACACAGAGAGGAGAATGCCAGTAGAAAGCGGAGGCAGGGCTTGGATGGATGTGCCTACAGTAAGCCAAGAAACACCAAGGATTTCTGGAGCCAGGAAAGAGGGATGGAACAGATTCTCCCTCAAAGCCCTCGGAAGGAACCAACCCTGCCAACACTTCCAACTTCTGGCCTCAAGAACTGAAATAACACCTTTCTGTGGTTTTAGTCCCCCAAGCTGTGGCAATTGGCTTCAGCAGCCCCAGGACACTAACATAGCCCTGATTCCCTTTGCAGAGCTGGGCAGGGATTCTGCCGCCTGAGGGTTTGGCTTCCAATTCTTCTGTGAGATATTTACTCTTAGTGCCTTAGGCACCAATTATTGTCTTTGATTAATTTCAGGGCCTCAAACTGTGAACCCCTCAGTTTTTCTAACAATGCCCCTCCCAACCCTAGTCAAGGCCAGCAGTGTTGAACGGTTCATTGGGAGGAGACCTGCACTGGCTGTTTGGACTATCAGCTCCACCAATGCCTACTGTGGCTTGTGCTTTCTTAGCACATTTTTAAAGGCATAAGCTATTGAACTTGTTGAAATAATAAAACAACCCAGGAATCACCTAATCCAAATAAACAAATGCCAACTAACTGCCACTGTGATGGGCAGATTCTAGAATGGTCCAAATGCTGCAGCCTCCTGAAATTCACACCCTGGAGTGATCTCTTCTCAAGTCTGGGATGGACCAAGTGACTGGCTCCTAATGAGCAGAATATGGTAGAAGGGATAAGATGCTGCTTCTGAGATTGGGTCATAAAAAGTCTGTGGCTTTTGCCTTGGGCACTCTCTCCTGGCCACATCCTAAGGCAGCCTCACAGACAGGCTCACTTGGTCAGGAATGGTGGCCTCCCTACAGACACATGAATGAACTTGCAAACAGACCCCAGTCAGCCTTGAGGTAACTGCAGGCCCGGTAACACCTGGGTGCAGCCTGGTGAGAGACCCCAAGCCGGAACCACCTAGCTCAGCCACACCCAGATTCCCAGCCCATAGAAACTACAGGACAATAAATGTTTGTTGTTTTCAGCCACTAGGTTGTTGGAATAATCAGCTATTCAGCAATAGATACCCAGCGTCCTCACTGTGGGGCTGCAGAGTGCTTTGTATACCAAAATGTTTATTAAAGAGGAAAATTATCTTGGATGAGCATAGATCAGATAAGGTCAGATAGGGTGCTATACTTCATTCATTCGTTCAGTTAGGTACACTTCATTCATTCATTCAGTTAGCCAGACAGCCACACTCATTCCTTTATTCATGCTACTATGTGCCAAGTATTGTCCTGGGCACTAGAGATAATGAAAATAAAAACAGCCCCTGTCCATAATGATGTCATAGTCTAATAAAGATGACAGGGCATATTTAAATAATTGCTTTTGTGAGATAAATGCTAACATATGTTCAGTCACTTATTCAACCAACAGACATTTTCTGAGTGCTTGCTGTTGTGCCAACCTTGTGCTAAATGCTGGGCTTAATACCATGGGCAAGACTGGCCTGGGTCCTTTTCTCGTGGAGGCTGTGGTCTGCTTAGGAGGCACTTCACCCTCCGAGTACACACAGGGAAAGAATTACTGCTCTGTCTGGTCTTAAGGGAGGGCTTCCAAAAAGAAGTTCTTGAAGGAAGCCTTGAAAAAAGAGTAGGAAGCATTCTTGTTCTAGTAGTTCTGGCAGAAGAATGGGAAGGAAATTCCAAGGAACAGAATGTGTGTTACTTGGAAGCATGTGACAATGTGGTGTGTCTGCGTCTGCAGTCCAGCAAGGAGTTCGACCGCGCTGAATACTTTGCTTCTGATACCACAAAAAAGGGTGCTTCTGGATGCTTACTGCAGCAAGACTTGCAACCCTGGACACTAAACTACCACCTGAATGTTCCTGGATGCCTGTTGTCTACTCAGGATCCACACCATGGGCACCACTGCCCCCAAGGAGGGAAGGTAGAGACCTCCCAGGGTTTCTCAGCCTCAGCACTGCTGGCTCACTCTGTTGAGAGCCTGTCCTGTGCAGTGTAGGATGTTTAGCAACATCCCTGGCATCTGCCCACTAGACGCCAGTAGCTCCCCCTCCCACATTGTGACAACCTACATTTTCCCTGGGTGTCACCAAATGTCCCCTGGGTGGGGGCAAAATTGCTCCCAGGTGATAATCATTGCTCTTTAGAACCAACATATTATTAAAGGACTAGAGAAAGACATGATCTTAACTCCTAATTTTATGTACAAAAAAGAAAAGTGTATGTATGTGCATGCCCATAGCTATAGGAATTGATGGCTAAGGTCTATGGAGCACACTCTTATGTTCCCAAAGGTTAAAGAATTTCCGTGAGGAGACAGTGCTGTGATGGAGACACTCAAAGGAGGGTTTAGCCTCTTTCACTCAGTGTACTCTGCAATGATTAAATTGATTATAATGAGAATGTTTCCATGTTATCAATTGTTTAAAGTTCAAATATGCCCTACTGTTATGGCCAAAGGTATTTATAAACATGTCAAAAATGGCTATGGAAGGTCTTGGCAGCAAAGACAGGAAAAGTTAGAAAGTGTATGTGAGTTCCCTGAGACGGAAGGGAGAAAAACAATGCCAAACTGAAGATAAGTGTATCAGTCATTGCCTACATGCCAGGAATACCATATGAGAGTTTTTAGAAGTTAAAATAGGCCGGGCGTGGTGGCTCACGCCTGTAATCCCAGCACTTTGGGAGGCCGAGGCAGGCGGATCACGAGGTCAGGAGATCGAGACCATCCTGGCTAACGTGGTGAAACCCCGTCTCTACTAAAAATACAAAAAATTAGCCAGGCATGGTAGCAGGCACCTGTAGTCCCAGCTACTCAGGAGGCTGAGGCAGGAGAATGGCATGAACCTGGGAGGCGGAGCTTGCAGTAAGCTGAGATCATGCCACTGCACTCCAGCCTGGGCAACAGAGCAAAACTCTGTCTCAAAAAAAAAAAAAAAAAAAAAAGATGTTAAAATAGTAGTAAATGCATAAATCAGAAAAGCAGGATAAGAAATTACCTTGGGAAAGATATGTTGTTATTTCCCAAATGTGTTTGTTTTAAGAGATTGTTCGTTGCAAAGCAGAAATGCAGTGGAAAAAAAAAAAGAGAAATAAGCTAATTTTAAATCATCCATGATAAATTACAAAGGGAAAAGATCAAGGTTCAGACCTAGGACAGGTTTCAAGGCCAGCATCTGTCTCTAACTCACTTGCCTCTGGTGCGGCCATCCTGTCTGTCTGGACTTTCTCTCTAAATGAAGAGCTTGTCACTCAGTGTCTCTAAGGAACCTTCCTAGAGCCCTGTTACTGAATGAATCTAAGTCCATGGCAACCAATCCTCCATCTAAAACTGGAGTCTCGATGCAATTTAGAAAAGGCCTGTTCCTGTCCTTGGGGGAGTTTGTCCAAACCAAGATTAGACAATTGGAGTTAGAGCAAAGGGCTCAAAGTACAAACAGGAACAAGACATTTACATCAGTCCCAGAAAAGCTAAGAATCAAAGTTGCCCAGGAGGCCAAAGCCTTTCCTCCCCACCCTGTTCTTCTCTCCCATGGACAGCACCTTTAGGAGCTGTGACCCAGAGTCTGCAGCTGAAACCAATTTTGAAACCCCAAACTAAGCCTCGTCTTCTTGCTCTTGTATTCATGCTTTCTTCTTCTTGGAACTTACTTCCCTTGTTGAACTTCTAGAGAAGTTGATGGTATAGCAGCTTGAGTTTGGTGTCAGAATGTGCACACGTGTGTGGCGGAAGTGTGCAGGTGCCTGTGAGCAATTAGCTTCAGTTCCACAGTTGGGAACACCAGTAGGTGGCACAGGTGTGGAGCTGCTTTCCATTCCTGCCTGGCCATCCTGGGTGTGCCTGGACTGTGCAAGCTCTGATGACCTGAGTCTTACCCTGAAGTAAGACAGGTTTGCTCCCAGCTGGACCCATGGGAGGGGCCCAACAGCCACCTTGTGAGACAGCTACAGCTCTGGACACAGGCTCAGTCCCAGCAGCTGCTCTTTACCCACACACAGACAGACAAACACACAGAACACACACACGGAAACAACATACAAACATGTAGAACACACATAGGCATAGCATACAAACATATATATACACAGACACAACATACAAACCTACAGAACATGCACAGAAACAAGACACAGAGACACAAATATAAACACAGACACAGAAACACACAGAACACACACACAAACAGCATACAAACATGTAGAAGATGCACAGACACAACATACACACAGAACATGCACAGAAACAACACACAGAGATACAAATACAAACACAGACACACAAACACATAGAACATACACACAGAAACAACATGCAAACACATAGAATACACATAGGCACAGCATACAAACATACAGATATGCACACAACATACAAACACACAGAGCATACACAGAAACAATACACGGAAACACAACACACAGTACACATAGCGTGCACAGATGATGCAACACACACACACACGGATACAACATAGAAACACACCTGTGCCCTGTGCTTGCTGCCTCACTGCCTGGAACGCACTTCCCCAGGTCTTTGGATGCTGGTCTCCTCTTATCAGTTAGATTTCAGCTTCAATGCTTCCCCTCAAAACCCAGCGTTTCCCTCACTGCAGGCCCCCTAACACCCCTGCCATACTCCAGCGCACTCTCTGTTCCAGTCTCTTACCCACTGCACCCCTCTCGGACACAACAGTGGTCATCGCAGCTGCTCCTTCCTTCACAGCTGTTTCTGGGCAGCCCAGAACACAGGCCCTTCCCATCAGACTTGAGGTTCTCGTTCACACCCATGTATGTAGTAGGTGGTCCATAAGTATTTGTTGAATGGATGAATAAATAAAATGGGAAAAATTTTTAGTGTATCAATTCTGCTCAGTATTGTACTGGAAAATTCAAGGGACCTACCGAACAATGTGGAGGATTCTTTAGAAGATGTTGTTAGAAAACCATTCCGCTATAAAAGCAAAATGCCAACTGCACTGAAGTCCAAATCTTAACTTTCAACATGTCATTCTTGCTGGCGCCTCTTTCTTCAACCAGAACACTCTACTTGACACTCATCTGCTTAATTGAAAAGCACGCAGGCCCCTGCATTATTAGCATTTGTTGCTAGTATAATCTTCTATACCAACACGAAATTTGTATCAAATCCTGACAGCAGGTGAAGTGAGAAAAGTTTCTTATTGAACGGCTTGACCACAAGCCTGTAGAGAGTTGTAGAATCTTGAAAGCAATAAATCAAAACAGCAATCAGGGTCTGCACGCTCTAATGATGGCAGTAACAACGATGATAAAACAGCCTGGCGTACTGAGTACTCACTGTGGACAGGCACAGTGCAAAGCCATTTGTGTTATGAATTCACTTAATCTCTTCCCTAAGCCTGTGAATAAATGCACTGCGCAGATGAGGAAGTCCAAGCACCGAACTGTTAAGCGGTGTCCCAGATGCCGCAGTCAGGAAGACATACACCTGACATCCAGCCCAGCAGCCCGGCCCCAGAACCTCTCCAGATGTCATGCCGTGAAATGCTTCAGAGACTTCTGGACTGGTACAAAGGATGGTACACTGAATATTCGGAGAGAGCAATCGTCGCTTAAAAAGCTGGGCAGTTATTTTTATTGCCAAAACACCTGGATGAAAAGGGGAAAAAAGAGATGTGGGGACTGCCATCTGGACACACTACTGATGTTTATCATGACCCCCACATTCTGTGCAGATGTGTCCGGCTAATGGGTGTCATGGAGACACAGCTCTCAAAAAGAAAGACAGGAGAGCCTCCACCTCCTCATCTGGATCCACAAAACAGCCCCATTGTGATGAATGCACCAATGCTGGCCACCCTATGAGCATTGTCAGGAGCAGCTGTGGGGTTACCCTGAAATGTCACTTAGAACATTTAAGGTGGCTCTTAGCTTTCTAAGTTGAAAATGAATTAAACTTTCTCAGTTTTCTAGACATTTTATTATAAGAAGAGTTTTGGAAAAATCATGTGTAGGGGTTGAAATTTGATTTGAGAGAAATTAAAAGTGTATGTATAGGAGTTTAACGAGAAATCAATTATTCTAACCAAGAAACTTTGAGTCCTGACATGACTCAGCATCGCCAATTGTTATGCAATATTTTTACAGACATGGAATCTAAAGGCTGGAAGGAGTTTGAACATCAAGCTATTCATCTACAAAGATCAAACTGATTTCTTCTGACTTTTCACTAAGGTGCCACTGAAATAAGATTTATCAGGCTGTCAGTTTTGTTATTTCTGAAAGGCATTGCAAAACATCCTTCGAGGATCTGAATTAATTTTGCAATAATGAGATCATACCAGACTATATATCTGATATTTTAGATAACACTGGCCAGTGCTTTTGGTTATGTCATCATTTTTGGCTAGATAATAACATGTATTAGCAAGGCCAAAATGTGAATACATTTCACAAAAACACACATTCTTAGCCCTGCTCCTCTAACTTGGAATAATTTTCATCTCAGTGAGATATTGGCCAGGACTTTGATTCCAAAACAAGTAAAATTGAAGCCTATTTCTCTTTTCCCCTCTGTTCTTTATTTTTTTTCTTTGCTGGAAAAGCTATTTACATCTTTTTTTTTCTTTTTTGAAACACTTTTCCCAAGAGATCTCAATTACTACTAAGAAATTTTAACTCAGTTTCAGAGCTGAAGAAACTGTCAACACAAAAAAAGGTTTTAATGGTCACCTGGTTGCATTTAACATTCACAAAAAGAAGTCTCTTGTTTGGGAAACTCGCAATAATTGAAAATATACAGTTTTTAAATTATGCATGTGCTTCTGACGCTGGTGCTGTAAGGATAAAAAGCATCCACTGAAGCACATTTTTTTACTACACCGAACTGGAAACATCGGAATTCTAGGCAATCACAGAACAGTTGTGCAGTTCACACTCACAAGCAGCTGTGCTCATGCTCAGCCTTTGGAGCTGTTCCCCCACCACAGGGAGGAGCTTGGGGACATTGAGTGCGACCTCAAGATGTAGGACAGGACTTCGGCTGCATTCTATGGAGAGCCACGCTGGGGGAGGTCACATCCTCCTCCTTATCCACCAAACATCCTTCCAGCAAGACCAGGAAAAGTCAGGAGACCACTCAAAATAAGAGGAAAAACCATCTCAAACAATGTCAGCAAGACAGGACCACTGTGAAATTTTCAAAAACGACTTGTGATCCCAACTCCTGGCTGAAACCCCGGCCCTGGTCACGGCTCTGTGCTCGTCTTCCATGAGTCTGTGGCTCTCATCTGTAAAGTGGGCACAGCAGTCAATTCGCCGGCCTGTAATGATGCCTGAGGTTAGGTACGCTGAGATATTTGTAAAGCATCCCCAAAATAGTCATAATCAAGTTGTTATAACTATTAATAATAATAAATAATTGTTATTGCTTTTATTCACATTCATTGATGTTTCCTGTGCCAGGCATTGTGCTAAGCATTTTATCTGGAATCTCTCATTCATTCCCTTGGGGCCCTAAGAGGCCTCTGATTTCAGTCCTACAGACTTAAAAACTGGGAGTTAAGGGCAGCTGGGTGGGCAGGGATGATCTGCCAGCTCACCTTCCCATCCAGCTGCTAGGTGCTGTGAGCAGGGCCCTCCAGTCATCAGCCTCTTCCAGGGCTGCCTCACAAGCAGAGAGCTTCCTCACTCACACACCTTCTGGGGCAGCCCAACTAAAGAGGAATGGATACAGAGGCATAAAGCCATTGCCATCTCAGCCCCATGCCCTTTAATGGGCTGCTTCAGCTCCAGAGCTCCCATGCAGTCAGTTGGGACTGCTGGTCAGGTCACCGCAGTATGACGACGAAGACCCCCCTCAACCTCCTCCTCCTCTTCCCTCTTCCACCTCCTCCTCCTCCCTTCCTCCTCCTTCCTCTGCCCCCTTCTTTTCTCCCTTCCTCATTCCCCCTCCTTCTTTTCTCCCTTCCTCCCCTCCCTTCCTCCTCCCCTTCCTTTGCCCCTCCTCCTCCTCCTTTCTCCCCTTCCCACTCCTTTCTTCTCTCCTTCCACCACACTCTTCCCTCTTCCTCTACCCCTTCCTCTTCCCCCTCCTCCTCTTCCTCCCCCTCTCCCTCCTCCTCTCTCCTCTTCTCCCCCTCCTCCCTCTTCTTCCCTCCACCCCCTCTTTAGGTATAGATCCCAAGGGATCTATATATATTATATATATATGGTATATATATTTTGATATTATCTCATTATTACAAAATTAATTCAGATCCTTGGAGGATGTTTTGAAATGCCTTCCAGAAATAACAAAACTGACAGACTGGTAAATCTTATTTCAGTGACACCTTAGTGAAAAGTCAGAAGATATCAGCTGGATCTTTGTGGATGAATAGTTCAACCCTAATAGTCACCCTGCTCCATGCCAAACCCCTCTGTATCCTCTCCTCCAGAATGCAGTCGGTCACAGTGTTTAGGAAACTTGACCAAGCTCACAGAGTGAGGGAGTAATGGCCCCGAGATCCACACCCACATCTCCCTGACTTTCATATTTTTTCTTCCTCCCTTCTCCTCCTCTCCCTCCCTAAAACTTTTGTAAAAATCATAGCTCATCTTCACATCTGTCATACTTGTGACAACTGTTCAGGCTTTCTCCAAGTCTAAAATTATAGAATTCTTTGAAGAAAAGTATTCGTGCAATAAAACTTCACCAAATTAGGAGACCATCAGTGTTAATTAGCAAAAATTCCAGATTATAAAATGCCTCTAGATGTTATATGTTCTTTTTTTTTTTGAGTAAATATGTCAAGCTTATATAGCAACTAAAGGAAAGAACTGAAAATAGAAGTCTTTTTTGTTCTGCAATCTGATGACCACAGTAACCTTAAAAACAATTTGTTCTTCTACAGAAGTCAACATATATTTTCTACAGTCACCCCTTATTCACAATTCATCTGCTGAACAATCTTTAACAAGGAAAAAGGAACCTCCCTCCTGACCCACGTCTGAATGTTCACAAATTATCATGTTAACAGAATCGGAATTAAGTGATTCTCCTTCATTTGCCATTTTTCCCTTACTTTCAGTTTCTTTTTTTCTCCACATTAAAAAAAAAAAAAAAAAAAACACTTTTTGTGATATGTCGCTATGTCTACCCATCACCTTGTCTTTTCAAAGCCCTGGAGATCCCCAGTCACTCTGGGAAAAGAAGAAACCCCTTATTAATCTGAGCTATTTTAATGACAACACACCTGAATGTTTTAAGATAGACACCATCAGATCCAACATAATGCTGTCAGTTCTTCACGTTCAAACACTTCATCTTCAGAATATCATCTGCATGCCTTAGGGAAAAGCCCACATACTCCTGGAGGTATAAACCCTACCCTCTGGGAGGTGCTTTACCTGGGAAGAAGCCTGAATTCTCCAGTCAGCTTTCTGACCTCCTCAGCCTTCTCCCACAGCACAGCCTTGCACACAATTCCAGCTTTGGCCACGCTCTGCTAATTGATCTCTTTTCTATATTTATTTTTTGATGAGATGAGTAGAAATGGCAATTCATTGTAACAGTAGTAAGTTTTTAAAATCAATATGGAATCCTGCTGTGTGCTAATTTGGAGTAAATAACAAAGCAAATGGGACATGATCTTGGCTCCCAGAGAACTTGCAGTGAGGCAGAGGAAAACTGACCAAGGCCTGCCCTTGCTGGGACTTGTCTGAGCATCTTCTGCAGTGTCTCAGCAGTAGCATTCACTGGTTCTATGCAGTGGGTGCCCTGTGATGCCCACTGTATGGACTAAGGAGTGAATTACACCTGCATTACAAAGGACTCCAATACAAAACCCATCGTGGATAACTCCGTGAATTGTTAGTGAATGAACAAATGAGGGAATGAATAAAGGAAACAGTTTTTCACAATGGCAAGAGCATAAGTGTGAAATGGACCAGCCCACACCTGACTAGGTTGCTGTGAACTTGAGCAGCATGATTCATTCTGAGCCTCAGTTACCCTTCATTCATGCGGCAGGAACTTTGTCCCTCACAGTTGTTTAGGAAACCTATATGATGTATGTACAAATGTTTATTGAGTGCTGGCTGTGATCCAGGTTCTGAGGTAGGAACTGGGAGCACAGAAGTCCCCTTCATAGGGCTTAGTTTTCCCATTCAGTGGAACAAAGCAGATAATAAATGAGCCAAGTTCAGTGGGACACAGTAGATGCTCAAGAAATGAGCCACATTGGAGGCCAACTCAGGAGTTATGGCGGAAAGCTTTTTGTGACTTAGGGCATGAAGTTCAAGTTCAAATTGAACTTCAAAACTGGGCAGCATGAAGATCAGTGGCAAGAGCTTGCTGGGTGGAAGAAGTATGGTGAAAGGCAGAAGGTAGCTGGAACATTTAGGATGCTGTCCAGATGTAAGGGGTGATGGAAAATAAAGTCAGGGAGTTGTCGCTGGTCAGCTGTGGAGGGAGGCCTGATCCCCTGGGGCATAATTTAATCCACTACTGGAGGCACCGAGGAGCCTAAAGGGGTTCACCGAGTAGGGACATTACAGAAGCCACTTTAAAGAGATGATGCAAGAACCTGCCCTCAGCCTGGCTTGAAGGTAGGGCAGACTGCAGACCACATTCCAAATAAGAACGCCTTTGAATTAGATCTCTTTGTGTTGCAAGTGATGGAAAACACAGCTTACCCCAGCTTATGGAAAGACATCAAGTATTGGCTCATGCTATCGACAGCATCCAGGTGTTCCAACGATGCCAGTTGGAATCCATCTTTCCTCATCTTTCAGCCTCGTTTCCCTCAGCATGACTTCACTTCAGACATCATCACAGAGCAGATGGCAGCAGCTCCACGGTGTCATCCCCAGAGCTCAGCAAGCCCCAGGAGAGAGTGGCTTAAACCACGGCCCCAACTGGAACCTCCAGTGAGGCTTGCATGGCCCAATTCGGCTAAGCCCATGACCAAGAGGACACCATGGTCCAATGGGTAAGGGCCTGAGTCAGGCATCCGCCTTCTGAGCCGGGTGTGGAGGAAACTTCATCTGCTTCATAGACTGAGAATATGGAACAGTGCAACAGAGTACAGAAGGGGCATTACTACAGCAGTAAAGGGCATTACTGGTGTGTCCGGAGTTTATTCCATCCAGTGGGTTTGTGGTCTCACTGACTTCAAAAATGGAGCCATGGACCTTCGCAGTGAATGTTACAGCACTTAAAGACAGGATGGACCCAAAGAGTGAGCAATAGCAAGGTTTATTGTGAAGAGTGACAGAACAAAGCTTCCACAGCATGGAAGGGGATGGACTGGGTGGCCACTGCTGGCTGGGGTGGCCAGCTTTTATTCCCTTATTTGTCCCCTCCCATGTCCTGTTTCTGTCCTATCAGAATGCCCTTTTCTCAATCCTCCCCATGATTGGTTACTTTTAGAATCCTGCTGATTGGTCCATTTTACCGAGCGCTGATTTGTCCATTTTACACACCTCTTGCTAGCTACAGAGCACTGATTGGTGCGTTTTTACAAAGTGCTGATTGGTGCATTTTAAAACCTCCTTGTAAGACAGAAAAGTTCTCCAAGTCCCCATTCAACCCAGAAAGTCCAGCTGGCTTCACCTCTCACTGGGAGTCTGGAAACAGTGGTGTTAGGATGTTACTCACTGAGAGTACAGAAGGGGCGTTACTGAAGCAGGAAAGGGGGTTACTGGGAGTCTGGAAACAGTGCTGTTAGGGTGTCACTCAGTGAGAGTATGTAAGGTATTATTGGGGGCATGAAATCATGAAATGGTGACTGCAGAAGGGGTGTTACTGCAAGTCTAGAAATGGCGTTCCTGAGAGTATGTAAAAGTGCTTCTGAGAGTAAAGAAGGGGTGTTGCTGAAGGTCTGAAAGTGTTACTGAGAGTACAGGAGAGATATTGTTGAAAGCATGGAGGGTGCTACTGAGCACACCCCTTCTGCAGTTGCCTTTCCATGATTTCATGCTCTCAATAATAACTTACTTACTCTCAGTGAGTGACATCCTAGTAGCACTGTTTCCAGACTCCCAGTAACACCCTTTCCTGCTTCACTAGCCCCCCCTCTGTACTCTCAGTGAGTGACACCCTAGCAGCACTGTTTCCAGACTCCCAGTAACGCTCTTTCCTGCTTCACTAGCGCCCCTTCTGTACTCTCTGGTGCACCGTTCCGTATTCTCAGTCTGTGGATCAGATGAAGTTTCCTCCACACCCAGCTCAGAGGGTGGACACCTAAATCAGTCCCTGCAGATACTAAATGTATGTTTTTGGGGAAAGTGACAGTAGTACTTAATTCTATCAGACAGATCTTCCTTCCATACATTCTCCCATTGATGATCTTCCCAACAGCCTACGGCCATCCGCATTTTAGAGGAAACTGCCCTGTCCGACACCATGTCTCCTTTAGCAGGTGGAGCTGGGACTCAAACCTAGGTCTTTGCAGTGCAGGCCACACCTTTTCCCTGCCTCTAGGGGATAACAAATACAAGAAATTCTCCCCATGCAAGAACAAATTCATCCATTCCTTCATCTCCTCTATAACATATATGGAATAAGTGGATATATTAGCCTCCTATTGGCACTATAACAAACCACAAACTTAGTGGCTTCAAGCAACATACATTTATTGTCTTAGAGTTCTGGAGGTCAAAAGTTCAAGATGTGTCTCATTGAGCCCAAAATCAAGGTGTCAGCAGGGCTGCATGTCTTCTGGAGGCTCCAGGGAAGAACTCTCCTTTTCTTTCCTTTTTCCATTCCTTTCCTTCCTTCCCTTTCCTTTTCTCTTTCCTTTTTTCCTCTCCCTTTTCCTTTTCCTCATTCTCCTCTCCCTGCTCCTTCTCCTCTCCTCTCCTCTCCTCTCCTCTCCTCTCCTCTCCTCTTCTCTCCTCTCCTTTTCTATCCTCTTTTCCCAGATTCTGAAGGCCGCCTGCATTTGTCAGCCTGTGGCTCCTTCCATCTCAAAGCCAGGGGAGCTTTGCCCACACTGCGTCACTCTGACGTGACCCTCCTGCCTCCCTCTGTTAAGGACCCTTACGATTGCATCACGTTGCCTCCACCTGGACAGTCTAGGAGACTCCCCATCTCCAGATCCTTACCTTACTCACATCTACAAAGTCCCTTTTGCCATGCAAGGAGAAATATTCAGAGGTTCTGAGAATAGAACATCTTTAGGGGACCGTTTTTCTGCCTGCCACAGAGGGCAACTGGTCTATTGTGCACGTACGGGAAATGAGCATCCACTTACTGTGTTAGAGTAAAACTCAGTCCTGTCCTCGTTTGGAATTCTCATGTGAACATGATGAGGATGCATCAGAAAAAGCCCATGTTGGGAAAGAACCCACACCTTTCCTGCCACTGCTCAACAAATGTCAAGGATTATAGATTGAATCATGCTCAAGGGCTCATGTCCAGCAACACCCAACCTCCACTGTGTGATGCCACTGTCGTACTGCAGCCAGGCCCTCACTCTTTGGCCAGAGCAGGCGGGAAGCCAGCATACATGAGGGACCCGGCTTCCTCCAGCCTTCAGCATCTGATGCATCTTGAGCACATTGTAGGTTCCTCCTGACTCCTTGGAACTCCATTTCTTTATCAGTCCCCATGATAAAGAGCATTGCTAAAGAGTAAGAACATTCTGGTTTAATTTTTCATGAGGGCAAACATAAAAAATTCAAGCTAATACAACCCAAAGTGAGTATTCAGAGCGCCAACAAACCCTGACACCTGCCTCTCAAACAAACTCCACTGCTTCCTGAGTCCACCCCAAAATTGCTTCAGCCCTAATTGGAGCCAAGACTGCGCTGGGCAGCCAACTTAGGGCCACCGGGGGCAAGGCAGGCACATCCCCTATACAGGGACTCGCGGGTCCAGGCGTTTGTTTATCAGAAGGTCACTCCTAATGGTTTTAATTTTAATTTTTTATGTTTTTCTTCATTAAAAATTTAAAAACTTTGTATTAGGGGTCGCATTAAAGAAATTCAGAAGAGTAAGGAACAGCCCCATCCTGCCTGGAGAGCTCAGCGCTGTCTGTGGCTTTTGTCTCTGGCTGAGGGTCTGGCTGGCTGGGGAGGTACAGTTCTATTTCACCCTGCTCAATGCTGCCACGATGCTGGGTCAGCCCCCGCTACGGACAGGGAAGGGTGGGCTATTCTGTGTGCTTCCTTCATCCATCTTGCAGAACGGATTTTTTCTGATATTTCTTCCCAGAGAGCCCCTGTCCTCTGCTGCCACACGACCTGAGAGGCTGGGGCCGGCACAGTCACACTTGTAGACCAAAGGCTCACAGGACCCTCAGCTGGGAGCCAAGGGACCTGTGTCAGTCCCAAGGCCAGTCAAGATGTTGGTTCTACATGAACAGGCTAAACTGATGACAAACCAGTCGGATTTGGGAAGGATGGTCTTTGAGATGCTTTCATGGAGAAAATGGCACAGCATACTAGTGTCTCAAAATCAGAACTCCCTGGGAAGGCAACCTAAGGCAGACCTTAGAACAGTGGGGTCGGACCACATCCAGTGGCAGCCCCACAACAACATTTGCACTGCTTATCCTTTGGCGAAGGGATCCGTAGACTTTTGTCAGTGCATTCTCTCATTCATTGAGCAAATAGCCACAGACCATTGCTTCAGGTCATGCCCTGTGCTTGGCTGTCGGGGCACAGTAATAAGGACACAGCCCCATTCCATCAAGATTCCCAGCCCCTCACATGGGTGATTCAGAACCTGATGGGCAGAGGGGTTTACATGCTGTGGCAGCATCTCACTCAGGGGACAGGTGGCTTCCCAGGGGAGACGATGTGGAGGCAGAAACCTGAGGATGGATGCAGGACAAAGAGTGGACAGAAGACTGCTCTAGGCAGAGGGACAAACCTTTCAGAGTCCTAAAAAGGAGAGTCACCATGGGTTGTTCTGGGAACTGTGTGTGTTTAGGAGATGGGAAGAGGTCAGAGAAGTTCCTGGAAATCGGGGCCAGAGCCAGGTGACTGTGGCTGTGTAGACTCTTTAAAGAATCTGGCATGCTAAGAGGAAGGGGGACCCCCTAGAAGTTACTTCTTCCACATGTAATAGAAATACATCCATTTCAATTGTGACTTCACTACATTCTGACAAATATATACACCTGTGCAACCACCACAATTAAAGCATAAAGAGTTTGCACTGCCCCCCAAATCTCCTTGGTGCTCATTCCATCCAACCCACCCCTTCCCCAGTTCCAGCAACCACAAACCTGCTTCTGTCTCCATGGATCAGAGGTGTCACTTCTAGAATTTCAAAGGAATGGAATGCAGTGTGCACTCTTTTGTGACAGGCTGCTCCCTTTGATATCACAATTCAGATTCAATCATGTCATTGTGTGCATGCATTTTTTTCATTGCCGAGCAGTATTCCATGGTGTGGATGTGCCACAGCTATTTAACCATTCATCCGTTTGTAGACATATGGGTTATTTCCGTTTTGAGGCCTACAATGAATAAGGCTGGTAGAATATTTGTGTGCAAGTCTTTGCATGAACATATGTCTTTTATTTCTGTAGGCTAAGAGTGGAATGGCTAAGTCATATGGTAGATGTATGTTTAACTTTGTAAGAAACTAACACACTCCCCAGAGGCATTTAAGCAGAGGCATGAAATGATATTTCAGAAGGTTTCTGGCTGCAGTGTGAAGACAGAATTGGTAAGGAGGGAATATGGAATTGAATGCTGCAGTCAGTTAGGAGATTATAACTTGCCCTCAAGAAAAAAATGACATGGATCTGACAAAGGGAAGGACAATGAGGTGTAGAAGTAGGTCAGTGGGGAGTAAGAGGAGCTAGGGTTGGCAGGATCAGGTGGCCAGGTGGAGGTGGGTGGTGGGATGGGGCAAAGATGCTTCGGACAGTGATGATCTTGGAGGGGGTTGGGTCATCCACCAGTTTAGAGAAAGCAGGAGTGTGTTTAGGAAGGTGAAGAGTTTGGCTGTGGACACAGTGAGTGAAATAGGCAAAATAAATCCAAAATAGCTGGGCGTCCTTACAGGAAGCTTCTAGGGGAGCTCCAGAGGGATGTGTTTCTAAGGCATCAACATTTATCAATCGTTGAAGCTACTGAGGAAATGCATGCCCAGTTTATCCTTTGTGGAATATCTGCTCGAGAGCTCCAGGAGAGACAAGAATGAGATTTGGCAAATTTGCCATGAATTTGATTCTCTAGAGACATGAAAGGAACACGATTAGAATTTGAGAATGACCCTCAGAAATAAGTTAATTGGTGTATAATTATCAATTAGAGAAGAGAGGCTACTTGCATACATTGATGTGTGATGGAATTAAACACCATACTAACCCAGATGTTACTCCAACTGTCCTCATTGCCACCTCCTGACCGTGGCGAGGGGTGGCAACAATGAACAGCTGGCTATGAAGAGAAATGTGCCCTGCATCCCATAAATGTAAAACACACAAGGGTTTTCTTCATTCTGCATGGTCAGTTTCTTAGTAACAACAGTTTGCTTTTTGTGTGGTGTTGTAGCTAAGCTCAGAGAATGCCCTTCTCATTCTGTGTTACTTACCCAAGTTCCTGAGGGAGGGAATATTTGCAGGAGTGTTGAAAATTATCTGCCTCTAAACAATAGGATCTCACAGCTCACTCAAGCCCTGGAGCACGTTGAGTGCCCTGGGTGGGAATAATCCTCTGTTCAGAGAAAGAGGTGGGCATGATTTATTTATTCCAAGATGTGAGAAAGCATATGGCTGAGATGAAAGAGAGGCAAGACCCCTACACACTTCAAAGAGGGAAACTTCCAGGGCCAAGGATAGAAAACAGTGAGACAACAATAACAAAAACCATATGTGTGTCCACAGAGAGGGCTCAGCTAGGGGGCTGGAAAATTGCACAGTGACAGAAAGCATGAAAAAGTGAGTTAGAGCTGCATGCACTAAAATAACACTTGTTAACACATTAGAAAATATTTTAGATATAAGAAAAGGGTATGAAGAATAACATGGTGAATACCCATGAACCACACCCAGCACACAAATTAAACTTTGTACAATGCATTTGAAGAGATTCTCTGTTGATGTATTTGTAATAGTATTAAGGAGAAGCTAAGCGGGTACTGAGTAGATGTTAAATTTAGAACTCACCCTCAGCTCCCCTTGCTTCCCCTGGGTTTTTCTTGATGGTGATGATCTCAAGGACCTTGCCTACTCCCTCTCCTCCTCAGGGGCAAGCAGCCTAGGCAGTCACACAGGGCCCAAGCTCAGAAGGGCCCACACTTGGTTTAATGCTTTACTGTCAACACATTGAAACTGCTAACAATATTTAGGCAATGGATCTCACATTTCATTTTGCATAAATTATGAAGCTAGGCCCCTCCAGATGTGTATCTAAGTGTCTTTCTCCAGCACAACACAGTGGCTCCTAGGAGATTCCAAGGCTGTTGCCTATACTGGATTGAGCTGTGCCCCAAAGTTCGTATGCTCGAGCTCTAACCTGCAGTACTTCACACGGTGACTTTATTTAGAAATAGGCTCATGGCAGATGGAATTCATAAAGATGAGTTTGTATAGAGTGAGATGGGTCCCTCATGCAATATGACTGGTGTCCTTAGAAAATGGGAAATTTGGACACTGGTACATACATAGAGAGAATACCCAGTGAAGGTGAAGACAGAGATTGGGGTAGCATTTCTACAAGTGAAGGAAGGCCAAGGTTTGCCAGCAAACTGCAAGATGCTAGGATAGGAGCCTGGAATCACAGACCCACCCCTAGCGGCTTCAGAGGGAGCGCGATCCCTTTGACACCTTCATCTCAGATTTCTGGCCTCCAGAACTACGAGACAATCCTTTTCTGCTGTTTAAGCCCTGACAGTTAGTGGTATTTTGCTACAGCAGTCCCAGGAAACTCATACCCTGCCTTTCATTCCTGACCAATCCCAGCTCTTCCTCTTAAGCTCTCAGGGCTCTGTTTGTCACCAGAGGTGACAGCTGAGGAAGTCGGGAACAGTGGTGAAGTCCTGAGACCTATCAAGCCCTCTTAGAGTTTTGTTGGGTTCATAGCACCATGTCGGTGAGATAGTGGGTGTCCCTCCCATGCACGTAACAGCATGGGCCTTTGAAACGACGACTTACCATGTGGGACATTGCTGTGAATTCAGACCTGGACCTGTCTCAGCCCCTGAATCTTGCCTGTCTGTGACCTTCTGTCAGATTGAGCCCTTTTCCATAACTCTGCCTTCACCACTGCTCAGGCTTTCAGCTCCTGCTCTGCTCTGCTGACTCGGCTTCTGTCCCAAGCTCATTGCATGGATTTTTGCATTCTGCTTTCAGGATTCCTGTCCAAATTGACCCTTAGCCACTCTTGTTTCTGGCTGATTTGCTCGTCACCTCTCTGGTAGCTTCCAGGGAACTTGTCCACTGCAGGATCTGAGATAACACCAGCTGTTGGGTGTTCCAGGTCATCGGGTGCTAAGGTTGCACAGTGTGTTCACTGGGACCTCTGGGGACAATTTCTCACTGTGACTGTCTTCCTCAAACTGTGGCTCCAGTGGCAAGAATTTCAGACACAGTGTTAGCAAGCAGAGAGAGCATCGCAGCAAGGTTGTCTCTGGCAACCTCGCACCTATGTGGGCCTGTGCACCAAGTGTGGCCTGGATCAGAGCAAGATGAGTGTTTACCAAGGACAACTCGAGGGGGAATCATAACTATAGCCAACAAGGGGGCAGAAATGCAGCGGGACCAGGAACCAGAAAAGGAAGTGGAACAGACCAGCCTGGAATCAGATAGGATGAGAGAAACTGGATCAGTCCCTGGGAAGGTTCCAGAAGCTGGATTTTACAAGGTGACAGCTCCAGGATGTGGAAATCAAGGGATTTCCCATAGGACTCCTACTACACAGGCCAAAGAGGAGGGGTTTGAGGGCCAGGCAGACCGTGGGGTGCTTTCCTCCCACTTCGATCACTGTGCACAGCCAGACTTCCAACTGCTATCAGAGCAGGGACAATCAAACTGTTCCTTTTGGTGTTGTGGTTTCTTCCCTTCTTGCAGAAAGCTCTCCTAATCGAGAGCACTACTGGCCCGACACTGGTTTCCACCAAATTCTTTTTGATGTCAGTCATAAAAGTTAGGTGGGAGGGCAGACCTCCAGGGGCACTTGGAGAGATACGGGAAAACCCCATTGCCTACTCATAATAAAATATCATTGTTTGAATCATTTAGAGGCTTCTGGAATCATAATTTTAGATTATATTTCCTTTTACTTATTGCAATTAAGCCTAGGATTAAATTGAAAACCTAGTCATCTTAAAGAAATATTCAAAGTTAATGTGGCTATGTATTCATTATCTTTATTCCTATCTATTCTCTCCACTGATACCAGCTTTGATATTAGGTAACCCCTATCTGAGGAAGAGACGTGCCTCTGTGGCCCCTCATCCCTTTAATATGTATTCCTAACAGTTCTGGATGACAGGAGAGCTCTGAGGACCAAATGCTAAGCCAAAGGCATAGTTACTTGTAATCAAAGTGAACGTAACCAGGTCCCACAACAAATATACCAAAGGAGCTCATTTCAAAATATATTTGTTTACCCACCCATTAGAATGACTGAAATAAATGAAAAACAAACTATCAATTGTTGGTGAAGATATGGAGCAACAAGAGCTCTCATTTGCTGCTGATGGGGATGCAAAACAGTACAGCACGTTGAAAGACATGTCGACAATTTCTTACAAAGCTAAATGTAGTCTTATAAGGTCCAGCAATCATGCTCTTAGGTATTTATATAGCTGATTTGAAACTCATGTCCACATAAAAATCTGTGGGTAAATGCCTCTAGCAACTTTCTTCATATCACCATCTGGTAGCGACCAGACTGTCCATCTGTAGGTGATTGCAAAACAAACTGTGGTGCGTTCATTAAGTAGAATACTACTCTTTAATAAAGAATGATATAGCCAGCCACACAAAGACATGGATGAACCTTGAATGTATTTTGCTAAGTGCAAAAAGCAAATGTCAAAGGCTGCATACTATATGCTTCCAATTATATGTCATTCTGGAAAAGGCAAAACTACAAAGATGATAAACAGATCTGTGGTTGCCAGGGTTTGAGAGGAGGTTGGTTAAATAGGTGAACCTGGGAAATTTTTTATTTTTCTTTTTTTTTTTTGAAACAGAGTCTTGCTCTGTTGCCAGGCTGGAGTGCAGTGGCATGATCTCGGCTCACTGCAACCTCCACCTCCTTGGTTCAAGTGATTCTTGTGCCTCAGCCTTCTGAGTAGCTGGGGCTGCAGGTGCCCGCCACCACGCCCAGCTAATTTTTGTATTTTTAGTAGAGATGGGGTTTCACTGTGTTGGTCAGGATGGTCTCAATCTCCTGACCTCGTGATCTGCCTGCCTCAGCTTCCCAAAGTGCTAGGACTACTGACATGAGCCACCACACCCAGCCAAACCTAGGAAATTATTTATAGCAGTTAACCTAGTCTGAATGATAGTATAATGACACTATGCATTTGTCAAAACCCACATTACCATAAGGTTCACTGTAGTGCACCTTAATGTAAACAAATTTTTAAAAATAATTTAGGAGGTTGGAGGGAGTAAGGACAGAATGCTGAATGTGACATAAGAATATAACTGCATTGCAGATGTATGACACAACCTCACTGAAGGTGCTGGGGGAAAAGGTGCCAATCTAAATAACTCTGGAATTGAGTATAGTGTGTAGACTACATGCAATGGGAACTGCACATAGAATTGTATGCTAGTTGTTAATGTTCTTTCTCTCAGGGTTGTGGGTTAACAGTTCTGACACTCTTCTATGTGCATGCTGGAGTTGAATAAGTAGATGGAAAGCGGATGGTAGGAGCCAGATTTCTCACTGCTGGAGTGAAAATTTACAGAAAAGCAAGGGGAGGACGCTGGAATAATCCACGTGGTAATGAATTAGAGTTGCAGACATGAGTATGAATTCATGTTTGGATAATGTAAAGGAAGATGATTATATATAAAAATATTTCTATACATCTATACACAAGATTAACATAAACACGTATATTTCCTAACACTGTCAGGTGAGAGGGCCTGGAAGCAGTAACATGTTAGTGGTGATGAGCACATCTAGGCTCTTGATTTCTAATCCAAAAAAGGAATAAATACATAAATAGAGGAGAATACATAAATCGCCTATGCGGTGATTTGACAGCCGTTGTCTCTGGGTATCTAAGAACACTCGTTGAAGAACTCAGAGAAACTCTGCTTGGAAGTATGTTTTCAGCATAGAATGCTTTTCTTAGGCCGCATGGACTGCTAGCGCTGCATCCAGTGGAAATCTCTTCAAAACTTTCATTTTCACTGTGTTGGAGCAATGATGAAACAGATGAAACCAGGGTGCTGACAGTCCACAGCTTCTTGCTAAGGTTTTCCAAGTTCTGTCCCTAGTTGTCATCTTCATAATTTTACCTCAAGCTTTCTAGGTTTTATTTCTAAGTTGTTGATGCCTTAAGGAACCTCTTCAAATATTAGAATTTCTGACTGAAATTTTCCAGGACACACAGTCTATCTTTTGAGTACCTCCTCTCTATTTCATTCTAGCGCTACTGCCCTTAAGCCCTCCTGAATGCCCATAAAAATGTGTCTTGTATCTAATATCGTGCAGACAGTCTGCTGTGTCAGAGGCACAATGTCAACCGGAAGTGTGCTGCCCTCAAGGATCTCATGATCTGCTTGGGAAAATACACTAGACACACAATTAATCAGCATGTAATAAGACAGGCAAAACCAATAAGTATTTCACAAAGTGCCACAGGAACATGGAAAATGGAAAGAGGAGCCTTGAGGAGTGAATGTTTGTTGACTTTGTGCTGGCCTCTGACAGCTGCCTTGGGGAAATGTCTTCTGCCAGCTTCATGGGATTCATCTGAGGCTCTGCATTTCCTCCCGCTGGGATCATCGCACACTCCACCCCAGCAGATCTGAGCATCCTCATCCCTTGGGTGCTGTAACTGGTTTAGGGATAGAGACATGATAAATGGGTCCATCAGAGCCTGTTGGGGATTCATACAGCTATCATGAAGGAAAACCATCTCTCTGATTCCAGGACCATCAGTGCTAAGCAACATGGAAGCCTGGAGCAGCAGGGCCCATCTTTGCTTCCATTTGCAGACAATCTACCTGAGAATCAAACCAACAGAAAAGGCAGCAGGAATGAGGAGAGGGACAGACCAATGCCTGGAACAGTGTTTGAGCTCCTGGATTCAGCCATGCCTGGAGGGAGCCCTACTTCTTAGCCTCCCATTTACATGAGTCAATAAATGACCTTCTTTGCTTAAGCAACTCCCACTAAGCCAAAGCCTGGGCCAGTCCCTCCCATGTGTGTAATGAAATTCCAGCTGGCTGTTGCTCTCCCAGCCCATCTTATTACATGAAGCTGCTCAATAATTGTAGAATTAATTAACCTAAAGAAACACTCAGATTATTTTTACTAAAAAAATCAGAAAACTTTTAAGGCTACTGAATGAAGTATGACATTCTTAGCCTGATAAGCCCTCTAGGATCTAAGCAAACCTACTCCTTTCGTATATTGCATGATTCCACAGAAGAGGAAATACTCCGAATTTTCCCAATCATGCCTCATTCTTTCTTACCCAGGAGCCGCTGTTCTTGCTGTCACTGCATTCAAATCCACCCTTCCATCTGTTCCTGCATCCCCCGCACCAGCCTTACTTCCCAGGTGCAATAGCCCTCTTCATTCTGGAAGCTTCCTTCACATTTCTTACAGCACAGTCCTACCACCCCTCGCATGATGTTTGTTTAGACAGATATTCTCTTCTTCTTCACTGGACTGTGATCTTCCTGAGGACAGGGTTTCAGTGCAATCCTGAGTCACCTTTGTATTCCTGAAAAAATCTGGAATACTTCCTTGTGTACCATAGTACTTCCATAAAAGACTGACAGACGGAGGAGTGAACAAATGAACAAAAGAGGGATTATTTTGGGTGCACATCAATGATACTAATTGTCTGGATAAGAGGGAGAACAGGAAACGGCCCCTGTTGCCTCTTTCTTCCTTTGTGGCCATCACAAACCAGAATAACTATCAAGAGCGTGAAGACATTCTTCACTTCTGTTTTTTTTTGAACAGTTGTTAAAACTTCAGTGGCAATTTCCAGCCCAGGCTGCCAGGGGAAAAGGCAACATAATCTTTTCTGCGTAGTCGAAGACACAGCTGGCTGACCCTGTAGTTTACACTAAGCCCAAATGCTTATGTGATCTCGGCGATTATTTTCTGTTTGGGATCCCACATTGCTTAGTGATATTGGAGCGTGATGTGGGTAGGGATGCATGGTTGGGTAACTTTGAGTCTAGCATAAGACCTAGTTCTTTGTCATGAAAGTTTCCATGAGGTTCCATGTAATATTTTTAAAATCATCCATTAGCACTTGTTGTCTTATTCTTATGTTTGTTGTTGTTTTACTGCCAAGTCTTCGGCCAACCACAGCATGCCTTAGTTTTCTCCTATATAAAATGGGCGTGGTGATAGTTACTGCCACATCGGGTTGCTTGAAGGTTAAATGAGTTAATACATATAAAGATTTAGAACAGAGGTTAACACCTAGTAAGTGCACACCAACCACTTACTAATTTTCAAATCATTATCATTAATGTGGGCATGATGGTGGAGGACCCAGATCCTGGAGGGCCCCCTACAACTGTTTGTGGAATGAGAGGCATGGGGTATCTGTTGTTGGGGAGGGCTGAGGCAGTGGTGAAGGAGGCAGCCCTGAGGTTTGGAAGGCAGCCCTGAGGTTTGGAAGGCAGATGGACACAGGGCTCCCACTTCATATGTGTGCCAGTTTGGAGCAAGGTCAGCTTTCTGGCATCCCAGCATCTTGGCACCCTACACCCTGGATCAAGATCAGGCAAAGCTGGGGCAGGACAGGCGACAGGGTGAAAGGGCCATAGGGGAGCCTCACAGCTTCCAAACCTTCCTTCCAAACCCCTCTATGCTCATGAAGGGCTGACGTCACTTCCACTCATCCTGACCCCTGCCTTGGGGAGCAGTAGCCAGTGAGCCTGCTGTGCTTTGGGAGCCCCAACCCCAATTCTAAGCTGTGCGTTTTGGCTATCACTGGCTCCAACCCTAAACAGAGAAGCCTGCTTTAAGAGGCACAGCAGTGAGGGCTCTTGGAGAACAGAACCAGTTGGAGGCAGCTGAAAGGCGGGATTTTTATGAGGACATAGTGAGGATCATGAAAGCCAGCTGCCTGGAGACAGCAGAAGCAGGCCTCTGGGCAGCACACGAGCTGGCACCAGGAGGCCCTTCTCATCCCTGCTCCTCTCCACACAGTAGCTTCTTCCTTTCCCTGGATGTGAGTTCCTGATAGAATGTGTTTATTTATTGATTCATTTCATTAACTTTTATTTTAGGTTCAGGGGTACATGTATAGGTTTGTTATATAGGTAAATTGCATGTCACAGAGGTTTAGAGTACAGATTATTTTGTCACCCAAGTAATGAGCATAGTACCCAGTAGGTAGTTTTTGATCCTCACCCTCCTCCCAACCTCCATTCTCCAGTAGGCCCCGGTGTCTGTGGTTCCCCTCTTTGCATCATTATGTACTTGAGGTTTAGCTCCCACTTCCAAGTGAGAACATGTGGTATCTGGTTTTCTGTTCCTGCATCGGTTTGCTTAGGATAAGGGCCTTCAGCTCCATCCACGCTGCTACAAAGGGCTTGCATTTATCCAGGCTCAAAAGGCAGCTCATTGTCTCCCACTCTGCATTACAAATTCCCAAAGGAAGAGAATGCCAGTTGGCTTTAGGTGTCTTCACCCAGTTGGCTTTAGGTGTCTTCACTGATCCGATCCCTTCTGGCCTCTGAGGGTTTATCCTTATGGGTCAGGAAGGAAGAGGGGCCATTTAAAAAAAAACAGTTCCCAAAAATATTGATTTCCCATCAACCAAGGGCACAGGAAGAAACCAGGATTTCCTATAGGACCTTTAAGGTCTCCTTGTCCTTAAGCTTCTTCTGTGTTTCCAGTCAACACGGCTAGGACTTCACTTCTCAGCAGCATCCTGGATTCCCCAGGCAATGACAAATTCACCCCCAACCAGAGCCAGGTCAAACTGCTGAAGACAAACCATTCCTAGGAAAAGGCACACGTTCATGGCCAATTTGTATGACACCTGGAAGAGAAACAGCCGTGGAGAAGGTAAAACTCCAGGCTGCACCTCTTCTTTTCTGCTGTGGTTGATTGGAAAGGACAGCACTGTCTGATGGGATTTACTGTTTTGCCTCTTTGGACCTGAAAGTTTGTTTTGTACTTGCAAATTTGGACCCACTGCCACCTTGTAAAACCCTCCCTCTGAAACCTTGAATGACAAGAAGATTAATGAAAACTGGCACCTGCTCACTCCCTTTTTGCATTGTCACCCACCCTGAGGGAGATGCAGATCTGATGATTTGGAAAAGGTTCTCAGGGATTTGGCCACAGTCTCCTTTCAGATTCGGGAGTCCTGGAGTGTGAGAGTGGTCAGAGTCGAGCCTGGAGTTTTAGAATTACTTAGCTCTAAAGTGCCGAAGCCCACAAACTGGTATGGTGCTTCTCCAACATTAGGAAATATGGTGTCCTTTTTTTGTGGTGGGGGCAGGGGTATTAAAGAGGCAGTGATTTAAATAATTGAAATTTGGAGCTCAGCGTGACAGTGAGATGAGACGTCATTTATTTTAAAAAATCAGAAGTGTGTCTGTTCTCTCTGCAGAGAGCTGCCTGGATTCCTTTCCTGAACCGCCTGCTTGGCCACACCTCCCGACGTCCTGTGCTGAGCTGAGTGAAAACTCCACGCTGGGAGAAAAAATGCATAAGGAAAGAGGTTGGTCTAAGGATGGGTTTCTATTTGTTTTGTAGTTTTCTGGGGGTAAAACAAATTACATTGCCATATAAACTTCATTTTCTATATATTTTTCAAGAAGTTTCTCAGTAAATTTAGAAACTGTACAAAGATAAGAGCAGACACAGTAGCACATTTAAGCACAGTTCAATAGAATCTGATTTATACTCATGATCCCAGAGACCAGAGCATGTATTAATAAACCATCTCTAGGGGAAAACCCACGTTAACATTCCAAAACTTATCCCAGGTTGAATCTTCTGCTATATATCGTCGGACATTAAAATTCCCTGAAGAAGTTCAGACTGCAATTTTGCTTTGCAGAAAGTTGGATAATATCATGTCCTCTGGCTCATTTCTCAGCGAGTAAAGATGCAGACACCGGGAGACGTCTCTGGGCTAAAAAACAGTGAGGCATGCTGCTGGTTTCCATGTTGGTGTTGGCTCCAGACATGGCAGGGTTTATCTTGCCTCTGGTGGCCTATGTCTGCAGCCAGGATGGTCACCTGTTAAAATGCATGCAGTGTGCTCAGGTACGTCACTTCGAACAGCCTTCTTTCACGAACGGCTACGATGCACAGGTAATTGGCAACATGTAATTGCTCAACACCATCATTTTCAGGTAATGAATCTATTTTTTTAATAGCTCACTAAGACATGACATAAAAAACAATGTTCTCTTCCCACAATCATGCAATTGGTCCTAACATGCATATGAATGGGTGCATTGCCACATGATATGATAGAATTTTTTAATCTTGCCTGCTATGGAGCTGAGAAATGCTTCACAGCAAAGGCAAGAATGTGTTTGAAGAGGAGGAAGCATGCTTTATTTCCTATCTAAAAAGATCCTTCTCCATCTACTTCATCAAAGAGATGATTATTTTAATCCAGATGATCAACAGCACAGGGAGAAACCACCCCTGCTTCTTCACAGAGCATAAGGGTCACTTCAAGGAGGTCACTAGACCTTTGTAAGCTTCAGTCTTGACACTGGCCATGTGGAGATCATAATCATCGAAGAACGTCAAGGAGGAAGACTGTCCAGAGCTAGTCCTGACATTCCATAAAGGTCACCTTCCCAGCCCCGCCTCACCTCAGAATGAGTGTGATCTCAAAATAAAAGGCACTCATTTAATTCGAATACATTTTTATTAACACAGTCTTATAATATTGTTCAAAACATTTCACATTGTGTCCTTTTAAATTAACTTTTTGTTTTAGATTAATTTTAGGTTTATAGACTTATTATAAAGATAATACAAAAAATTCCCATAAACCACACACCCTTTTATCTCTAGCCACATCTTACATTAGTATGGTATGTTAGTCAATAAACCTACCAGTAAACTAATGTTGATGAATTATTATTAATTCATGTATAGACTGTATTCAAATTTCCTTCATGTTTCCCTAATGTTTGCTTTCTGTTCCAGGATCCCACCCAGGATTCCATGCTACATTTAGTTGTCATGTCTCCAGCTCCTCTGGGCCATGGAAGTTTCTCGTACTCTCCTTGTTTTTGATGACCTTCACAGTTTTGAGATGTATTGTCCAGATATTTGATGGAGTGCCCCTCAAGGGGGATTTGTCTTATGTTTTTGTCATGGTTGGGCTAAGTTTCTCAGTTCCGGGGAGGAAGAGCACAGAGGGGAAGTGCCATTCCTGTCACCTTCTGTCCAGGGTGTGTGGTACCAGTGTGACTTAAGTGGCTGATGTTGACCTTGGTCACCTGGCTCAAGGTGGTGTTAGGGCTCTCCCCTGCACTTTCACGTTCTCCCCATTTCCACACTGCACTCTGTGTCCATGCTCCGAGGTGGGAGTTAGCGCCACCTCCCAGAGAGTGGGCTATCTAAAAAAATTATCTAGAATTCTTCTGCAAAGGAGATTTGTGTCTTCTCCCCCATCTATTTGTGTATCCAACATTCATTTATTTATATCACTAATGGGCCACAGATGTTTATTTTATATTTTGGATTATAATCCAATACACTTTATTTATTTTGTTTTTCCAGTTATTCCAGCTTCAGCTGTTGGAGCATCTTCAGTGGCTCCTGTGTCCTTTTGCCATAACCCCATCATTGAAACTGGAGGTTCTGTTGTTGTTGTTTTGGAACATTCTTACTTCCAAGATCTACAGGATGCTCCAGGCTCATCTTGTCCATTTCTTGCCCCAGTCCCAGAATCAGCCATTTTTCTAAGAACCCCAGGAGAAGAGTAGCAGAAATATTTGGAGAATATTAGAATTCCAGTTGTGCTTTATTTCTGGAGAAAACTTCCAGCCTCTGGACCATATAGTATTTTGGTTGATTCTCACTAAAAGTTTAGGAGGTAGGCATTCTCATTAACCCCAGGTTACAGATGAAATGTGTAGATGGGTCTGGTTAGGATATGGTGGAGGCAGAAATGAGACCCAGATGGATGCAGCTCCTCACTGCCCCCTGACAATTCCAGTGTCCTCTCTGTTGCATTCCCCTTCGTTCCTTCTGGTGCAGCGGCTGCAGAAGCGGACATAGCATGGTACTAGAATGGATGTGAGAACAACCACAGTGCTGGTGTGGCCATGGGTGCTGAGGTCACTATGGGTTGCAGATTGTGATACAGGTCGGTGACCATTCCCTGGCCCTGGTTGACCAGGTTACTGTGACCTAACAACCTCCGACACATCTTCTAACCTTTCACGTCAGATGTGCTCTTGGAGGACAGGCTGCCATCCTAAGAGCTTTCACCGTCACAGACTGCCCGCCTGTCTGCCCATCGCCCTGCAGGCATGGCCAGCTGCTGGCACAATGGCCGCTGCAGAAGCCCTCACTTGGATCTGAACGTTTCTCCCCCCATGTTCAGTTAAATTAACTCAACTAGTAACAAGGGGTTTGCACTTTGTATTCCAGGGAAGGTGGATTAGAGTCATTTCCATTAGCTCTAATTGAAGCCCTAAAGGGAAATTTAATTCATACCCCAAAACACTGCTACATTCTGAAGTCAGCAGCGTGATTTGAGAGAAAGGTGAGATATGGCGGTTTAAAAATAGGTCCATTTTTTCCTGAGAGAAGAAGCTGGTTTTAGCCTTTCGATTTGAAAATATTCTAACACCATTGTATTGGGGAAATTGTTTCAACTTAAAAAAATACTAGTTCCAAAAGAACCCCTGAAACCCCAGCACTTATACTTAGGCTCCAACTTGCCTAAGCCCTTCACTGGGATCCGGGGCACTGTGTCCACCATCAGGATAGAGCCCCTTGCCTGGGTGTCCTTGCAGAGCTCTTTGCCTGGGTGTCTGGGCAGAGCTCTTCGCCTGAATGGCAGGGCTGTTCCTCCTTACTGACTGCTTTGTACAAGGTGCCTTGTCATCAACTTGCATCCAAAGGGGAATGGGGATGTTCCCCTGAACCATGCACAGTCACCTACAGGCAGAGAGAGAAGGTGCCTAATGACATGTTGTTAGGGAAAATAGCTAACATGTGCCTTGGAATATCTAATTTCTTATGAAATGGAGCTATTTCTTTCTTCACTGCCTCTACTGAGATAAAATAAAGGGGCCCCGGCATTGCCAGGGGAAGAGCAGAACAATCTGTGCAAACATTTCATTTGTATAAATAGCTTCCCTTATGACATGGGTACCATTTGGGATTATTTTTAAGACAATAAAAGGTAGTTCATCACTGTTTTTCTGTTGTTTGCTCATTTTGAAACAAAAATTTAGAGTAAGGAAAGGGAAATAGAAAGATAAATAAGAAGATCTGAGCAAAAACAAAGAAGAAAGAGATAAAATACACCAGACAAAACCACTGTGTATTCTTGACTTAAACAAATAAGGCAATTGCATAAGCTTTGAGGTATGAAGAGTCAACCAGAATTATAAAACCTCAAAAATTGGGCCAGGCACTGTGGCTCAGGCCTGTAATCCCAGCACTTTGGGAGGCTGAGGTGAGAGGATTACCTGAGGTCAGGAGTTCAAGACGAGCCTGGCCAACATGATGAAACCCCATCTCTACTAAAAATACAAAAGTTAGCTGGGCGTGGTGGCACACACCTGTAGTCCCAGTTACTCTGGAAACTGTGCCAGGGGAATCACTTGAATCCAGGAGGCGAAGGTTGCAGTGAGCCGAGATCGTGCCACTGTACTCCAGCCTAGGTAACAGAGCAAGACCCTGTCTCAAAAAAAAAAATTTTTTTAAATCCCTCAAAAATTGGAAGATCAACACAAAAACAGGTAAACCACCAAAGTCTGGTGAGAATTTCTATGTCTTGGGCACTCCAAATGCCAATGGACGAAGAAGGTGTAATTGATGATTGATCAACAGGAAAGGCTCAAGTGGGCAGAGGCCCTTAAAATTCTTCTAAGCACTCCATTTTTTTATGCTTAGTTCTTATTGCCTAGGTTTCCCAGTGAGATAGTTCACAGGCCCCTAATCTACACACCCCAACGGCTGAGACTCTTCCAGCAAAGCCAAGAGTGCAGGTTTCCTAAGGGAGACTTGATCCCAGAACCCAGTGCAATGGGAATAAGCGTCTGCCCAGCTGACAGGAAATGCCCTCCCTCAACTCTCACTGTCTCATTGGGCCCCTGGGCCCCACTGTACAGGTCATCTACCCTACAGAATGTTTCTCCAATGTTGGTGGCTTAAAACAGTCATTTTTTCTCTCTTGGTTTCTGTGGGTCATAGGCTTAAGCGTGGCTCATCTGGGTCCTCTGTTCAGGGTCTTATCAGGCAGAAATCAAGACATGGGCGGGGCTGTCTCATCCAAAGCTTACGGTCCAATTCTAAGCACAGGTAGTTGTCGGCAGAATCATTCCTTGCAGCTGTGAAAGCCATGGTGGTTTGTATCTTCAAGTACAGCAGGAGGAAGTCTCTGATGTTGTGAAGCTCTTTGATTTTGTCCATCTCTGACCTTTAGAGTTTCTTTTTCTAAAAGACTCCTTTGATTAGATCAGGCCCTTCTAGGATAAGCTGAACTCAAAGTCACGTGATTAGGGATCTTAATTTCATCATTTGAAAAATTCCACCTTTGCCATGTGACATAGCCTAATCACAGGAGTGACATCTCATCATAGTAACAGGTCCCATTTTCTCTCAGATGGAGGGGGTCACACAGGGCATGTTCACCAGGGGTACGAACCTTGGGGACCATCTTAGAATTCTGCCATGACAGCTACCAAAGCTAGATCAGCTTCTGAGGCTGCTGCTAAGAGCATGAGTATTTATTGCTCCAAAGAAAGCACAGTGCAGCCATTACCTAAGGACAAGGAGCTCAGTAATTCATGCATGGAGCATTAGAAATGGGGCCTCTACCAGGGGGGTCTGTTTTCTCCATGTAAAAGTCCCCAGTTGGAATGGGCTGCAAGTATACTTGGGAAGGGAGGACAGATCTCCAGCAACAAGAGGAGAATTCATTAAGTCACATTCTCTCCAGGTGCCTTGACTTCTAGAATTCCCTTTGTATTTTTTTTCCTTTTAAACACAGAATGTACATTAGAGTACCTTGACAGTTTTCAGATGTCCTGATGAGAGTTTAAAAGGAGGCTTTACTGAGATTCTATTTTCCTTCTTTGTGCTATTAAGCAAAGAAAGCCATTTAAGGGTATCCTGGCAGTTTCGTGTAGCTATCAGACAGTGAAATGAAGAGATCACTTACAACCTGATGTTGATCAGAACTTGGAAGGAGTCTTTGGTGCCCAGACGTTTCTCCTTACTAACAGGAGAAGAGAGCATTTACACTAAAACCTGTGGCAACCAAGAACTCAATGTAAGAATATCCTCAATTAAAGTGTTTCTCCCCCTACATCCCACAAATGGGGGAATTCTGGTAACTGGGCATTGCAGATGCAGTCTCGACAAGTGTCTCCAAATTCATGGCAGCAGCTAGTTCTCCCAACAGAGTCTCATATAACCCATCAAATCAACATAATAGAAACTCAAAAGTAGGGACTATGCCTGCTGCTTCCCTATACCCCTCAGAAAACAGCCTAGAAGAGGAGGAGATGCACTATTGTGTTTTTCTGTGTGTTTTTATTAAGTAGCGCAGGGCATCCATCTTTATCTTAGAGAAAGTAGGACATTTATCTACGCACAAAGAAAATGAAAAATCACTTGCAATCCTACAGTGTAGAAAAAACCAAACACTTGAGATCTCTTCCTTCAAAATGTTTTCCTGCGTGTATATGTGGAGAGAGAGAGAGAGAGAGAACATTTTAAAAATAACTGGTACGTTGTTTGTAATCTGTTTTTTTTTTTTAATTAGACAAGGATCTTTTCAAAATAAAGGCTGTGTCTTACATGTTGTTGGTTTCCAGAGCAAAGCACAGCACTGGCATGTAGTGAGTCCTGAG
This sequence comes from Symphalangus syndactylus, assembly GCF_028878055.3. NCBI lineage: Eukaryota > Metazoa > Chordata > Mammalia > Primates > Hylobatidae > Symphalangus > Symphalangus syndactylus. Next base: position 11,693,424 of record NC_072446.2, on the reverse strand, counting down.
TAATATCTGTAGAACAAACCTGTCCCTGTAAACAAATACGGAACCACAGCCTCACATCGGCAATTGCACATTGGACGATATTATAATTCGGAAGTTCCCAAAGGGTGATATTTTACCACTAAGAATCTTAGGTGGCACATGGATAAAAATGCCTTTATCTTAATCATATTTTAATTTGCACTTGAAAAATTATGTAAGCAGCCTATCATCCCCATAATTGCACATTTTTTAAAATTCAGCCTAAGCACTATTTAAGTTAAAAAAAATTTGAGTGAATAATAATTCAGGAAGTTCTCAAATTTGACAAAAATGATAAAGATGGTACCTCAAGTGATCAAAGTATAGAATACTGAGACATGACTTATTCAGCCATTTCCCTCTTAACACACTTATTGACAATTTCCTTATTTTTTCCTGTTATAAAAATGCTGTAACATATTTCTACCTGTATTTTTATATACTTAATTGATGATTCCCAAACAGAAAACTCCCTAGAAATGAAAATGTTACATCAAGTGATTTGAATGTTTTAGGGCTGTTGATAAATAATGTCAAATATTGTCCAGTACACTGCCTTCAGCCACGCATGTGAGAAAGCAAGTGGCTTAGCATTTTTGGAAGCTCTCTGTACCATGAGAGTGGAAAGGCATGAGGATTTTGCACAAGGGGAAATGTGCAGCTCACTGGAATCACGCCTGCACCTGCTCAGGGCCCCTCTCCCATTGGTCCTCATGTTCCACTAGGTCTTGGTTCCTCGGATTCACTCACTCTTCCGGGATTTTCTCTCTCTCTCTTTCTCTCTCTCTCTCTCTCTAATCTCTCCTCCTGGCCTTTCTACCCCCAAGGTAGAGCTGTGTGTACATTTTCAGTTTAGATAATAATGCAATGTGTGATATTTTGATATTTATCATTCAAAATTAAAGAAAGCTGATATTTATATTACTAATGAGGCATTTCCACGGATTTGCCTTTCAGTTTGGAGAATCCCTCTAGGACATAGGTGGCTGCCTGTGGCTGGAACCAGCGGTCTCTCCAGAAGACTCCAGGGCCTTCCCCAGGCAACTGGCATTTAGGCCTCCAACTGCTTTGCTTTCAGTGGAGATGGCACCGCCCCCACTCTTTGCCTGGGCCTCTGCTGACCCACTCTTTACCTGGCCCTGCCCACATCGACTGCAGGCTTCTGGCCATGGGTCAGAACTACCAGCTCTGCCAAGGAATTCTCCTTGAGGATGGAGCCACCCAGTCACCTGGATTCATTTCCTAGAGGTCTGAATGAGGACACCTGTCTCCGACATTAAGTCTGGGGACCGTTCCTGGAATTAGGATTGAAACAAAACTGCAAGTGTTGGGAAGACAGCATCCATGTCAGATATTTGCCAATCATATCCACAAACCATATATTTAATTAACTCTAATTGATAAAGTTCCCTTTATCACTTATAAAATTTGCTTCAGAAGCACAATGCATATATTTAGTGTGAATGCAAAACCATTACCACTCACAATAAGAAGGTTACCATAAAATTTAAAACAGTGAAGACAAAAAAATGTTCCTTGAAAAGTTTTGCTTTATACTAGTGCCTGCTGAGGGCCTGAGCCTGCAGCCCTTCTCTCTTTCTTTAGGGAGATTAGTAGGCAAGAGGGTTGCTGAAGATAGGATAACAGGGGTGAGGCTTTCTCTTTAACTCTTCAGGAGACTTGAAAAAGAAGCAAAGAGATGACCCCTCTCCTTCAATGAGATGGTGCTAGCCAGTTCCCAATCCCACCATCAACAAAAACACCACTCTATACTTCACGAAACTCTGAAATTATGATGGCTTTTTGGCTTCAATGAAAAACGAACACACAAACAAATAGCAAACCAAAACAATGCAAGATGGTTCAGCGTTCGAAAATGGATCAGTGTAATATATCACATTAACAGAATGAAGGGAAAAAAGCAACCTGATCACTGCAATGGGTGCAGAGAAGGATTTGACAAACTTCAATGCTATTTCATGTTGCAAGCACTCAGTAAACTAGGAATAGGAGGAAACTACCTCAACATAATAAAGCCTTATGTGGAAAGCCCACAGCAAACATTGTGCTCAATGGTGAAAGACTGGAAGCTTTTCCTCTTAGACCAGGAACTCCTACCTCTTGACTGAAGCTGTGGGAGTGGCATACTTGCCTAGTTCCTGGTCTTAGAGGAAAAGTTTCCAGTCTTTCACCATTGAGTATGATGTTTGCTAGAACCTGGAGGCTCTAGCCAGGGTAATGATGCAATAAAAAGAAATGAAAGCAATCCCAACTGGAAAGGGAGAAGTAAAATTATCTCTGTTCACAGATGATATAATCTTATATGTAGAAAACTCTAAATATTCCACACAAAAAACCTGTTAGCACTAACAAATGAATTTAATAAAGTATTAGAATACAAAGCCAACACACAAAAATCAGTTGCAATTCTATACACTCACAATGAACAATCTGAAAGAAAATTACAAAAACAATTCTATTTACGATAGCAGCCAAAATAATAAAATGCTTTATTTTATTATTAAAATGTAAGGAATTAAAGAGGTGAAAGACTTGTACAATAAAATCTATACAACATTGCTGAAAGGATTTTTTAAATTGTGATAAAATATATAAAATATGATCTTGGCTCACTGCAACCTCTGCCTCCTGGGTTCAAACAATTCTCCTGCCTCAGTCTCCCAATTAGCTAGCTTTTTTTGTATTTTTAGTAGAGACAGGGTTTCACCATGTTGGCCAGGCTGGTCTCAAACTCCTGACCTCAGGTGATACGCCTGCCTTGGCCTCCCAAACTGCTGGGATTACAGGTGTGAAACACCGCACCCAGCCTAAAATATATATAATATTAAATTTACCATCTTAGTCATTTTTAATTGTGTAGGTAAGGAGTGTTAAGTATGTTCATCTTGTTGCCCAGCTAATTTCCAGAATTATTTTGTCTTCCAAAACTGAAACTCTGCATCCATTTCCCCTCACACCAGCCCCTCATGACCACAATTCTACTTTCGTTCTCTATGAAATTAACCACTCTAGATACCTCATGTAGGCTGTGTCACACAGTATTTATCCTTTCATGACTGGCTTATTGCACTTGGCGTAATGTCCTCAAGGTTCATCCCTGTTGCAGCATGTGTCAATTTCCTTCCTTTTCAAGGCAGAGTAATACTCCTTTGTGTGGAATGCCACATGTATGGGTTTTGTCCACCTTTTGATGATTGTGAATAATATTGCTATGCACATGGGATACAATTATCTTTTCATGTCCCTGCTTTCAATTCCTTTGAATGTAGATCCAAAAGTAGAATTGCCAGATAATGTGGTAATTCTATTTTTAACTTCCTGAGGAATTTTCCAGGCTGTTTTTCATAGTGGCTGCACCATTTCACACCCAGGGTTCTGGTTTTTTTAACTGAACTGGACTGAGAGTGTGAACCTGACTAGAAGTGACATGAGGGAATTTCTATTATCTGAGAGCATCAGAAGAAAGTATTGGTCTTTTGTCCTAGGTCTACCCATCAGGTTTAAAGGGACAGTGAAATAAAAGAAACCACTGCTTCTGCTCCCACGCTACAGACTCCCACTCCTTCACTGAACCAGCTATGCCAGCAAGCTAGCAAGCCCAGCTCCAGGCCAGCACTTGACTCACACTCCCACCTTCCCTCACACACAAGCACCCTCCATGCTCTGTGAACACACCTGGTCCTTCCTTGCATTCTGGTCTCTGCTCCCACCACCACCTTCACCTGAGGACATAGAACTCCCCATTCAGGGTATAGCCCAGCCCAGACTCCAAGGTGCCTGTGCGATCTCTCATCTCAGAGATGAGATGAGACTTAATCTCTGGGTACTGGGCTTTGCTATTTTAAGCCCAGCTCCTGAGTCTGACCTGCATTTAAACCTTGGTTTTCTCATCCATACAATAAAAATACAAATGGTGTTAATACCTTCTAGGTGCCATTCACATTGCTGTGAACAATAAGCAGGGTAATGAATATCAAATGCTGGAGAATACTAAGTGTTTAATACATTATCCTCCCCTCTCCCTTCCCTTTTCCTGCTCCTCCTCCTCCTTCTTTTTCTTTACTCTCCTCTTGCTCCTCCTCCTTCTTCTTTTTCCTCCTTCTCCTCTTTTCTTTTTCTTCTTCTCCCACCCCTTCCCCTTCTCCTTTTGTTACACAAACATATGTGAGGCACATTCCAGACTGGTAGTTGATAACAATTTGGCTCTGTGTCTTCACCCAAGTCTCATGTTGAATTGTAATTCCTGGTGTTGAAGGTGGGGCCTGATGGAAGGTGATTGGATCAGGGGGATGATTTCTTATGCTTCAGTACAATCCTCCTGGTGCTGTCTCGTGATAGAGTTCTCATGAGATCTGGTTGTTTAAAAGTGTGTAGCACTTTCCTCCTAGCTCTGACTCTCTCTCCTGCCACCATGTGAAGACATGCTTGCTTCCCCTTTGCCTTCTGCCATGTTTATAAGTTTCCTGAGGCCTCCCCAGTCATGCCTCCTGTACAACTTGCTGAACTGTGAGTCGATTAAACCTGTTTTCTTCATAAATTACCTAGCCTCGTGTAGTTCTTTATAGCAGGTGAGAGCAGACTAATACAGTGTTCTCCTCTTTATTTTACTGACCATTTTCTTTTTCATTACAGCCAGGCCCAGGGAGCAGGGAGCCAGGGGGGGTGTGGGGAAATGTCACCATCTTGCCCATTCTGTAGGTCAAGCCAGCCCAGCCCTTGACCTGATCAGCTTGAGTTCTTCAGTGACACTGCTGTGTCCGCATGCTTGTCAGGCCTTTCCAGACCCTGTCACTGTGTGGAATCCTCTGCTCTCCACCTCACCTCTGCACCTCAAGCCTGGAGACAGCCTTTTCACTCATCACTCGGTGCAAATGGCACCTTCTCAAGACACACCCTCATGTCACCCTCTCTCAAAGCACCAGGAGCTTCTGCCTGGTAGGCTGTGCTATCTTTGTGGTTATTGCATTTGTGGTTGCTTTATCAGTGACTGCACTCACCTTCCTGTCTGTAACCTCCATGAGGGCAGGATCCTGATGGGTTTTCTCACCATTGTATCCCTAAGGTAGACTCTCCATAAATACTGTTAAACGAATGAAGCTCTAATGGCTTCATCAAGCCCCACAGTGACAGCAAAACAGGAGCTCAGGCTCAGATCTGGGGAAGGCAAGATCTGCCTGCTTCCTGAATCAAGGCATCTTGCTCTGCTATTTCATGTGGTTGAAATCTCAGACTCAGCAAATGCATAATTAACTAAATCATGGACTTTGAAGCTACTCACCTATAGAAAATCCATGATCTCTCCTCTGACACATTTGCATTTTCTGTTCCTTCTGGCTGAAATGTTCTTCCTTCTCTCCTCATCTCCACACAACTCCTCAAAATTTGAAGTCTTCCTTGGATTATCCCACTAGCTCCAATCCCCAGGTGATAGCCTCTCACAGGGCCACAGCTCCTGCTCTTGCAACATCTGCAGTTGGATTTTACATGTTGGTCGCATGGTTACTTGGGGAATGTCTTCACCCCTTGACAATAGCCTGCTTCAGGCCCTAGCACGTCACCAGGCTGAGAGCAGGCTCTCAGTGTAGACAAGCTAAATAAATGGGCATATGAATGCATCAAGTAAACTCCATCAATTCAGGTACACAGAAAATGTGTTTAGACCTCGTGGCTGAAGGAAGACCTAATATCTGTGATCATTTTGGTTTTACTTTCTAGAGCAAAACATAAGGCCAAGAGAAGAAAATAACCAGGTTCAAGGAAATTGATGGATACCCATAAATTAATTGCCAGTTTCAGCCACTCAGCATCATGTGATGCCATAGGCTGCCCTATCAGATTTCTCGATAGGAATCCAAACCCTCCCAGTGTTCACAAGATCCTCCAACACCACGCCTGAGTGGCCACCATTTTCCTAGATCTTGTTTTATGATTCGTTTCAACCGCCAGCAGAGTGTTGCTGCTACCAATGCAAGATAATCAACACACAGAGCTTAGAGAAAGAGACAGTTGGATATTTCTATCCATACGTCTCTGCTCAAACAAGAGGAAGATAAACTCATTATCAATCCACCGCAGGGTGTGCAATAAAGAACCAATGCATCCAGGTTACACCTTCAGGGCATGATTAATAAAATCAAATTCCAGCTCGTTCATGTCATTTGTCCTTAAAGTTTGCTGGGAAGAAGAATCACGGCCCCCAAAGATCAAATTATCTGATCCATGCTCTGCAGCTGTATTAAAATGCTCTTCTCTTCTCTCCATCAAACCACTGTGCTCTGCAGTGTGGTGCAAGTGAGAAAGGATGCTCAGAAAAATAAAGAGAGCCCCTGCAGCCAGGAAAAACCTGGAGATTTTTTTAAGAAGAAAATATGCATTTATTTTAAACATACATGTGTGCCTGTGGTTTCAATGTGTAAGATGTTTATTTGGCATGTAAAGCCATTACTACATGGGAGGTAACATGGAAATGAAGAACAAAAACAAAAATAGTGGAGTAATTTTCATTTTCCTTTTGTCCTCATGAATATAAAGTTATTTCTTCATCAAGAGAAAAATAATTAAACACAGCCTCAGGAGACCTGAATCTAAGCCTGGTTCTGTCTCTAAATAGCTGTTTGGCTTTAAGCAAGCTGCTTAATTGTTTTCATTTTTTGTTAAGTAAGTACAGAACAACTTATTATTTTTCACATATGGACGAAAATAGGCTTGTTACAATCTAACTTAGAAGGAAAATGCATTTACTGATTCACATGAAAAAACTTGTTTTATTACATTCTCAGGGTAACTATTTTAGCCATTAAAAATATTAATAAGAAAATCAGTACTTCTTTCATGATCCTAAAATGTTAATATCTCATTGACATTATGTAACAGCCCAAAAGATGCTACTACTTAATCCTGAAAATTGACTAGAGCCTCAGTGTATACCATGTCCTAAGCACTGACCTTGATGATGCTAAGAACGCCTCCCATTTTAATTCTGTGTGCCTTTAATGTATGCTGTATAGGTCTGTTTGGGAAATGTGACTGCCTGGTCTACTGTTAAATTTTAGAAACAGTCTCTGGCTGTCAATAATGATTGTTCACTTCAATTTAACTGCATTTAAATCCAGAAAATGATTATGGAGGCTAATGGGTCTTAAATTGAAAATAGAGAAGTCAACACACTATTAACATGTGCTCTTTGACACATACACACACACACTCCAGAGGGCAGATCAAGAATTCAACACCCCTCCAATTTTGTGAGAGAAACCCCTGCCTTATTCCTGTGTGAGCCTGAGACTTTTCATTTATTCATGATCAAATATCAGGTAAGGGAGCCCCTCTCTCAAACGATTGCTGCTTTTCAAGAGTTGCAAGAAATCCGATGCACACCACTGTGTGTTTCCGTTCCATGGCAGTGAGCTAAAATAAAAGCAGGGCGAGGGGGAGGCATGATCTTGCTGGAATATTTATGTTCTTAGAGATAACCTCAAGATGCTTGAAAGCCCTGGGACATGACCCACCCTCCCCGAGAACAGAAAAGCAATAAGGCCCATGTGCAGAGAGCCGCCTACTCAGATAGGAGCCACAAAGGCACCATGTTGCCCACTTCCACTGAGGGCAGCACAGCCCTTCCCTCCTGCCTCCTGACTCCTGCCTCCCTCCTGGCTGAAGCCTTAACACTGAAAATTCTGTTTAGTGTTTGAGTCTATAAGAACAGAGGAAATCTGTGGTATCTCCCTGGCTTTCCTCGTGTTGTTTGCAATCTTACAAGTTACAAAATAGTGCATGCAAAATCCCCATAAGTGTAATTTCCACTTGTGAGAGGAACAACAAAGTAAAACAAACAAACTACAAAACCTTACTGAAGCCTATGTCTTTCTTTTTCTAATACATTTACACAAAAACATTTACCCTGCTCCCTATCTTTTCATTTATCCAAAAGGAAGCCATTTTTCTCTTCTAATATCCCCAGAGAATATCATATTTATTATTTTTACAGCAAAATTGTAAAAGTTTTCCATGTGTTTTAAGGAATTGTTACTCCCCAAGGGGAGGCCTGTGGTATAAGCAGGTGGTCACCCTGGGTCACTGAGGACATTCTTCTTATTTGCAGAGATGGATCTAGTTCAGGAAATGTGTGACTGAGAAAGGGGGGATCCTTGCTGCACGTGATGACACACACTGTCCCTTGTTTGGAACTTGAGCTGTGTCATCTGGGTTCAAATGCTCAAGGAGGTATACAGGCATCTTTAGTTCACCCAGTGATACACATCGGCTGTGTCCCCACCCATATCTCATCTGGAATTGTAGTTTCCACAAATCCCACGTGTCCTGGGAGGTACCCGGGGGGAGATAATTGAATCATAGGGGCGGGTCTTTCCCGTGCTGTTCTCATGATAGTGAATACGTCTCATGAGGTCTGATAGTTTTATAAAGTGGAGTTCCCCTGCACAAGCTCTCTCTTACCTGCTGCCATGTAAGACGTGACTTTTTCCCTCCTTTGCTTTCCACCGAGGTGGTGAGGCCTCCCCAGCCACAGAGAACTGTGAGTCCATTAAACCCCTTTTTCTTTATAAATTACCCAGTTGCGGGCGTGTCTTTATTGGCAGTGTGAGAACAGACTAATACATCCAGACACTGTCTCCTGCACAAACTGTGACTTTCGTTCCCGCTCCTGTACCGACTGCTTGTCCTGTTCACTTGGCGTTTCTTCCATAAGCATCTGTTGAGTGTCTTCTCTGTGCTGGAAATGGAGCTATGCCCTGGACATACATTTAATAGATGCTTATAGAATAAATGCCAAGTGAACAGCAAGGGTTGGGATAAAACTTGGGCCTTGCTCTCCAGAGACTACAGATGGGTAATGAAGCCAGATGAGTAAACAGGAATTGAAACACAGAGGCTTGTGGTTGCTGTGGTTGCGACAATGATGATAACCGTCGTAACAGCAGCCAGCACGCACTGAGCAAAGCCCCCATGCCAGGCCTGTTTTGAAGAACTGCACCTGTGTTCACTCACTGGGATCCAGAGATACCTGAGGAGGCAAAACTAGGTCTGCCCATTGTAAGGATGGGGAAGCTGAGGGACGCGGGTTTAGGAGGCTTTCCCAAATTTTCCCCAAGAACCAGGTGGTACAACCAAATCTTGAAGCTTGATCGTCTTAATTTTAGAGCCCAGATACTCACCTCTGGGCTGTTCTGCCCTGGATACCATGCTGCAGTAGATGGGGCATGATAAAGGAGGAATTTTAACCCTTCCAATTTATGATTTCATCTCTATTAGCCATATTGCCCTGTTTATTATTTTTTTCTAAATAAAAAAGATCATTATGGAAAGCCTACCATGAGACAGGCTGTTCTGGGTACACAGATGCAAAAGTGCACAGGCTTAAATAAAGGTGTGATAGCTGCAAAGGGAAGAAAACCCCTGTGGTGCCCACAAACCCTAAATTTACTAAATAAAAGTGGGACACAGTCAATCAATTTACTATGTTTTATATTTTTACCTGGACAAATTAACTATTTGCAGTGTCATGTAGACAAAACATAATTCTGTGATCTTAGACCAGCTGTTCTCATCTGAGGGCAATTTTGTCCCCAGGAGACATTTGTCAATGACTGCAGACATTTAGACATTTTTGCTTGCAATGACAGGGCATGCAGGGAGGTGGGGAGGTAACCAGGAGGTGGACACCAGGCATGCTGCTAAACATCCTACAGTGCCAAGAACAGTTGCCACACAACAAAGAATGATCCAGCCCAAATGCAATGGTGCTGAGGTTGAGAAACTGTGCCTTCAATGTGTATCTAAACCAGATAGGCATTAACTTGTTTATTTTTGGATGGAGATCACTGGATATTGTCATAACAGAACCAAGTTGTAAATATACCTCTATGCTGTGTGCCGTAAGCACTGACCAGACTTGCTTGTTCTTCCCTGTTTTGCATAACATCTTTTCTCTCATCAAACTTAAGATCAAATGAGCAAATAGGCTATTGTATCCTCATGTTTTAAAGTTGAGATATACAACTGATAATGCTTACAGTGTCTTTACAAAAGATCCCTCCTCCCAACCCCTAAACTCCGGGTGCCCTGTCCATTGACCCAAAGCCAAACAGATGCTTTTCCCAAAGTACAATTACAGAGATTGACTGCCAGTTAGTAGAAGGCACCCTGGTATCACTTAATCTGAAATTAAGTGGAGGATAGTTTGTTAAGGCTCTGTTTTGTTAAGCAAGCAAAATGTAAAACCTTCACATCTTTAGTGATTGATTAATGACCTTCTAAAGGACCCTGCTAAATGGAACAGTTGAAGAATGTGGGAGCAATTAAGAAGCTTTGCAAGGCAGTTCACTTATCAAAATGATTTAGACAAGATTTCAGCTGGATCATCGCCCCTTATACCTTAACGGCTGTCAAATCGTAATAAACAGCCCCAAGAAGACTATTTTAGGCATATCAGCAAAATGCCACCCTGAACTTTTAGCAGCAATTATAGGCATAACAGATATTGGCCACATAGAGATCTGGGCTCAACTTCTCCTTGAGCTTCGATCTACACACCCCAGATACCCAGCAGATCCTTTTCTTGTCTTCTGTTATAGGTGTTTGCTGTTTCCATTAGCATTTTCCAGATAAAAGCCACTGTCTGGAAAGGGTAAAATCTAAGCTAGCTCAAGTTATGTGGCACTTTGTTCCAGGAAAGCTGCCTTTGAAATACCAATTACTAATGTGCACAGGTAATTTAAGGAAATGGAGCTAAAACTACCACAGAGCTTTGCACAGAAATATCGTCCCAAGCGTTTAGTTTCCATTCCTCTTTCTTCCCCAGGCATTTCTGTTTGATGAAAATGAACTTGTTCCTTCGGAGACTGTCTCAGCCCTTTTTGCTGCTCATAGAAAAGGGCTCTCCCAAGTGCACAACATCCAGGGTGATTGCTGAATGTGTTATCTGCATCTGGACAGAGCAGCTATCCCACGCGCTGGGCTCTTCCTGGACAGAAATAGCCCATTCCTTTCTGGGCTCTGCCCTGGCTCCCTGGCCTGCAGTGGCAAAAGAGAAGATTAAACATTCACTCAGACATACTTGTCTTAGGGGTTCCTTTTTAAAACACCACATGCCAAGGACATCACCAAATGTAATCTCTCCCTAGGGCATGATAAAAGTGAGTGAACTGACTTATGATTGCTTACGATGGCAAGATTTTCATTTCTTGAAATTCATGGACCGCTTGGGAGGGTTATGAGTCAGGTTCTATTCTGGTTTGTATCTTCACTGGTGGCCTCTGAGTCTGTATCCAAGAGAGGGGACCTGTATACTCTAGTCCTCCTTCTCTTGGCCCAAGACCAGGGCCACTCTCTGCTCCAGATGAAGCAGGCAGATTGGACTTCTCATTGATGTACTTTCCTTCATGGGATTTTCCAAGGACAAATGTAGGAATCAGTGTGCCACAGCTGATGGCTCTGACTGTCCATCCCCCACATCTCCCACCCAGAGCTTACTGATTCCATGGGACCCTTCTCTCCTTTTACAGCTTTCCAAGCCCTGAGATGACCCGGATCTCTAAAGAGTGGTCTCAGCACTCTCATTTGTATAAGGGAGATACAGATGTCTACCTCATTCAGCTGTGACATATAAAAGACCACTGTAAAGCTCTTGCAAATGGTTCTGGGATTCCATGCTAGAATCTGGGGAACAGATCTGGAAAGAAGGAGGGGAGTATGGAAGAGGGCTTGCTTGAAAGTGGCCATTGCAGAACAAGTATATTCTTTTACAATATTTAAGCCACACATTTGTTAGGATGGCATTGTGTGCTAAGGATGCTTTTATTTGCACTCTACATAAGATTGGAAAAATATAATTATACATATCAAAATCTATTATAATTATTATTATTATTTGAGACAGAGTCTTGCTCTGTCATCCAGGCTAGAGTGCAGTGGCGCTATCTTGGCTCACTGCAACCTCTGCCTTCCGGGTTCGGGTGATTCTCCTGCCTCAGTCTACTGAGTAGCTGAGATTACAGGCATGCACCACCACGCTCAGATAACTTTTGTATTTTTAGTAGAGAAGGGGTTTCACTAGGTTGGTCAGGCTGGTCTTGAACTCCTGACCTCAGTGATCCACCTGCCTCGGCCTCCCACAGTGCTGGGATTACAGGCATGAGCCACTGCGCCCAGCCCAAAAACTATTACTATTATTCTCAATTTACATAGAGTAACTAGGGAGTAAATGTTGAGAATTATGAGACCCAAAAACCCCACACTCCACCCATAGTCACTCCTTAATACTGCCTCTGAAAGAGGCATTGTTTCTTTTGTTGCGGTTGTTTTAACTTTTTAGTTTGAAGTCATTTTAGATTTATGTAAGAGTCATGAAAGTATTAGCGTATACCCTTTACCACACATGCTTAATCAACTTCTTCTAATGGAGACATCTGACAAAACTGTGGTACCTTTACCAAAACCAATAATTCAACATTGGTATAACACAATTAACTAAACCACACTCTTTATTTAATTTCACCAGTTTTTCCATTAATTCCCCTTCTCAGTACCAAAATCCCATCCAAGATACCACTTTGCATAGAGTCATTCTGTCTCCTTAGTTATCTCTGTTCTGGGATAATTTCTCAGACTTTCCTGTTTCTTGTATATCTCAAATCGTATTTGTCTCATGTTTTCTCATTATGAGACTGCGGTTATGGATTTGGGGGCGGGAAAAGAGCCCATGGATGAAACGCTCTTCTCACCACCTCACATCACTGTACAAGATGTCCAGATGGCACCCTGGACACACTGCTAGTTACTGGGTCGGTGGGGTCGGTCCAGTTGCTTCTCTGTAAAGCTCCCAGCTTCCCACATCCAACCTGTCTTCCAGGGTCTGCAAACATTCTCGAAGGGCCAGATAGTAGATATTCCTGACTTTGGAGATCAAGGGGAAAAACTGAGATTACCCCGTAGGTATTTACATATATAAAATGTAGCATTGGAAAATGTAAAAAAAAAAAAATTTGCTTGTAGGCAGTAAAAAAACAAAACAAACAATCAAAAAAACAAACAGCTGGCTTTGGTCCTCGGACTGCACATTGCCAGCTCATGCTCTGTTTTTCAGGGGCGAGTCACCAAGTCTCACCTGTACATGAGGGGAAGGGAACTAACCTCCATCTCCTGGAAGGAGGAGTAACAAAAAATTTGGTAAGCCACCAAGGCAAATAATAATTATTTCGGGGCAAAGCATTGAAGCTATGCAAACGCTCTGTTTCTCCTCAAAGTTTTTCTGCCTAACTTTAGCATGCATCAGTGGATATCACCTGCAACAATTACTACTGTTGTCTTCTAATGCTAACTTTCCATGTCCTCATTTCATCTACATTTATTATTTGAAATTCTTCTCTAAGGAAGATTTGTCCCATCTCTCCCACTTATTTATTTATTCGGTCAACTATTTTTATCAGTATGAAGTCATGAATACAAATTTTATTCTTTAGGTTATTATCTCAGTGTCACGATTTATTTTGTGACCCAAATTACTCTATCTTGGACAACTAGGAGCTCATTCAGATTCTCCTGTGACCTTGTGACATGCCCCCTTCTTTTTTGGGGGGCACCATTTTAACTTTCTGGCACTACAGGATGCTGCAGACTTATCTGGTATTTTTTCTGATGTAATCCTTAGAATCAGTCATTTTTTTCAAAAAGCTTGGGTTGTTTTCATTGGAGAATGAAGCTTAAAAACCAAGATATGGGTACCAGATGTGCTCATCTCTTCTGGGATACAACTGCTCTGCAGACAGGGATGACAAATGTATCTACCTACATATCTATATCTATATACACTAAGCCCATTCATACGCAAATATGCATTTTTTTCCATATCTATCTGTACACATATTTAAATAAACATGACCACATGCTAATATTCCTAACTCTAATCTTGCAGCTGCGGGTCCAGTTCAGTCTTCCCCTTACTAATATGTAACTTCTTCCTGTGACAGTAAAAAACCTGGCTCTCATTATCTGCAATTTATTTATTTATTTGTTCAACTCTAGTGTACAGATAGTTTCAGAACTTTTATCACCATGAGGAAAAACTTTACCATCTAGAGTGTAGTGTTGTATATTTATGGTTGCCTTCAAATATCTAGACAAATCATTGTTTTCTAAAATTACTTAGGCAGGCATTTTTTTTCTCTACTCCCTACAATGACGGTATGAAATACTTGTGTAATACAAAAAGACTCATTGTCGCAATCTACATGATATCCTGCAATACCCAAAATCCTGGCTGATTATCTTTTAAGTAATTTTAATGTTTTTAATCTCCATTGAGTAACGATCAATCTCTGTGATGTGTGATTCTCCTGGTTTTGACAAATACTTAAAGTCATGTATCCACAACCACAAAACCACAGGGAATATTCCGATTATTCTAAAACTTATAATGACTTTTTGTAGTCAGCCACCCATACTTCCCCCAAACCCTCGTAACCACTAATCTGTTTTATATCTCTGTTGTTTTTCCTTTTTAAATTGTCAGGTAAATGGAATTATACGGTATGTAGCTTTTTGACCTGGCTGCTTTCATTTAGCAAAATGCATTTAAGTTTTATCCGTTGTTATGGTTAGGCTTTGTGTCCCCACCCAAATCTCATCTCGAGTTGTAATCCCCATATTCCTTACCTGTCAAGGGAGAGACCAAGTGGAGGTAATTAGATCATGGGGGCTGTTTCTCCCATGCTGTTCTCATGATAGTGAGTGACTTCTCACAAGATATGATGGTTTTTTTAAGTGTTTGGCAAGTTCCTCCTTTGATCATTCTCTCTCCTGCCTCCTCTTCATCTTCTGTCATGATTGTAAGTTTCCTGAGGCCTCCCCAGCCATATGGAACTGTGAATCAATTCAATCTCTTTCCTTTATAAATTACCGAGTCTCAAGCAGTTCTTATGACAGTGTGAGAACAGACTAATACATCTATGTTGTGCAAATTAATAGTTTGCCCCTTTTAGTTGCTAAATAGCATGCCATTGCAAGGCTGTACTGCAGTCTGTTTGTCTATTTCACTGTGGAGGGCATGTTGGATGTTTTCTGTTTGGGCTATGAGTATCTGTCTACAGATTTATGATTCAATATACATTTCTAACTTACTTGGGTAAATACCTGGAAGTAAGATTGCTGGATTGTACAGTAAATGTAGGTTTAACATTGGACAGAACAGCCAGACTGTTTTCCATGGTTTTGGTACCATTATGTGTTACCTCAAGAAACGAATAATTATAGTTATATGTGTTACTTTGGGAATCTCTATTCTGTTCCATTCATCTATGTGTCTGTTCTTTCACCAGTGCCGTGCTGTCTTAATTATGATAACTTTAGGGTAAACTTTGAAATTGAGTTCAGTGATTTTACAGTTTTGTTCTTCTTGTGTTATATTAGCTATTCTAGTTCTTTGATCTTTCTATATAAACTTTAAATTCAACTGGTCAGTATGTATAGAAAAGCTTGTTGAGATTTTGTTTGGGATTGCATTGAATAAGTAGATCAAATTGGGAAGAATTTATATCTTAATAATATTGCATTTTCTAATCCATGAATATGGAATACCATTCCATTCATTTAGATATTTTATTTATTTTATTAGCATTTTGTTGTTTTCCACGTATAGATACCGTACTTATTTTGTTATAGTTATACTGAAGTACTTCATTTATTTTGTTGCTATGATACATGGCATTGCTTTTTAAATTTCACTTTCCAAGTGTTCATTATTAGTCCATAGAAAGTCGATTTGCTTTTGTACTTTAACGTTATATTCTGTGACCTTGCTATACTCACTTGCTAGTTGCAGGGTTGTTTTATTTTGCATTTTTGTTCATTTTAAAGGATTTTCATGTAGACAAGTTTGGCATCTGTGAAAAAGTTTTATTTCTTCTTTCTCAAGCTGCACATGTTATATTTCCTTTTATTCTTTTATTGCACTGGCTGAGATATTTAGTATGATGTTGAACAGAAGTGCTGAGAGGAGACATCCTTTTCCTTGTTTGTAATCCTGTAGGGAAAGTTTCTAGTCTTTTACTATCAAGTATGGTGTTAGCTGTAGGGTTTTGTACATGCTCTTTGCCATTTGAAGAAATGTTCCTCTCTTCCTAGTTCTTATTAGGTTTGTGTGCTGGATTTTGTCATATGCTTTTTCTGCATCAACTGATATGATCATATGATTTTTCTTCTCTAGCTATGAATGTGGTGGATTACATCAATTAGTTTTCAAATAATGAACCAGTCTTTCATACCAGGAATTAATCCCACTTGGTGTGGTGTTTAATCTTTTTTATACATCATTGTATTCAATATGCTAATGATTTATTGAGGATTTTTGCATCTACATTCATGAGAGATATTGGTCGATAGTTTTCCTTTATTGCAATGTCTTTATCTAGTTTTGGTATTAGTGTATGCTAGCCTCATAGAATGAGTTAGGAAGCATTTCTTCTTATTCTATTTTCTGGAAGAGATTGCTCAAAATTGGCACCATTTTTTTAAACTGTTGAAATTCAACATTGAAAGTGTGAGCCTAGGGGATTCTTTTTTGGAAATTTATTAGTTATTGATTCCGTTTATTTTTAGATATATGCTAACTGAAATTATCTATTTCTCTTTGTGTGATATTTGGGTATTGTGTCTTTCAAGGAATTGGCCACTTTCATCTCAGTTATAAAATTAGCATAGAGTTGTTCATAGTTTCTCTTTGTAATCCAATTAGTGTTGATGGAATCAGTAGTGAGCATCCTTTCATTTGGATATTGGTAATTTATGTCTTCTCTCTTTCGTATTAGTTATCTTAGCCAAAGGTTTATCAATTTTTCAATTTTTCCAAAGAACCAAGTTATGAATTTGAGTTTTAAAAATTATTTTCTGTATGAATTTCACTGATTTCTGCTCCGATTTTTATTTCTTATACTTGTCTGAGGCACAAATTGCTTTTCTTTCTCTACTTTTCCTCAGGTGAATCTTAGAGTGCTGATTTTATATCTTCTTTGTTGATACATGCATTTAATGCTAAAATTTAGCTTTAAACACTGCTTTCCAGTGTTTTGATTCACTGCATTTTCATTTTTATTTAATTAAAAATATTTTTATTAACTTCTCCCAAGACTTCTTTCACCCACATGTTATTTAGATATGTATTGTCTAATAGGCAAATATTGAGAGATCTTCTAACTCTATTTTTCTTATTGCTTTCTAGTTTAATTCCATTATGACCTGAGAAGGTACTTTGTGTGATTACTATATATTTAAATTTATTAAGGTTTGTTTTATGGCCTTGAATGTGATACATGTAATAGGTGAATGTACAGGTGAGCTTGAGAAGAATGTGTATTCTGATGTTGTTGGGTAGAGAGAATATTCCTTCAATATCAATTAGATCAAATTGATTGGTATTGCTGTTTAAATTAACCCCATTCTTACTGATTTTCTGCCTTTTTGATCAATTACTGAAAGAAAGGTGTTGAAATCTCCAATTATAATATGGATTTGTCTATTCATTTTCAGTCCCATCAATCTTTGCTCACATAGCGCAATGCTCTGTTGTTGGGTGCATACATGTTTAGGGTTGTTATATCTTCTTGGAGAATTAATTATTTTATATTTCTATAATGCCCCTCTTTATCTGACTACATTTCTTGTTCTGAAGTCTGTTTTGTCTGAAAATAACATAGCTACTTCAGCTTTGTTTTACTTCATGTCAGCATGGTGTATCTTTCTCCATCCCTTATCTTTAACCTACTCTGAGGCTTTATATCTAAACTCTGTTTCTTGCAGACAACATAGACTTGGATCCCGTTTTTTATCCACTCAGAAAATATTTGGTTTTTAATTGGCATATATTTAGACTATCCATATTTAAAGTGATTATTGATAGAGTTGAATTCATAGCTACCATTTTTATAACTGGGTTCTAATCACTACGTTTCTTATTTTGTTATTTGTTTACTTTTCCCTTTCATTTCTGCTTTCTCTGGTTTTAACTGAGAACTTTATGATTCCATTTTAGCTTTTCTTTTAGCATATCAATTATATTTATTTAACAAATATTCTAGTAGTTACCATAGAGTTTGCAATATACATATTTAAGTAACCTAAGTCCTCCTTCAAATAACACTATAACACTTCATATGTAGTACAGGAACCATAACAGCATAGTCCCAATCCTTCGTTTCCTTCCCTTATTAAATTCTCACCGTTCATGATTTGCTATAATTACCCAGGAGATTATCACTATTATTACCTTAACCAATCACATAACTTTTAGATAAATTAACAAGAAAAAATACTTTATTTTTTCCTTCATTTCTTTCTTCTCTCATGTCCTTCCTTTCTTCACATACAAATCTGAGTTTTCATCCATATGATTTCCTTATGCACATTACTTCTGTCTTTTGTCTGTTTGGTTGGTTTTAGGTAAGAGGCCTTGTTCTTTGTTCTGTCACTCAGGTTGGAGTGCAGTGGTGTGATTACAGCTCACTGCAGCCTTGAACTCCTGGGCTCAGGTGATTCTCCCACTGCAGCCACCCGAGTAGCTGGGACTACAGGCATGCATCACCACGCCTAGCCATATTACTTCTTTCAACATTTCACGCAAGACAAATTTACTGTCAGTTGATTCCCTTTGCTTTTGTTTGTCTAAAAATGCCTTTATTTCTGCTTCTCTTTTGAAAGATCATTTTGCTGGATATAGAATGCTAGGTTTTTTCCCACCAAACACTTCAAATAGTTCACTTCATTCTCTTCTTGCTTGTATGATTTATTTTAGAAGTTCTCTGTAAATCTCGTTTTTTAATAGGTAAGATAGTTTTTCCCCCGGCTGGCTTCTTTCAAAATGTTCTCTTTGTCTTTGTTTCTTTGCAGCTTGAATATCATATGCATAGCTGTGTTTTTTTAATATTTATCCTGGCTGGTGTTCTTTGACATTTTTGGATCTGTGGTTAGGTGTCTTTTATTCTTCATTTTGTAAAGTTCTTGTCCATTATTATCTCAAATATTTTTTTCTTACTCTGTTCCTTCTCCATCTGATATTTTAATTGCATGTATATTAAACCTTTTGAGTTATCTTATAATTTTTGGATTCCTGTTGTGAGGTTTTTTTATTCCTTTTTTCTTCTTTTCATTTCAGTTTAGAAAGTTTCTGTTTATTTATGTCTGAACTCACTGATGCCTGCCCTGGCCATGCTCAGGCTACTGATGAGCCCACCAAGGGCATCCTTTCTCTCTGTTACAGTGGTTTTGATTCCTTGCATTTACATTTTTATAGTGTCTTTGAGTTTTTAGTGGTTTTTATAGCTGTGGGTGCCAGAGGTGTCAAGTTTCTGAAATGTCCTCGGTTTTGTCTCTACTGGTGGCTTGGTCTTCCCTTTGGACTTGTGCTTAGAGAGAATCTGCATCTTGCAGCTCTTTCAGCTGTAATTCTCTTATATCAGATGCCTGGTACTTGTAGGAAGTTGAGAAGCATTCTAAAATCTTATGATTAAGCTTTTATGTGGAAACTAGAAGCTTCTGAAGTCCATTGATGATTAATTCTTAAAGATCGAGCTAGCTTTGCATTCCTACAATTAAAACAAACTTAGTCATGCTGTATTTTAAATACACACACACCTACACACAAATATCCCCCTCATGTGCACCACTTTGGGACTGGTCTAGCATCCTATCTATGCTAGTCGTTTATAGCACAGATGAATTATTTGCTATGTTTCTTTGGATGTTGGCTGCACAAGTGCTGCTTGAGGGCAAGTCAGAGATGTGTTGATTTATATCAGAATTTATGGCTTTCCTTCAATCCTCTTCCATCCGGCATTCCCCCTCTACTCTCCAGCCGCCAAGGACCTTCCTCCCAGTTCTCTGTTGAAAACAATGGTGGTACTGGTGGGGAGTGTTCACTGTCTTGACTTTCCATGTTTCTAACACGCTATTGCATGACTGTGGCCATCCTTGAAGCAGTGCCAGAGGGATATAGGAGGAAGAGGAGAACATTTTTCTCAGACTTTCTGGCTTGCTAAGGCCCCTTCTCCTGGTCCTCTGGCCAGCATATGGGGGTTTCTCTTGGAGTTTTTGGTGCCCACATCTGTGGTGTAGTTTAGCAACTAGCACTATGCAGGAATCAATGCTGGGAGAGAAAACGTGAAAAACGAACAACAGGTTGCTTTATCACGTTTTTCTTTCCCTCCCCATCCAACCTACTATTGGTTCATTTAAGTTCCTCTGGTAGTAGTTATTTGTACTTTCTCTATAATTTTACATTTAATCCCTGGGAGAAAGTAATCCCTGGGGGAAATATGATTACTCGGAAACTTTTTTTTCTAAATCAGGTCTTTCAACGCTGATACAGAATTATTTTAACACCCCAAGATCTACACCATTAATATATTAATTATCTGCTTCCAGGGTTAAAAGTGGTAAAAAAAATTTCAACAAATGCAATTGGGTGAGAACTGTAAATTTTTATTGAAAAGAAAGTTAAAGAGCCATCAGCCAATTCTGTCTATCTTTTCTAAGGAACACCAACCCCCGGATCACATCAGTTAGAAAAGCAGAGAAAATATTCATTTTAAAATTTGTCTTTAGGGATGAAGTCTTGAGCATTAGAGAGTCCACTTAGTTCTCAGTAAAATATATATTAAAGAAAGGATGCATAATTAAGAAATAAGATATGGCTTATATACTACCAAAATATCACTCAATTCAAAATATCTTTTCGAAATGACAAAACTGCCCTGAGGACATATAAAAGTTAATGTTATAAGAAAATGTAATAAATCTAGGAGGATAAAGAAGGTTGTTGGGTTGGGAACTAGAAAAATGTGTGCCTCAAACCCCAAATTTACAAATGTCTTCATTGTTAGCAATGGATCAATTACTACTGGATATAGCTGCATACACATGTGCACATCTACACACACACACTCATTCACTCAAAATCCATTCAATACCGAACATTTTTAAATAGAGTATTAATAAAAAAACACAGCATGGTGGATTATGCACCTAATTATACCATTCAACAGATAATAAAAAGCAATTAACCAACAGAAACAAATAAGCCAACAATGAACAAAAGCTCCTGCTTTCCTTCCCAGTGACTGGAAACATTGCAAAGTTAAGGCTGGAAAGATGGATTGAAAAGTGGAGCAGGCCTCAGCAAATTGTAAACCAGACATTTTAAGCCTCAGCTGCCTTATGAAGTCTCGCTGCGCCCAGGAGTAGATCCCCTCACTAAGGGAATCCCTG